>NC_051408.1:19935532-19936979 GCF_015228065.2 Penaeus monodon
CTCTCCCTTTTCCTTCCCTCTCCTCCCCGTCATGTAGAATTAGGTGAAATCGTCGACGTACCTTTTCCTGTTTTTATTATTCTTCCATGTTTTGCTATAACATTTGTGGTTGCTAGAAATACTTATTGTTCGCCACAGCTCCCCATCGCGAGACGACCTCAGTAGCCTCAAAAAAGTAGTGCTGCTTCAGGTTGGCGAACGACATTGATGTTGGTTTCCTGAGTTCGTGAAAGTGTTCTGAACAGTCGTAACATTTATAAATGCGAAAGGGTTAGGAGTAGCGAGGGCTTTGGGGGATGCTGTTCAGTGTTCATGTCTTAGAGGTGCGTATCTTTTATTATGATATAAGGGACGAATTTGACTATCGGGAGTGATTGTTTAGGAGATGGGAGAAACAAGAGATAATAGAGTAGAGAAAGGCTGAGGAAAATCTATCTCAAGGTTGTGCTTGAAAAAGGACGGACGGGCTTGGATTAATGCTTGGGCAGCAGCAGCAGCAAATGAATGTGAATGAATTTTCTACATTGAGTATAGAGTAGGAGAAGAAAGAAAATGAACAAAATATCAGATAAAATGAGTGAAAGGTGATGAGATTTACGAAAGGGAGGAAGGACAGAGAGGAAGGGAGAGCAGGTCTCACGCGATGCTGCAAGTCACTTGTCTCTAACCATAACGCGATCACGTCCGTTCGTGTTTTCGGTTGATGCTCCGTGTGTTGCTCTTGGTGGTGAGCTCTTGCCGCAAGGCGGTAGTTATTTAGGTTTCTATATACACACACGCCCTTACACACGTACGTACTGACGAACACCCACTCACAACAAACAAACATATGTTACCTGCAAGTTAATGATCCTCTCGTGTCTGTTACGTAATAAAGGGTAGACAGATCAAGTTTAGTCTGAGTTTAGTCTTGTAAACCACTTGTAATCAGTGATCTTATGAAGGAGGAAGGAAATAGGCATTGCCTTGGGGATCTTAAAAGAAAAGACATGTAATTGATAATAACAATGTCACATGCGGGCGAGCCATGAGCAAGGTCATTGAACCTTACTGAACTAGCTGAATCCTCTGTGTTTATAGGGTGATACTAAAGAAGGCTGTACTTCGTTAATGTTTGAT
The DNA here is from genome assembly GCF_015228065.2 of Penaeus monodon. Classification (NCBI taxonomy): domain Eukaryota; kingdom Metazoa; phylum Arthropoda; class Malacostraca; order Decapoda; family Penaeidae; genus Penaeus; species Penaeus monodon. The sequence goes on from NC_051408.1 coordinate 19,936,652, forward strand.
TTGATTTATAGTATAGGATGAGGATTATGTTGTACAAACATGATAGATTTGAATAAAGTGGTATAGAAGGAGGCAAGCACTTACGGGTACCGTGGTGACCTAGGTCAGTGGGTGACTGGTATTTCGCTTGCGTTGACCGTACATCAGTGTATAGAAGCACACATTATTTGTTAATCATATGATCATATGGGTCCCATGAATTTTCAATGAGAAAACACGTTTACACACACATAAAAGGTCTCTGTGTTTGTGGATGGGTATGAATATTATAATGCACATACATATATAATTCAGTACGATGTGCGATGTGATATAATGTAAAGAGCCA
>NC_051408.1:19937077-19937588 GCF_015228065.2 Penaeus monodon
CGATACAAAGCCAAAGCCACAGATTCACCGAGCCATAAGCACGGAGTGAATTGGAGAGCCGAGAGCCTGGCGGGAACGGGACAAGCCAGGACACATAGGGCACTGCAAAAGCCGATATTGAAAGTCATGGCGGATTGTGTTGCGGGCGGGGGCGAGCGCAACGAAGGGAGAGGAAGGGGTGAACGTTTGTGTGTGGGAGGGAGGGGGGAGTTGGAGCAAATGGGGTTTCCCATGCGTTCACTGGCTTTTTTTTCTATCTTCTTTTTTCGTTAATGGGAATGTGTAGCAGCGGCGGTCCGTTAGGCTGTAAAGCTGCATTAGATGACGGTGGCAGATACCGACATTGATAGTTGAAGGGTTCAAGGAACAGGTGGAGGGAGACAGCGAGAGGCAGATAGGCAGAAAAAGTCGGCAGTCAGGCAGGCTTTTTTGAGGGGGGACTAAGTTATCCTGTGGGCTGTATATATATTTAACAAAATATGTTCTGTCAGATCAGTCTGTCTTAATATAC
>NC_051408.1:19938298-19938385 GCF_015228065.2 Penaeus monodon
GGTCCGTTATTCCTGTTAGGTCGCAACGGATCGGCAGCGCGGTCGAGCACTGTCAGCTTTTCCTCATCACTCATCATTAAGATCAAT
>NC_051408.1:19938567-19938753 GCF_015228065.2 Penaeus monodon
CTACACTTACGAACAGATATCTCTCACGATTCCCCGCAATGGTGTTTGATCACGAAACCCATGGTTAAAGCAGAGGCTGTGACGTCACTGGTGCTTTATGCGGGGGAGCCGCTTCGAAGGGAGGGGATGTGGGGGGGGGGGGTCATAGTGAGAGATTGAAAAGGATGGGGGGGGGGGAGATTGGCT
>NC_051408.1:19940814-19940938 GCF_015228065.2 Penaeus monodon
TCATCTGCCAGATTCACCACCGCCCTCTTGGAGGATCTTGTACCTGAATCCCCTCCGGTACGTACGTAATGGCTTATAGCATGTCATGTAACTCCTTGACTTGTGGAACACACGCACGCACGCA
>NC_051408.1:19941061-19941498 GCF_015228065.2 Penaeus monodon
CCATCCTTTCGTGCTCTCTAGCTTTCTTACCCTTGATCTCCCTTTCTCCCTTCCCTGCGTCCCTCCCTTTCCTCCCTTCCTCCTTCCTTTTCTCTCCCCTCTTCTCTCCACTTTCCACCACCTCTTCTTTTTCATTTCTCCCTTTCCCACTTTTATTCTTAAAGGTGCATACCGACCGATGCGTAGGTTTCTTTGTATAAGCACTCCAGCATTGATGTATTAGCGAACATGCCTTTTACCCCCATGATTGCAGGCCTAGCACGCAGGTAAGAACTGATTGGAGGTGATTAGAGCTTGCGTTGGCGAGGAGACGCGGGTACAGAAAGTAGACTCCGCGGCCTCGGCAGGCGTAAAAGAGCAGAGGGAGGATGCATAGTCCTGGTGCGCCGACCACTTCCGGGAACACTGGGTGGGTGGGTAGTGGCCGGAACTAACGC
>NC_051408.1:19941601-19941693 GCF_015228065.2 Penaeus monodon
GGGGGGGCGGAAGGAGAGAAAAGGGTCTTTTCTGAGTGGTTGCATTTCTCTTACCATTTTGCATTTGTCTCCAGTGTATTGGTTTATGTTGA
>NC_051408.1:19941892-19942383 GCF_015228065.2 Penaeus monodon
CAGAGTTGGGGAGGGAGGAGGGGGTGGGAGAAGGTCTTGGTTTCGACCCCGTCATCATCTCCCCGCCCCCTTCCATCTTCGGGAATGGCTACGGGGAGCGGTACGTCTCAATTTAGGAAGAATGATACGAGGAATAATAATAAGAAACAAGAGAAAGATGGGATAAAAAAGAGAAAAAAGTGTCGGTGCAAAGGCCCAATAAAACGAGTATTTCAGGGGTGAGTGAGGACCTCATTATTAGCCCCATTATTAGACGTAGCGCAACTGCATTGGGGTTTCCCCACCAGCGCGGCCGCCGCTAACACCACACCGGTAACACCGCTTCTGACTCCACCACCTCTTGCCTGTTTCCACCACAAACATGGGTGTTGGCGGTGGATGAGGTCATACAGTCCGCAAATCGCTTTATCACCTACCCCCTCCCCCCTCCCATTTTCCTCAAGTTGTCATTAGATTGGTAGATGTGACGCGTCGAAATCTCCATCTCAACA
>NC_051408.1:19942580-19943022 GCF_015228065.2 Penaeus monodon
CTTAAATCCCACTGGCTGTGCTACTAGGCGTGAATGCATCCCCTCGTTAGTCTCCCCTCATGCCTCTCCCCTCATGCCTTGGCCGTTACCCGGAGTTCGCCCGCGGTGCCAACGGGTATGAAAAGCCAGCATAAAGTGTCAGCATCTACTACGAAAGGCGACTCAGTTGAACCCGTCCAGAGATTGTTTTGTGAGAGTTAAACCTGTCTATAATTGAAACTAAGATTGCCGATGTACATGGATGTGTTAGTATGCGAGTTTCTTTTGTGTTTGTGTATTCGTACGCATTTAAAGACGTCGACCGGTTGCAAGTAGCTATATCCAGCTGTCAAAGTTTAAAAAAAAAAAACGAATTCGTGTTTGGAAAGATGTTAAGTCCCTGAGTGTACATGCATATGTGTGACTTTGTTCATACGTTCTTAAAAAAGGTAGACCTAGAAGT
>NC_051408.1:19943083-19943228 GCF_015228065.2 Penaeus monodon
GTAAACAGTGACAGAAGAAAAGATGAAGGTCTGGGAAAGCGGAGGCGGAATCAAGGAAAACAGCACTATCAACATGTCGCGCTCTTGGAGTAGTTGGAAAAATAATAATTATCCGAAGAATTGTGTGCCTCGCGAGGGCGTTGAA
>NC_051408.1:19943263-19943619 GCF_015228065.2 Penaeus monodon
TCACAGCGGGTAGAACGGAGTAAGGAAAAGAAAACAGCTTTTTGCCCGCCGCTGTGTTTGTAGTAACCAGTTGATGTCGGGAGTCCGAGGCTTCAAGTGTCTCTACACGTGGATTACCATTTGCTAGGTACACTGAATATTGTTAGTTGCGCTCCCTCGCCGGGCGTAGCTCACCCTTAATAGGTACAATTACTCCGGGCCACTCCACTCCCCTTTATCCGCGCTCGCTTATTATCTTTAGGTAACAGTCGCCTGGAATCCAATGAAGGGATGGCCATGTACGGATCCGGGAGCTCCTCGTGGCTCTCGGGCCTTCCGATCGGACCCGTCGGGGAGCCGACGCGCCTGGCAGGGGC
>NC_051408.1:19943759-19944140 GCF_015228065.2 Penaeus monodon
AAAGGTGGGTGAGTGGGTGGTTGAAGAAAGTCCGAGAGAGGTGTTGAGATGGCAGAGACAGAGACAACGCGAAGGAAAGGGTGAGAAAAGAGAGAAGAGGAGAAAGGGCGTGGTCTTACATGACTTATATTTCATGAAATACCTCCTAGTCGTGGTCACTGGCTTCTGTCGTGGCTTGTATGTCTGGGGGCTTGCTGGAAATAGTGGCTTGTATTATTTTTTCGATTATGTTTATATTATTCTCCAACTCTTTAGATCATGTCAAGCCGTGGTATTCCATTGCGAAATTACATACATAGTTGATATATTTTCACCCTTCCCTCCATTGCCCTACTCCCTGCCTCTGCTCAATTCCCTATGCAAAAAGTGATCAAGCTCGAG
>NC_051408.1:19944178-19944280 GCF_015228065.2 Penaeus monodon
ATTGGTCGGCGATACGAAGAATGGCAGAGACAATAACCTTAATAGTAATCACAATGATGTTTCTGGTGATAAGGAAGACGGTGAAGTATTTTGCTTCGGGAG
>NC_051408.1:19944321-19944951 GCF_015228065.2 Penaeus monodon
GGGGGGGGGGGGGCAGCGCCCGCCCAGAAAAAAAGATAACCAAAGGCGAAACTCCCGCATTTATTTTCCCCCAAAACGAGTTGAAATTACCTTCACAACATACCACTGCTTCTCGTTTGGTCATTTTTTCGTGCATGTGTTTCCTTCGGTTACAGAACCATTCGAAGTTCTTCCTTTTGGCGCCAAAAATGTCTCTCTCCACGAAGCCATATACAAATCTAATGTGCAATGAAATCGATCGTCGAATCATGAACATTCGTAGACGGGTTCCCAAGGATTGCCTTGTTATCCAGCATGCCCGGAGTGCGGCGATACTTCCATATGTGGAAGTAGACAGGTAGATTAGGCTTGGGTACGAAGCCATTTTCTCTCCAAGTGGTGGTTAAGTCTGGAGTCCGACCTTGAAACCTTGGCACTCGTAACCCGTCGACGTCTCATTCATAGGCGCTGAGACAACAGACCTTGGGGCATGAGAGAGCTATAGCGCAAGTATTTCAGGGACCGTCATACGGTGATGATGCCAGATAAGAAAGTCCGTCTCGGATTTTAATATGCCCATCCAGAGAGATATACCCGTTTCGCTTTGTGTGCATGCATGCGTGCGAGGAGGCAGTAGGTTGCATGCCCGTG
>NC_051408.1:19944979-19945062 GCF_015228065.2 Penaeus monodon
TCGCCCAGCGGCCATGGCATCCCGTCCTGGCCCACGCCTCCCTTGCTGACCCGTGGAGTGCGGATGATACGAGTACCATGATG
>NC_051408.1:19945107-19946905 GCF_015228065.2 Penaeus monodon
ATTAATGGCATGCGGTTGGTCATTAGATGCCGTAATTTTACGCACATGCTCCTGTTCCTTCGTATAATACTCTCAGAGTTGGCCGCGGACGAACTTCGTGGCGGACTGGTAAGATCACATTTTTTACGGTCTTATTTGGATATTAGTCTGACTACCTCTTTAACATACATGTCTTTGCGTTGTAGTTGTTTCTGTGTTTAAGAGTACTTTGCGCCGTCTTTTTTCCTAATGATTTTTCATTATCAGATTGATAAATTGCTAACCAGACAAACATACCACTGGTGACGAGTTTATTTCGCCGGTAGCGCCACTAAACACTGAGCAGACAAAGTCTTTAATATATTTGATATCAAATCTGTGTCGTTCCGCTGTTTAATATTCTGGTGTTTAGTGTTTTTTTCTGCATGATTAAAGAGGGAGATAAACGATTCCTTTTAATAGTCGTCTGATACATTATTAGAATCACCAACAACATTCTCGTTGTAAGGGTTTACGTTTAGCCGTTTTAGTTTGATATTAGTCATTTTCCTTTAGAGTATTTCCATGACGTTTTCTGAACGAGTCCTTCAAAATGCGAAATGGCGGCCATGTATCCGGTCTCCTTGCATTCTTGGCGCGTCGAGGCCTTAGAAATTCTCCTTTCCTTCGTAACACAAATATCACGTCAGAATGCATGATGATTTTTATTTGATACTGAATTTCCGCCACCCACTCGCGACCCGTTATTGCGGTACATGGTCTCAGGCCTGGCCAATTTCCCTGCAAGAGATGCAGTCAAGCGGGAACCTGTACATGCTCTTTAGAAGCTACATTTCTAGTTTGTTGCTACCACTTCTATCACCGTAAAATCATTCCATGTAGCCGGTTTAATGTCGCTTGGTCGAGAGGGGAAAGTGATGATGTATGTAACTGATATGACCCATTTGTCACCTTTTACTTCATTTTGCCAAAGATTTATTATGGTATAGGGAAGCGATGTGGAAGGAAACAAAAGGTTAAGAGGGAAATGGGTAACGAAAAAATGGAGGAGGGATTTACGGCCCTGAAGCTTATGTAATCGAAAAGGTTTTCTTTCAGTGCTCACTAACGTTTCTTCGTATGAAAAAACGGTTTATTTATATATTTATATTATTAGATGTTAGAAAATGTGCAAGGAATACTACGAAAACTACAATACCGAGCGCAGGAATCGCCACCTCTGGGACGTTTGCCTAGACCTTCATGCTGAATAGGAAATAAAAATGTCGCCGAAACGTATCTTTTCTCGGGATCGCGATGCCACGGTGCGATGGTGTGTGACGGACCTCTGTCGTTTCTGCCTGCCGTCGCTGCCGCGGCGGGCACTCGGACAGGAGACGGTCGTTTTTGCGGTCATGGCGGTGGTTGTACGCAGATACGCTGGGATGGCGAGCGCAGCCTCTCGTAAATATTGATATTGTCATCCATGCTGTCTGTCTCTTTCAGGAGAATGTAGGGGGCTTTGGGAGAACTGTGATTGATGCTTATGCTCGGCCTCTGTTTTTCAGTCTTTATTGATGCATTTTAGCGGTTAATTGTGCAAAGCATTTTGTTAATTGCAGGCTTTGGTATGCAGCTCATTTGCTTTCATTATAACGACCCTTTTCCGAATACCTTTTAGACACACTTTCGTGTTCTTGAATAGAGAACGATGCATTAATAATTGTTTTAAGGTCGGCAAAATTTTCAAAGGTTCATTTGAATTCATGTGTACCTGACCGGATGAAGCACCAGGGCAAAAGATGAAATAATGTTAATTGGAGAATAACTTTTTTTGCCT
>NC_051408.1:19947011-19947457 GCF_015228065.2 Penaeus monodon
TTTGTTCGTTTCAGCCGAGCGTGGAAGAAGAAAACCTTGCCGAGAGAACCTTTCATCCGTACTGCGCTGTGTGGAGGCGCCGGGGCAGCCTTGCGTGGCTAATAATGATAACATTGAGTTTATTTAGTAAAGCATTCATTATAGGATGTGTGCGATTCCTTTGCGGTTATTCCAGATTGTTAACGGCGCTTGGTTATGAAATCGTCTTGGGAATACCTCCTTGGATGGTTTGGCGGAATCCTTCGGCCTCTTGCGTTACAGAGCCAATTAATTAGTCACCTATTCGCTACTTAGCCATGGGGAGAGTTACCATGCCATGCTACCATATGCCAGCTCTCGCCCAGCTGTCGGAGCAAGCATGACTTGTGAAGTCCACCTGTCATAGCCCATATGACCGTCACCTGTCCAGGTGTCACACGTTGGATCACGAGCGAGATGCGATTCCA
>NC_051408.1:19947531-19947710 GCF_015228065.2 Penaeus monodon
TCATAGCCACATGGCCATTCCACATCGCTATCTTTGTTTAGCATGTTTTCAGTTCTCGTCCGGGATGTGTCCGATTGATTACCTTCGTTATTTGTATTTGCTGTTTACTTATGTCTGTCGTATTTCCTTCATCATATAACTGTACGTCATATGCGTCAACTATATATCGCCTACGATTT
>NC_051408.1:19947753-19948001 GCF_015228065.2 Penaeus monodon
CTTGTTTAGCGTTCCGTTTTTCGTAGGCCTAATTCTTCATTCGTGTTGTTCCTGGAGACATTGTTGCGATTTACCTCACCTCGCATTGTATTGAGGCTTGTGCATAGCTGTTGTGATACTGCGCCCTTTAATACAACTTTTCTCAGTCCTTTAATTCGACATCTGCTGTGAGGGTCAGGGGTGAGAGTATTCAAGCTGGTGGCAATAGAGGCTTAATTCTTCACCTCCCGGCTCCCACTTCCCAGTCC
>NC_051408.1:19949416-19949847 GCF_015228065.2 Penaeus monodon
AAGAACTACGCTTTCTCGGTTGTTTACACCTGCGCTTCTCTCCACTTTTCCGATTTCATTTTCTTCGTTTCGGTAGCATGGAACCGATGATTTGAGTTCAGTAGGAGGGAAAGATTGCGTGAGATTTTTTTTGTTCTATGAACACCAATCCCTAAAACTGGTAAGAGTAAGGGAAACTCCATAAAATATACTTTATAGTAAAAATGCGAAATAGAAAATTAGAAAATTTACGTATTTGATTACAGCGTTTTCGATTATATTTGATGTCGGCGAAAATAAGTCTACGGTGCCACTTTGCCTCATTTTATTTATACTCCAATTTTTATAGGCGAATGTTCTTTTTTTTCGACTGGGCTCTTATTGGTTTAGCGGCGCGGCGGTAAATGGCGCGCGACGGCCCTGACATGAGTGGCAGGATTGGTTTCTTTAAT
>NC_051408.1:19949873-19950288 GCF_015228065.2 Penaeus monodon
CACTCATGGTTGATTTTTACTGGTCTGCGATACAGAGACATAGTCTGAGTCATGGTTACGGGGCGTATCGCATCGTGTGGTATTAGGCGGATATGGGTACCTGCTGCTCGTGTTACGGGGGGGGGAGAAAGAGAATTGGGAAAGGACAAGTTGGAATGAAATAAAAGGGAGAGAAGAGAACGAAGAGGGTAGGGTGGATACATAGTGAATGGGAGAGATGGACGTCCTGCTTGTTTACATTACGGCGAGGAAGGACGACATTACATCGAAGACTTTGGAAGAGGCTGTCGCGATTGGGCGGTTGTGTTGAAGGGCCTTTAATGTGCCTCATTTTTCTCTTGGTCTCCTATCTATATTCGTTTCTTTGCATGTCGAAGCATTAAGGAAAATAAGACATTTCTCCCCCCCCCCCCCC
>NC_051408.1:19950379-19950726 GCF_015228065.2 Penaeus monodon
TGCTTTCGCTCACTCTCGCCCTCTCTGGCTATCTTCATTCCGTCTCCGTTTATCCTTCTAACTAATCGTCGACTCGAAGATGTTTGTCTCAAATTACCCTTCGTGGAAGGCGAAGTTGCAGACATGATCGACGGATGCATCGGCTGCAAGGCCTCCGAATCTGGGTTTCAGTGGCGTGGCGCTACATGTATTTTCTTGTGTGTATAAGCGGGCGTGCGGGCGCGTGGTGGGGATTGGGGGTTGGGGAAGTCCTGGATCCCTTAAGCTGGGTATGAGGAAGAGGAGTGGCTCTTACAAGGCCAGGCAGAGTCGTGAACAAACATCTCAACTGTTTGGCTTGGCTGAGA
>NC_051408.1:19951369-19951645 GCF_015228065.2 Penaeus monodon
GCTCACAGTCGGCTCCCCGGGCCTGCTTCGCTTCACACACTAGATCATTCTACAATGATGGCGATTAATGTAGTAATAACACTCGCTAAACACGATGTATGATCAGAAAGTTGGAATAGAAACAATGCGTGAACAGGTTTTTGCTCACTTTCCAGTTTTTTTTTTTTCTAAGTCTTGTATTGTTAATCTTGTCTTATTTTTTCCTCGGTCTTCAGTTTTATGCACTGGCGAGTATCGATGTAAAAATTCCTTTGTGCAGTTTGTCGTGTATACTAC
>NC_051408.1:19951696-19951987 GCF_015228065.2 Penaeus monodon
TGTTATCTTATTTTCGCTAATATTTCTGGCTCTCCAGAATTTGACTAATGTTTAATTCCCAAACGCTGGGTGCTTGACTTGATGGAAAGTAAATCAGTGTGATTTAAATAGCTAATATTTTCCCCCTCTGTTTCGCATCCTCAATCATTCTCCGAGATCTTGCTGGTACTTCCTCGTTTATGACCGCAGTTAATACTCTCTTGTTCTTGCCGTTCTTCTGTTATCTTTTCCATTTTTTCTACTTCTTTTTTGTACATTGGTTGTCTTGTTCTGTATCACTTGAGTTCTGTC
>NC_051408.1:19952235-19952553 GCF_015228065.2 Penaeus monodon
GCATCCCCCCGTTCCCCTCAGCGCTCCGATCACATCAAACTGGAAGTGAACGGATGATTGAATTGGTCAGGAACTGCCGGTGGTAATGTTAATGATGATTGTTTTATCGGATGTGGTTGCATCTCCATAATCAATGAGGACGGCGCTCATAATGGTGGTGATGGTGACTGGGACGTCGCTGATGAGCACGATGAAAATAATGCCGGCGATCGGGGCGGCGGGATGCCCCACGCTCCACGGGGATGACCTCAGCGAGACCCATGTTTGGAGGCGGTGATGATGACGGTGATTTGGGGCAATGGACGCGGGGATTAAGGC
>NC_051408.1:19952592-19952828 GCF_015228065.2 Penaeus monodon
CCTGTGGTAATTGGGGATGATCCCTGGGAGCGCCCACAATGGGTTGAGGACGCGATACGCACCGCCTCGCAGAAGGATGTTGTTGACGGACTGTTTTTGCTTTAATATTGGTGGTGTTTGTTCGTGGGCTGTGGTTTGCGACACTTTCTTTGTCTCTCGGAGTTCTGTTTTCGAATCCCTAGCTGCCTGGAATGGTTTCTTTTTATGGCCGTTATTACTGGTGTTTTATATTTGTG
>NC_051408.1:19952881-19953009 GCF_015228065.2 Penaeus monodon
TCCCCAAGTACTTCTTGAGGCTTCTTTCCCGTTGCACTTTTATTCCGTATATTTCTTATCCCTTTTGTTCACTGCTCTTCTCTCTCCACCTTTCTCCCTTATACGTTAATGGTTCCTACAATGCCATT
>NC_051408.1:19953322-19953660 GCF_015228065.2 Penaeus monodon
TTGTGAAAGTGAGGAGCACTTTTCTCGCTTGATGCCTCTTGATTATCTTGTTAGAATTTCGAAGGCGGTGATTGATCCACTCGGCTGAATTCCAACTTTTCGGCGATATAAAATTCCTTGCCTGAGATTCTGGTAGATTTTTGTGTTTGTCTGTGAATCGCGGGCGCCCGGGTGATTGTTCGGTTTACTGTGATTTAGTGTTGGTTTGCCGTTGTGTCAGGCCTGTAATTTTACCGTTTATTTTCTAAATATTTTCCAATTGTATATATTTCTCTCTTTGTAAATATGTATATACAAGGACTCATGCACGCACGCACGGAACCCCCCGTAAAAAAGCG
>NC_051408.1:19953769-19954253 GCF_015228065.2 Penaeus monodon
TTGTATAAGTTGATAGATGAGCATATTTTTGCGATACACAAACTCTTAGATTATTATCGATCTCGGATTATGCGCAAGCCTCTTTCCTTTTAACTGCAATATTAACCGGTTCGGCGGGCGTTTATTGTCGCGTCTTTGCTCGTCTTGCACACCTGTTTTGCTTACTTTTGGCCATTATTAATTATACATTCTTCATCAATCTTCCTGGTGCGCGGATCCGCTTCCCTCCCACTCGCTTTCCGCCGCTGCCTCGGAGGCCATCGCTCAGCCCCGAGAGAGCGGCGACGCTGATTGCGGAAATGGATCTGAAATCACGTAAATTTCTGACAGGGAGGTCTCCGGGCCCCGGTTTTTTGGGGGGTGCGAAGTCGCGTTTATGTGGCGAGGGGGGGGGGCTCGCCTCTCGTTTTTGCGCTCTCTTTCTCGCGTTCTGATGCTTTCACCTCCCCTAGCTTTGTATTTCCCTATGGCTAGTTTTGCCTTC
>NC_051408.1:19954791-19955094 GCF_015228065.2 Penaeus monodon
ACCATTAGCCCTCGTTTGGCAGAGGGGCAAAGGGTTTTGGCCGGTGATGATCCCAGGGGTTTCTTGAATTTGGGAGGTCGCGGAGTTGGAGGGTCGTCCACTCCTCGGCTCGATGGGTCGTCCATGGTCGAAGGGCTTTCTCCTGGCTCTTGGGGGGGTTTTTGCCCTCGCTTGTGATTTTTGGGGGTGTCCTATTTCAGGACATGTTCTGACGGGGCGGCCGTGCCTGGCATGCGGCTCGATAAATAAACGCTTTCTCCGAATAGTTTAGTAACGGCCTCTTGCCCTTGGCCCCCCCCCCCC
>NC_051408.1:19956707-19957435 GCF_015228065.2 Penaeus monodon
TGTGGCAGATTTAAGAGGTAGATAGGAGGGAGGTGTTATTTATAATTTAATTATAACTTGTGCGTCTGGCCATCGGGCATGATAGGTAATAAACTGCTCACGGTATTTTGTTATATTCCTACACCATACTTTAAATATGGAAAAAAGTGGACTGATAAACGCTTATTGGAATTGACGAGATACACATCCTTTATGAGGTAAATTACACAGGATTTGATATACAGGTAACAGGTTCAAGCAGGTTTGGGCTGCGGAGAAACACCCAAGCAGGTCGACAAGTCTCCTTCATTTTATAATGAAGCAGGTGCTACAGTGTCAGATATAGGCTGGAACCTGCAATTATAGAGGGAGGAGGAGAATAGTAGAATGAAGGTCCGGTAGCAATGAAATGTAGATGGGAAAGAGAGAGAGACCCAAAACCCGACAGAGAGGGAAGATAAGTAGAAGGGCGAGAGACAAAAAGGATTTGGTTTGGTTTCTATAGTTCGCAGTGCTCTCTCGGTATTCCGGGAATTTCTCGGAATAAAAGGAAACGAAGGGTTCGAGTATCATCATCCTGTAAAGAGCAAATGATCTCGGTTCAGTAGTTAACCTGGAAATGTACTTGATTTCGCAATACAAGGTATTGAAGCAGAGCCATTCAACATTCACTAACTGAAATCAGCTTTCACAGCAGGGAAGTTTTATTGTTGGCATTCTGTTTTGATATATATCGGTATATGCACACA
>NC_051408.1:19957620-19958110 GCF_015228065.2 Penaeus monodon
ACCTCTCTCTCGAGATCTATATATTTATCTATCACTCTCACCCTTTCTTCCAATTTCCCTCTCCCACCAGCAGGTTCCGTTATGTGAAATAAATTTCAGAGGATCTACTTTGAATTTCAAAGAATTGAAATCGCCTGTCACGTTATAGTTTGGGAAATGGGGTGGAGGGTAGAGGGGACAGACAGGCCACCATTTTCTGCATGATTTTTGACGCCCTTCGAGATTTTCGAATGCCACTCCCAAATCTTGTTCTTCACCGGATGTTCATCCATTTAAACGTGATGGATGAGAGGCTGCGCCGCTTCGCACTCGGGAATTATCATGCACGGGATCCGCGGTTTGACTCGAGTATGAGAGTCATGCGCGAGGAGGGGAGCAGTGCGGGAGGCTGGAATGATATCCAAATGATATTCTCTCCTAACCTGTGCAAGATGATTTCTGTATTCTAATGCTTAGATAGGGTGCATTTATGTAAAATGTATATTAATTC
>NC_051408.1:19958315-19958668 GCF_015228065.2 Penaeus monodon
GTGGACGCGCATGCCTTCATTCATTCTAGTATATCCATGTGTGAAAATTACTGAATTGTTCACATGCTTTGAGCATGCTCATAGTATCCAGTTCAATAAAGCGAACCGAGGAAGGCTGGCGAATTTTGGCTCGCCTGAATCTGGGTCAGGCTTGGTTCGGCAGTAATCCTGCTTGATAGGCGCGCGGGCGTTTTGTGGGCGTTTTTTTTGGGGGGTGGTAGGCATGCGAATTCGTACCTGTCAATGGATATATAGAAAAGGTGTGATAAAATGTAGTCAAATAAAGTGGTTCACCATTTGCTTGCTGAGATAACCTGTCAAAGCAGGGGTAGTTTTATACAAGTCGTAGACCA
>NC_051408.1:19958929-19959702 GCF_015228065.2 Penaeus monodon
ATATATAATATAACATGATTGCGTGTTTGTCTTATATAATTATAATTTCAGGTAAGTGGGTAGGTAAGACGAGACGGGTTTGCACTAAGTTTTAGTGTTACAAGTGAACATTTGTTCGGAATGCGAGTTAGTGAACGGCAAGGTGATTTTATACACAATGCCTTCTCTTTTGTTTTAATTTCTTCATCGGCTGGCCTATGATTCTTCAACCTGTTTACTGTAAGACTACCAGTTTCCTTTTCTGACAGATTGTTTATGCTTTAGGCTCGTCCGTGCGTTTCTCGAAAAGGGAGGAACTGGCTCCTCGCGGACCTGTCATGCGAGGTCAAAAAGCGGCTGGCCGAGGCATTCTGCATTCTCGCCTTGCGTTGTTGAGCCTTGCATGTGTCGTAGCGTAATTTACAAATTGATTGGGGCTGCGGGGCATCTCATTAGCAACGCCGGAAAAAGTGCATGATGGTAATGTTAGCCATTATATTCTTGCTGTGATGACTGATGTTAGAGAAGGAAGGGTTTGCGGATGCGAGGGGCAGAAGGACGAAGAGAGTGAGGCCGGCATGGCGGAGGGATAAGAAGAGATAAAGAGGGTTATGAAGCGAAGGGGGAGGGCGGCTGAAGGAGGAGGAATACGAAATTGGAGGAACAGTTGGAGTTTACGGTAAATAGGAGGTAATTGAGAGAAGGAGGAGGAAATGAGAAATGTGACGCATAGGAGAAAGGACAGTTAAGAAAAAAGGAAGAATTAGAGTATATAAGAAATACAATAGAATAAG
>NC_051408.1:19959760-19960692 GCF_015228065.2 Penaeus monodon
ATAGGCATAGGAAAATTAGACAGTCCATCAAAAAAGAAGGCTAGATAACGACACTAGAACAGCCTTAGAGAACGAGAGAAAAGAGAGAGAAAAACCCAGGGAGGGCATTTTGAGCGTGGATTGCAATATGCAGTGCTGATGGAGGGGTGGGGGCTGCCTCGGCACCGGGAAGGAAGTGGTTGTGCTTTGGCGGCGCTGATTCAGGGTCCCGTGACGTTTCTCCTTTATTTATCTCCTTCTTTTCTTTCTCTTGTTTTTGGCGTGGGGTGAGACGGGGGGGGGGGGAGGTTAGGGACAAGAATATAAAAATATAAAAAATTGTAGATAAGGGAGAGAAAGACGCCATTGAGTTTTCATGTTTATTCTTAACAGCAGAGGATATGGAGCAGAGCCACACGGACACAGATAGTACAGTAATAGTAAGACAGACAGGTAAACAGACCAACACGGAAGAACAACACGGACTGTAAGTACATTCATACAATACGTCACCTGAGAATGATTACAACAGGGACGAGTTTTAAGGGTCATTAGAGAATTAGGGGATGGCGGCGTTGGAACGGGATTAGTTACAGAGGAAGCGTAAGAGGAAGGAACACATCTGTAACATGTTAAAAACAAAGAAGCAACAGAAAAATAGACATAATACCAAAAACTACATCCTAGAAGGTAAGTGAAAGAGTTTTAGGTTTTCCCCTCGAAGGAAAATTATACATCCTGTAAGATAATTATGGAATTAGGAAAAATTAACATTCTTTGGAAATGATTACAGGAACGCCGGCGAGAAAGATGCTAAAGATAGAATAATACCATAAATGGCCACTGAAGAGAATGTCCTGAAAGATAATTAAGGGGAGTGAGCATGGAGAGTGAGCATTAAAGAGACGTTGATAAGGAAGGGAGGGAGCGTCACACCCTTTCGTCGTCTGCTT
>NC_051408.1:19960849-19961068 GCF_015228065.2 Penaeus monodon
TCCCCATTTTCCTCTTCCCTTTATCGTCGAAACATTTATTTACTGCTGGGATTCCCGGCGGTCACGGAAGTGGCTCTTATTCTAAGGGTCATTACGGCTGCCGGTGGCTTGATTGCGTCACATAACTCGGCCGCCGTGATTCACGTCACGTAATTATTGTTTCGTGGGAAATTACCAGCTGCAATTATGGTCACAGAAAAGAGAGAGACAAGCAGACAC
>NC_051408.1:19961100-19961274 GCF_015228065.2 Penaeus monodon
TGAGTCTGGACATTGATTAGGGAGCCTCTGTTATGCTTCGTGATTGCTTAAAAAATAAAGAAAAAAATTGGACAGTAAGACGGAAGAAAAAAAGGGATGTCGTTCTGGTGCATTGCTGGAAATGTGCATCGCCTCCGGCTTCGGTTTTTGTGCCAACAGGTGGGAAAAGGGCGA
>NC_051408.1:19961340-19961595 GCF_015228065.2 Penaeus monodon
CATTGCTGCATGGTGAGGCTTATGCATCGTGCAGCGACAAGGTGTAAGAGTCGTGGCTTCTTCATGCAATGGCACTTGCTGCTTTGCTTAATACCACTTTGCTGTGGCTCCTTCATGAAAGTCTAAAAAAAAAAAAAAGCGGTTGGACAGCCATAATCGGATAAACATTGTCATCACATAGCTTGTCAGCGTCTCAGATCAGCTGATGGCGTTATCCCCTCAGACGGACATATAGAAGTGTTACTCTTTCTTTTT
>NC_051408.1:19961660-19961823 GCF_015228065.2 Penaeus monodon
AATGTGTTTTTATGAACACAGATGATATTCATAATGGATTGGTAGCTGGAAGGGAATAATGGAGCGGTTATGCTGAGTGGTTGCGTAAGTGGATGGTCAGTCGCCGCCGCTGCGAAACAGGTGATAAAATGTGCCTGAGGTTTGCACCTGGCACGGTGTCCAC
>NC_051408.1:19961973-19962140 GCF_015228065.2 Penaeus monodon
ATGAGTTACTGAGCATAGGGTGGAGCACAGCAGAATACATCTACTGGGAAGAATGATCATTATAAGAAGCAGTAGAATGATATTTTATTGCAACATTCGAAGGGCCCATGACCGACCGGTCGGAACGGCAGGAGTTCAATTTCGCGGACCAAGTCTCATTTGACCAG
>NC_051408.1:19962492-19962765 GCF_015228065.2 Penaeus monodon
CTGAAACCTCTCGTTATAACATGAGAAAAAATATATGTGCATTACCACTTATTACCTTCATATTCCTTCCTGTTTACTATTTTCCTCTGCCTCTGCCTCTCTCTCCGAAGCCTTTCATGGGCTGTGTCAAATTCTTTATCATAGGTGTCGCATGGTTTCGCAGAACTGCACAATTTGGAATTAAAAAAGGTTAGGAGTGGGTGTCTATTGGAGATGGGAGGAGTTGGGAAGGGGACGGGATCCCGGTCTCGGGTAGTGGTTTCTTGGAGCTCT
>NC_051408.1:19962828-19963333 GCF_015228065.2 Penaeus monodon
TGTCGTTTTAACTAGAATCTTAAGACAAAAGTAAATCGGGTGGAGGTGGGAGAGATATTAATAATGTAAAAAAAAAAAAATTGTGTGAGGGTGGGGGAGATATAGGAACTGGGAGGAGTGAGGATGTAGAAAGGGGGAAGGGGAGGTGGCGACGAACTCTTACAAGATTGTTTGGTGTCTCTTCTCGAGAGCGGATGCATTGCTCGCGTAATACCTATAGTTCAGCTGATCATTCCCACACTAGTGCACATAATGGGAGGTGTTACTGTTACGCTGCGTGTATGTGCGTACGTGTATGTATTTGTGAACCTGTCTTTACGTCTGTGAGGAACAAAAACAGAAAGAGAAAGAGATTTGGTGAGGGAGTATGAACAGTATGTTGTTGCTTTTTTTTCTATAACTACTTGCAGTACTGATTTTGACGGCTGGGGAAAGTAGAGAAGGAAAATTGCAAATATAATTGAAGGAAACCAAAATCGATAAAGGGGTGGTGGGAGTATAAGAA
>NC_051408.1:19963524-19963608 GCF_015228065.2 Penaeus monodon
GGAGGGGATAGTGATGAAGGCGATCCATTGTGCTTGCGGCGTCAAGCAGCTGCTGAGAATCCGTTGAAAGTTGAAATGGAGGGT
>NC_051408.1:19964053-19964311 GCF_015228065.2 Penaeus monodon
CATGAACTAGCGTATGTAAGCAGAGTCAGCGTCTGAGTTCTCCCACGGTTAACGTTTGGGACCGTCTAGTTGCCATTACCGCTATAATATGTTATGCTTGTTTAATGTACACCCAGTACTTGGTTCCCTCTTTTTTGTTTTACGGACATTATTGCTCATTTCCTATTTCTGATCTTGTTTCTCCTCTTCTCTGTCGCACGTTCTTGCCGTTCTCACCTCTCTCTCGTTCTCTTTACGTTCTCATTCCTACTTTCTTCT
>NC_051408.1:19964675-19964953 GCF_015228065.2 Penaeus monodon
ATACTTTCTCTTCTTTACGTTTTATCTTTATTCGCGGGTGAATCCTCCAGTCTTTCCTTTTTTAGATTAAAGACAGTAGTATGGCGTAATGCACCATTGCTCCATAGCACGCGTATAATAATCTACTCCGTGTGCCGTCTGATGACTCTGTTCATAGACGCTCGCTGGTCATAACCGATGTATAATGAGGTTTAATGAGCCGTGCATACTAATGTGCACGTTCAGACACGAGTCGACCAGGTTCTGTGGGGGGGGGGGGGAAGTTATGGGCGGGAAAT
>NC_051408.1:19965004-19966166 GCF_015228065.2 Penaeus monodon
TTGCAATTACTGTTGAAGTAGAGAGGTGGGAAGGACGTGTTGGGGCTAGCAGAAGTGAGACCAAATAGAGTTGTTGAATTTTCAAATTGACATGGGGAGGTCTGTGATTGATGGCTTACCGCAGAGATGTTCCCTTCGGCGTGGTGTTGACGCGCTGTGATTGAGGTTGCGAAGGGTTCTGGCGGCGAGTAAGGGCGTGGGAAAAGAAATGTGAAAGACTGGAAACTGCCGGGGCGAGAGTGGAACAGGAGTCTGCATGACAAGGTTGGGTATGCCCGCCATCAGAAAGGGCCCAGGTCCCGCGGTGCCAAAACTCAGCACGATTCGTGTCATTTCTTGTCAGGCTCGACATGTCTTTAGGTGCCATTCCTAGCATGCAGTCTGAGATGCGTACGTCGTTTGACACACATTTCTATTTTCTCCTTACAGGTTTATTTCTTATTTCTTATATTTTATTTGCTAAGCATCGGGCTGTTTTTTAAGTTCAATCCCCACTACCTAAGAGCCAATATCATTCTTGTTTCTCTTATTGTTAAGCGAAATACTTTCCTTCTCATATTTTTTCTAAGCCTTTAATTTATTCTCATGCCTTAGGGGGAAATCAGATTAGAAGTTTTAAGGTAAGAAATAGCCTGCACACAAGTAAACGATGCGACGTTTAGGGAAATGGAAACCCGTTGAACTATTAGGAGGATAGAGGTAGTCTGGGCGAGAGGCAGGATGGTAGTAACGCTCGGGCACACATACACCCGGGAGCTAATGGAAATTGATAATTGAACTCGAAATTGGTAAAAAGAAAATGATTTGCTGTTCCGAGTAAGATTAAGAGAAAAAAGGAGCTACTGTATTAACGAGAGAAGATTTCCATTGGATGTGGATTGAGAATAACTTTAGTTGACGGATAAGTGAAAGAGGAGTGGAGAGGCTAAAAATTCACTATTCGTATATGAAATAATGAAATATGAAATTATACATTGTTCGACAATCTTTCATCGACACTAGCAAAAGGCTGTAGGTGAAGTGAGGGTTTTTATTGTTAATGGACATTAATGGACATTATGTGGTGCAGGAATTAGGTAGATGGGAGTAGATGATATGGTAGAGAGGAGTTACGTGCAAGTAGTTGCGGTTAAGAAGCGTGGATGGCGCAGCCCGAGGCATG
>NC_051408.1:19966183-19966609 GCF_015228065.2 Penaeus monodon
TGCGTGTTTGCGCTCGCGTTAATGGACGTTCGCGCTGACGATTTCCTTTGCCTGTTAGATTCATTTTGTTGGGTTGCGTGGAGCCTTTTAAGTTTGTCATTTGTCGGTCTTTTATTGTCTTTGTCAGATGTGTTGATAAATGTGCATAACCTCGGCCGTTTCCCCCATAAGCATGCGAATCTCCTCGTGTGCGTGTGATTGTGCAGTTGTGGCGCGGAGTCAGTCACCCTGGCCGGGCCGCGGCAGAAAAAGCTTAAATGCAGTGTGCGGCCGCGAGGGTTTTTGCGCTGCATTCTTCCCCTTAATAGATGCGTCACTGCTATGAAGAATACTTAATTGTCATTAATGAGTATTGAATGGGAGGGGCCTCGCAACTCGAGCTCTCCGGCGGCAGTTGGTCTCGCGTATATGGGGCGCTGCCCGTTC
>NC_051408.1:19968623-19968935 GCF_015228065.2 Penaeus monodon
AGTCAGTTTTATGTGATCGTCTGCGTAGCGGTTCACACTTTTTAACTGGAAACCGACATTTTGTCGGGCGTGACTTTTTGCGGTCCCTGTGCGTTTGGCGGCAGTGGTGACAGTGGTCTAGGATAGAGTGTGGATTAGTGGATGCGTTTGATCGTCAAGTCCAGGTCGGGGGCCGACTCCTGCGGCTGCGTTCGAGAGGTGTGTTCGTGGCCCCGGCGGCTGGTGAGGGTCGGGGTGGGTGGCGCCGGCCGGGGGGCGGAAACGAAGGAGAGAAAGCATCTTACCGGGACAGAGTAGACAGGGGTGCTAGAC
>NC_051408.1:19968986-19969144 GCF_015228065.2 Penaeus monodon
AGAATGAGGAAGAAGGGCGCCGAGGGAGGGGATGTTGGGTGCTGGGTGTCCCTCAAGCAAGACGTATCTGGTGTGGGTGTAGCATGCACCTGTCAGGCGCCCACGGGTCAGTGCTCATGTGGGGCGCCGGACGGGGGCAGCCTACCCCCACGCCGTCG
>NC_051408.1:19969200-19969339 GCF_015228065.2 Penaeus monodon
TTCTCTTGCCAGGGAAGAAGACCACCGCCAGCACTGCCACCGCCGATGGCCGCGCGTCTTGCTCGGAATCTTGCCGGAGACACCGAGTCCTCGCCGACCCCTGCGGGAGGAACACGGAAACGTCCTAAGAGTCTATGCG
>NC_051408.1:19969413-19969941 GCF_015228065.2 Penaeus monodon
CCCCCTTATCCTTCAGATACTTTGCCTTGCCCCATCCCTTCGTTCCCTCCCTCCCCCTATTTCGCTCCCCTCCCCGTCTATCTTTACACCCCCTCCCCCTCCATCATGTACCCAGCAACGTCATCAGCTTGAGTACATAGATAAAAAAGAGAAGTGAACCCGATGAGACATAAAATGACAAGTCCGGAGAGAATTTGAAGAAAAAACTTGTCGCGCGATCGTGTGTGTGGATGTGGGTGGCAGGCAAAACGAAAGGTAGATAAGTGGTTGGCCTGATCTACACATAAACTCGGAGGGTAGACGAGGCTTAAGCAGCAGAGCTTTGCCATGTTGTCGTTCCTGCTCGTATTGTTATTTTTTCTGGCTGATATCAATCTCTCGCTTGAATGCTTTATGTGGCTTCTGATCGGGTGTATCTGGTCGCTGAACATTCTGGAAACTCAGGCATGTGTGAATCAAGCTTGTGTCTTACATACTACGTGTCTTCACGATCTCTCCCCCTCCTCCTTTTTAGTATCATTGTCGTCG
>NC_051408.1:19969979-19970521 GCF_015228065.2 Penaeus monodon
AGCTACATGGAAATCGAAGAGGAACCGCTAACGTTCTGTTCAAAATGTGGAAGAAAAAGAGATTTCCTGTATAGACTAGGCTAATGCAGAATTATCCGGCTTACCGTCCAGTCCAGGAACATCCGGGTCACTATCTAGTCTTGGGCCGAGCATCCTCGCGGGACCTGCAAGGAGGAGGAGCATAAGTATCGTGTCCCGGGCGGAGGGGGGGGGGAGAGATAAGAAGATGCATAGAGTGTCAGGGATGCTCTCTCCATCACCCACTCGGGCCTGGGAGATTGAGGCGAGATTAAGAACTCTTTGCTCGAGGAAACTACGCATAATGTGGTGGCACGTTTTTTGTGCCTGCTCTCGTTAATCAGAGAATGTCAGTATGGCTAAGGCGAATTGGCTGGTATTTGTTTCGGAAATTTAATGCAATCAAAACGAGAAGATAAGAGGGGGAAAAAAGTGGTACGTTAATCGGAGACGAGTTCATCAAAGCGCAGCGATGCGGCCAATGCTAATGTCAGACTCGTGGGATAATAAGTCGTCCCCCCCCT
>NC_051408.1:19971098-19971668 GCF_015228065.2 Penaeus monodon
TGCTCTTTCCTCATCACACTGTATGTAGCTTGTGTATATTTTATCTGTTTTCCCCATTTTATACACAGTAAAATCGCCTTTTGCACAGGCTCAGATACACATCTCTTACTGTCGATAAAAGCTGTATTATAAACTGGTAGGCTGTTGTACTAGGCGATAGATTGTAGTAGAATGCCGGGAATGCAATCTTCGACGATCTGGGGACCAAACGCTCTGTATTTGTGATGTGTTCGTAATGTATTTGGCGCAGTTAATTGTCCAGTCAGTTTTAGTGGAATGCCATGCTAATCCAGTAGCCAGGAATGACAGTCGACAGTCGTGATTGGGGCGAGAAATTAATAACATTTGGCGCAGGATGGGAGTGCGGCATTTAATTGTGGTTGAGCGAAGAACGGGCACCGGAACGAGGCTGAGAGTCTGGGTTTAAGCGTCGTCAGAATGAAGGCGATTGGAGTGGCGCGCGCAAAATATCGACAAATAGATTTTGTTTTGACAATTATGTAAGAAGGTTTGATAAATTGAGCGCCGTGCCTGGGGGAGGAACATGGGGAGGGGGAAGCGGGATGCAGG
>NC_051408.1:19971758-19972350 GCF_015228065.2 Penaeus monodon
TCTTTGCATGGAGATCGAGTGTTTTGTAGATTGGGTTGGTCAGTCGACGGGAAGAGAGCAAGTAAGTGGAACGGCTAATGATTATTCATTGCTCTCGATTAGAGAAAACGTCAGATAAACACACTATGATGGCTATGGGGGATTGAGAGATGGAACAGCCATTGGGCCAGGTTGTGATACTGCTTGTGGCTGCGCCGGTGGATTTGCTAGCTAGATAGGCGGATTGGCAGGCGATAGGTACTAATGGCGCGGCGCTGGACCTTGATGGAACGTGAGGCACGAGGGAGCATTCGTGCCCGCCTGATCCACGTGCCCAGACCCTGTTTTTATGACACCCCTGCCCCTGAGTCTGCCCTCTTCCTCTCCCCGTGACGGGAAGACTGTGCCTCTTATTTTCTACTATTCTTTTTGAGCGACGCCAAAGAGCAGTCCGACTGCGGCCGCCGTCCGCCTCCCTTCGGCGACGTGCTGGGAGGGGGGGCGATTTGATTCACTAATTGCGCGTCATGCTAGGCGGCCCCTCCGTTCCTCCGCTGGACCAGCGCCCTCCTCTCGTCCGCACTCTCTCCTCTTCTCGATATCCGCAAGACGA
>NC_051408.1:19972675-19972835 GCF_015228065.2 Penaeus monodon
CCAACCATTTTGGTATGTGTAACATGTTTAATTTTCTTCTGCAGCAAGACACAGTAAAATGTGGGTTGTCATTTTGTGAGAAAAATAATGACTCTGTTGATGCAACATGATATCAAGTCGTTCTCTTGATTTTATTGTTCTAACCAGAATCTCCCCCCCC
>NC_051408.1:19973374-19973680 GCF_015228065.2 Penaeus monodon
GCCATGACGTAACCGTAGCGCAACCATTGTAGAGACCGGGCACCTGTCGCCACACTCAGGTGATCTTACTGTCGACGGTTAATCACATGTCATTTTCTTTCCGACAGGTATGTGGCTTAGCGGTCTCTTGGGAGCCCTTTCATCCTGCTGTAGACGAGCCTGAGTGAGTTGAATTTTGGTAATCGTTCTCTTTTTTATGCATTACTGTCTTCATTTCCACTATGTGAGTACCCTTTGAGACAGACAAACCCTTGCCTACACACGCACAGAGGGGGAGGGGGAAATGAAGGAGAGAGGGAGAGAAAA
>NC_051408.1:19973909-19974410 GCF_015228065.2 Penaeus monodon
GTAGGGAGGAAGGGAGAGGGTGTTGACTGGATTATGTGGTAGAAACTGCACAGTGTTAACCCTCTATGCCTTGTAACAAAGCTGTACATTTCACATCTCTAGGTTAAAGAATTGTTTTGCCATTAGTTTCATTTTTGTTCATAAAGAGGAGGACAGTTATTCACGATGGCGTTCATAATGACTGCGATGGTATTAATAGTGATGGTAAGTGAAGATAATATTGGTAATTAAGTCATAACTTTCAAATCTTTATTTCACAACTTAGTGCCCCCCCCTCCCACCCCTTTGCACTGTTTGTGGCAAGACCCTGTGCCCCCCCCCCCCCTTATCTCCCTGACCCTCATCCTGCGCTTCCTTCGACTCTGCCATCCTCCCTGGCTCCATCGCTCCTTGCTTCTTAAGCTCTCTCTTTCCGGATTGCGAGGTTTACATTTCTCGTTCGTCATACCCCTATATCGTCACTTTTTGTTGGCGTCTACATTTTTCTGTAACATTCTTGCA
>NC_051408.1:19974461-19974545 GCF_015228065.2 Penaeus monodon
TTGACCTCGCTCTTACCCATCCTCTCCTTTTGTCTCACCATCGCCTTCGCCTTCAGTTTACTCTCATTCTCTCCGTCCTGACCA
>NC_051408.1:19974596-19974969 GCF_015228065.2 Penaeus monodon
CAACTTCGCCCGCTCTTCACCCAAAGGATAAATTCCCGCGCGGATTTTCCCTGCGCCGCGGATCATGGCCGGGCGGGAGGTGTGGTCGCAGAATTTCCACAACATAATTTCGCTTGTTGACGATCGAGGCAGCGCTCATTAGCGAATTGCGTACACTGGGCTATCCTTAGGCCGTGTAATTGTGGGTCTGGAGGTCACGTGGGATGGGGGGGATGGCGGTGAAGGTGCCGCCTGCCTTGAAATCCCCCTTGCCCGTCTTGAAGTGTCCTCTCCCCCAGGGTCATTGTGGTTGGGGGGAATGAGGGAGAAGGTAGGGCAAGGGAGAGTTTTTGTAGTGAGAATGGGGAGGGGAGAAGCGGAGATGAAAAAAGTA
>NC_051408.1:19975022-19975869 GCF_015228065.2 Penaeus monodon
CTAAGACAGCGGAAAGTACGTCCGTCCCCTTGCCTTGGGAGCGGACGAGGGCGAGATATTCTGAAAGGTGACTCACTCCCTTGTCAGTCAGGCTCCGATTGATTGTGGCTTCCATCGCAGTTTTTGCATGGATTCTCCCTCTCTTGTGTTTACTTATTTTGATGTTGCCTTGTTCGTGTATTTGATTTGAACATTTCTTCAGCTGATACCAGATCTCTGACTCCTCTCTTCCTCACTCCTCGCTATTTATTCCTCCTTTCAATTCACTCGTTGCTCATATTCATACTCATACTCGCTCGCACTCACGCACCCTCAAAAAAAAAAAAACTTGTATATAGATGAAAGATCATCAAGAAACATGAATGTAAAGGTATACTGATAATATTAGAAAGTCAATATAATTAAAAGAAAAGGAAAAACATGTAAATGAAATAAGTTAGGATATGAATATAATGACAAAATAATTCCCAAGAAATGAAACCGAGATCGTGCAAATACAGCAATAAATAAAGGAGGACCAAATGGATGCACTAATAAATTACATCAAATGAATTCACCATTAAAATAAAATAAATTATGTTTAGATAATGTACTTCGACACGTCTATGATCTGTGCAAAGGTTTCAACCCATCTATAAGTGTGCCATTTGATTGCAATCCAAGAAAAAACTGGTTTAATATAATAACAAAATTTTGAAACGGGTTGGCTTTAAAACTTTAAAAGATTAACGTTTGGTTAAATGTCGGGGTGAAGTTTCTTAAACCTTTATTTTTGGATTTTTTTCGGTTCGTGGTGATTGGAGATTAAATGCATTGGTGGTGTGGCGGCCAAGAGAGTTTAATGCTG
>NC_051408.1:19976394-19976461 GCF_015228065.2 Penaeus monodon
ATGTTGTCGATTTACGAGCGAGGATCCCGTTTCACATTAAGTTTTTGATCGTCGCCCGCACTCCAAG
>NC_051408.1:19976823-19976990 GCF_015228065.2 Penaeus monodon
TATCATTTTTGTGCATTTTTTACGTTCCATCACGCCGGAGGCCGCCATTCCCCACCTTCATGCCATTTTCTGTTAAATTAACCCTGTTTTCCGCTGCGGGGGTGTAGGGGAGGGGGTAGAGGACTGCCACCCTCACCTCTTTCCTGTCACCCAAGCTTTCTTCTTGT
>NC_051408.1:19977141-19977604 GCF_015228065.2 Penaeus monodon
ATATCTTTCATGATTTTTTTTCTCTTCCTGTCTGTGTGCGCCTCTGCCACCCGTACTTCCTCCCTTTCGTCCCCCCTCTCTCCGTAGTCCCAGATCGCCGCGCGGGCAGGTAATGGTATGCTTTGTGCGGTTACCTGTGTGAGTTTTTGGCAGTTACAAATTGTGACTAATTGTTACCCGTTTACCATTAGAGCAAAGTTTTCGCTTAGTCACTCTACTTTCCCTATGTTTAGCAAAGTCGTGGTGTTCTACATAGACCTATTCTTGTCTCGTAGACATTTCCTCGTAGACCTATTCACCTCGGCAGTGTGCGACTCGAGCCTTTTAGGGATAAGAGCTGTGCGTGTGTCTGTGTTTTTATA
The DNA here is from genome assembly GCF_015228065.2 of Penaeus monodon. Taxonomy (NCBI): domain Eukaryota; kingdom Metazoa; phylum Arthropoda; class Malacostraca; order Decapoda; family Penaeidae; genus Penaeus; species Penaeus monodon. Next base: position 19,977,504 of record NC_051408.1, read on the forward strand.
GGCAGTGACAGTAGACATTGTTATTCCTGCTGCAAATCAGCTCTCTTGCTCCCCGTCTGACTTTTTTTTCTCAACTTCCACCGGCTTCTCCTCGCTCGCTG
>NC_051408.1:19978161-19978708 GCF_015228065.2 Penaeus monodon
TTATCCATCTGTATTCTTCCCCCACTTTTATTCAGATGTACAATATTATTATCAGTTTCAAATTTGATAAAGCGATAACATGATAACGTAACAATTATTTTTAAGGTCATTTTAGGGTGAAGCCATATTTTCTGGGAAGATCCTTTAAACATCGCCCGAGAAACCTTTGTCCGTATACACGTGCGTGAATGTTTGTTTGTTCTTCTGAGCACGTTGGTATTTCTTGAGGTAGGGAAACAGCTCCCAGCGACAAAGGCGAAATTCGAGTTGGAAAAGGATAGAAAGAGGAACGAAAAACGAGAGAACAAGCAATTTTTTTTTAATAGTGAGGAAGTGGTGAGGAACGGAACTGTTCTTCGCGACAGCTTGCTTGTCGTGTCGATGCCAATTTTGAACACGGCCATTTTGCCTGATCGATGTGACATCCTGCCAGATAATTGTTACGGTGCCGAGTATCATCTGCAACGTCTGACGGTAGTTGATGCTCGCGAAGGTACGCATGCGCGAGCACTCCCGAAAGAGCGCCTCTCAGGACTGACAAACTGCA
>NC_051408.1:19978826-19979595 GCF_015228065.2 Penaeus monodon
TTTCAGCTTGTGCAGGCGACGTAATTACATAGCTTTGCTTTTGCTGGTGGTGTTTCTTTTGTCAGAATAACTCGAATATATTTTTTTGTTAATTATAAATGCATACTTAAACGGATTTAAACATCCAAGTACCCCAGGCTAAATGGATATAAACGCTTACCATCCTTTTAGTCGTGTCTGCCCGCACTCTGGCCAGACCGCCTGGGTGTGGACATAGACACACACTTTGACCTGATTTCACCTTTCTTGGCCACATTTTTTGTCTACACTTTAACCTATATTTTGACCCTTTGGCCAGAAAGTTTCTCTTCATCGACTGGACTTCTCGACGCTTCCTAGACCTTTCTCAGAATTCCTTTCGTTTGTAGTTCTTTCGTGGCTGGAAGGTCGTTGAGCATGCTGGGTTGGGGAAGGGGTTGCTGTGGGCATGGGTGGCTCATGGTGGTTAATTTGATTACGCTGCCATGCACTCTTCGTATTGGATCCATGAATTAATGGGTTTAAAGCGCCTCCCCACCTCCGTGGATCACTGCCGAGGGAGCGTTGAAATCCCCCCCCCCCAGTCGGCAGCGTCCGCATTTATTCAGTGTGAATATTTTAGGCCAAAACTCCGTTATTCTGCCGGGATTTACGAGCTAAGGCGGTTTCGACTTTTCAAGGTTAGGAATATGTAGATTATCGACTGCAAAGTCTCACCAGGCGTCGATAGACCGGTGATCTCGGAAAATAGCCGAGAAAGACAACTGGCGGCTCCAGAGACGTACAGGGA
>NC_051408.1:19979624-19981780 GCF_015228065.2 Penaeus monodon
GGAGTCAGATGTGGGGACCGCTGTATAGAACGACAAAACCATCTGGCTTCGCTGTTATTGATACGTTTTCGTTCTTCATGTATTCTTCTTTGAACCTTTAAGCGTGGATAGGAGATAGAAATTGAGAAGAGGGGCGAAAAACGGGGAGGGGTGTGTGAGGGAACATGTCGAGGTATGGTGAAGGCACAATACAGCATTGCGACTCCAAAGAGATGGGGTGTGGGGTTTCGAAGAACCTGTATTCTGTAGCGTAGGTGAAAGCTCCCTTTCCTGCCCCTTCCCTCCCTTCTCCCCCTTCCCTCCTTCCTCCCCTCCTCCCCTCCTCCCCTCCTCCCACTTGTGTCCAGCGTCGGACGGGGGTGGGACGAGGGGGCAAGGCTGAAAAGAACTTGTGAGTCTCTACGGATTGAAACCTCTGACATCTCCCCTTCCCTCATGCCCGTATTTTCGTGTGGGTTTAGAGCAATGGGAAAAGGTGGAGGAAAAAAGTAGAGGAATCGGAATGGAAACGGAGAGATGGAGCTAGATGGAAAGAGTCTGTAGAAAGGAAGACGGAGGAAGAGTTGGCAGAAAGGAAAAGGTCGGATGAAAAAGCATTGCAGAAGGGAAAGCAGGATGACCGAAGTCTAAGGAGGAGGAGAAAAGATGTTAAAGGGAGTAAATAACCTTTGGGCGTTGAACCCCCGGATGAAGGATTGTGAACCTGTCCACGAGCCCCCCTTGAGCGAATACACGTGGGTGAGCCGTGATGGGAAGGAGCTATAGAGAGAGAGTTAGAGAGGAATAGCAGTGTGACGGAAGAGGAATAATCCGAAGAAGATTGGAACATGAATAGAAAGGAAGGTGGAAAAATAAGAAGCGGGAGTTATGTGGTAGAATCAGATTTTAAGAGAGAAACGAGCCAGAGAATTTTGCTGAGAGCTGGGTGAAAAAAAAAATAAGGATAAGGGTTGTGGAAGGAAATGGTGGGAATTACAAAGAAATTGCTGAAACAAATCCATCAGTTGGTGGAGATGCAATCTTTAAGCGTTGCTTGCGGGAGTTCGTACGCGTATATGCGTGTTCAAGCGTGTACGTACTTGAATGCCAGATACTAAACTGTTATTACTAAAGACATTAAGACGCGAATGGGGACCATGGCCGGAAGGAAGACCGCCCATTTGAGGAGATCTAATGGTCGACTAGACACGCAATGTTTTCAAAAGATGGCGAATGAGTAGCACTAGCCAGTATGGAGATGTGTCGATACGTTGCGTGTGGTGCGTTTAAACGTCGCATGGAGGCGGAGGAATGTGAGGTGCGGGACTCCTGAGGGGACGGGGTGTGAGGCTGCTCTGCTGAGGGTGTAAGATGGATGTTTGTAATGTGACAGGGTGTGATGAGGATAGTTTGTGGTGAGGGAGAGCGGCGGGTCAGAGGTGTCAGCTAGCAGGCGGCGGCCACTCCAAAGGGTAAAGGTAAAACTCTTTGGAAGGAGCGGTAGCGGAGGTCGCGGCGGAGGAGGCTCTCTGGGAAGTGACAGCAAAATAGTTGATGAAAGATGAGTAGAAGCAGCAGGGTCGATAAGAGGTGACTAGAAGCAGCTGAGTTGATTAGAGGTGCAGAAGCAGTTGAGCTCACATGAGAATATAAGAGACGATCTGCAGTAGTGCAACTGATGAAGGACAGTGAGATGGCTGACATTCGGCTGACACACAAGGGTGTAGCTGAATAAATACTTCTTTGGGAACAGCAAAAATCCCGACGAAGTCAAGCATTGCAGTTAGGGCGGCTGGGGAAGGAGATAGAGCTGGAGGAAACTTCGAGGAAGTATCTGGAGCCGCGGAAATATATTAGCTTAAAGATGGCAGAAAGATATTTGGTTCAGAAGCGAGTTTGGCGGGAATGTGACAGCGACCGAGGTTTAGGAGGTGGCGACGACAGCGGCGTCCGGCGAAGGGAGTTTAGGTGTCAGGGCGGCAGTAGGAGGCCGTGACACTTCCCGCCGCTGACACGTCCCGCCGCTGACACTTCCCGCCGCGCCGTGCCCGGTGGAGGAGCGAGGGGGAGTAGGGCAGGGCGGGGAAGAGTGGAGAAAAGGGGCTTTTCATTTTATTCGATTTCCGAAGTTGGCCGTCGACCCCGATTTGAGCATTCGCTTTAAGATCGTGAGAAGG
>NC_051408.1:19982099-19982260 GCF_015228065.2 Penaeus monodon
TGTTTAGTCCAAATCGCCGTTCTTCTTTTATCGAAGACGAACAAAAAGTAAGAGCCAAAAATTCTCTAAGTCAATTATGGTAAAGGCGAAGTCAGCAGTCATTATCACGAAAGAGCAGTCATTATCGTGGTATTGGATTCCTAATGACGACCTTGGCATGA
>NC_051408.1:19982294-19982584 GCF_015228065.2 Penaeus monodon
TCTCGTTCGCCTTCCGCACCGTGACTGATCGCCAATTAATGTTTTTTTTTCATCGAGGCTGAGGGAATTAGAAAAAGAAGCAGAAATAATTGCAAAAGAGAGGGGAAAATTGCGTCACTGCGTTTTTGTGACGTGCGGTAAAAGCCCTGCCAGGGCGGTGTGAGCGACGGGCCGACGGGGCTCTAATTGGGGCTTTTAAAATACTATTTATGGGGGTGCATTATGCTATGCTGGGGAAATTTGTAATCCCCGCCCTGGGGAATTAGTCCGCGCCTGTATGTCTCGTGAGC
>NC_051408.1:19982648-19983098 GCF_015228065.2 Penaeus monodon
AGCATCTATTCTCAACGACGACCTCTTGGGACCGAACGTTTGGCGCCGTTTCCTCGGTGGCCGTGTCTTTTTGAGATCGCTCTCGGGTTGTGTTCGTGTCAGACACGCTTCCCCGCCCTCTGACGCGGTCATATCTCCGTCGGATCGGACGTTTTTCCTGTTTTGCCGTTTGTGGAAGTCCATCGCGAATTAATATATTTCAGATTTTCTCTAAAGGGCGAGATCAATCATGTAAAGCAGGCACTTGCTGTCATTCCCTTTGCCCTTGTTTCGAGTCCCAGTTCTTTGTTCCTTCATCTCGCTTTGACTTTGTTGAATTTGGTTTCTCATTCGAGATAATTCATAGATGGCGATCTTGCAGCTCGGGTTATGTGCATGTTTTGTTGATTTTTATTGGGGGTTTTTTTAACCGGTTTTAAGTGTTGGAAGTTTTCCCCCTTTTTGGGAAAA
>NC_051408.1:19983191-19983495 GCF_015228065.2 Penaeus monodon
CCCCAACCTTTTTTTTCTAATCTTGGTTTTTGTTACGTTTATTTTTAAATTTAAATTTTGGGGGTTTTCTTTTTTTGATTTAAGGGGGGATTTGGGGGGGGGGGGTTTTAAAGATTTTTTTTTTTTTTTCCCCCCCCCTTTGGCCCTCGGGGTTACTTTATGTACAAAATGGGGAAAAACAAACTTCCCTCGGGGTTTTTTAAAAAGGGGGGGGGAAAGGGATGGGCTTTTTGTTTTTTGTGGATTGTCAATTTAAAATTGTTTGGCACGGGCCCAGGGCTTGAAGGGCCGGGGCGGATTCGTT
>NC_051408.1:19983527-19983967 GCF_015228065.2 Penaeus monodon
ATTTGGGGAGTTGTAAATTTTTGGGGGTTTTTCCTTCCCCGGGGGGGCGTTCCCGGTTTTTTTGGGGATCCGGGTTTTAATTTTGGGGAAAAGGGGAAAAGGGGGAAGGGGGGGGGAAAAGGGGAGGGGGGGGGGAGGGGGGGGAGGGGGGGGGAAGGGGGGGCAAAAAGGGGGGGGGGGAAAAGGGGAAGGGGAGGGGGGAGGGGGGGGGGGAGGAAAGGGGGGGGGGGAGGAGGGGGGGGGAGGAGGGAGGGGGAGAGAGGGAGGGAGGGGAGGGGGAGGGGGGAGGGAAGGGGGTGGGGAGGAAGGAGCAAAAAAACCCAAAAAAACCCCAAAAAACAAAAACCCCCCCAATAAACAACCCAAACCTCATCTCTCTTTAATACCTAAACCAACCAAAAACCCCCTTTTTTTTCCCCCTTCCCCCTTTCCCCCCCCCC
>NC_051408.1:19985581-19985713 GCF_015228065.2 Penaeus monodon
TTTGGGGGGTTTGTTTGGTTTTTTTGGGGGGGTTTTGGGGGGTAAAGTTTTTTTTTGGGGTTGTGTTTTGTGTGTTTGGTTTTGGTGGGGTGTGGGTGGGGGGGGGTAAAGGGGGTGGGGGGGGAAAAAGGG
>NC_051408.1:19985910-19988139 GCF_015228065.2 Penaeus monodon
ACCTTGCGATACATATACATTTTTTATATTTTCTCTCCCCGGGCGTTTTTCTTTCGTTTTTAATGTAATTTTTCCCCTATTTTTTTAAAGTGGCGTTTGGGGAAGTCCCCCCCATGGCCAGGCGCGTCGGGTGGGAAGGGAGGGCCCTTTTGTAATTAACCTTTCCTTCTTTAAGTTTTATTTTCAGTAGTAGAACCCTCTGTGAATTTTATTTTTTTTCGAAGATAGCTGGCCCCTTTAATTGAAAGCTCTAATAGTCAGTTTTCACTTACATATGGCACCGAGTGTGAGTTTCGTCAGTAATATCCATCAAAAATATATTTTTAGATGTAATATAAGGGGCTTATCTACAGGGAGCTTTGCTTTTAGAAACCTATGGTCCCCCTAAAACAATGATGGCTCTCAGTTGCTTAGTTGGCGGTCTGCAAGTCTGCAAGGATCGCTTTATGACAGAAGAGATATTGTGTATGTAAAAATTTTTCAAAGTCCTTACCTTGACACTGTAGCCTCGTCCGTTCTGCAAATTTCCCTTAAAAAACTGAAGTATGTTGACTCAGTAGACTCCTATCCCTTTTTGACCTCCTGACACTGTTTTACTTTGTCATCTATTACCGTTGGTCGTTTTAAATCCTGCCCCAGTCCCAATGTAAAAAATTTAAAAAATCTAGATAACGTGCCAAAATGGCCATATTAACACTATAACCAAAGTAGAGTCAGGGTATGTCGATATCATATCTCTGTACGACCATAAACTGTGATGGTAAGTTTTGTTCGATATGGTCTCTTGTTGTAGGCCTCCCATCAGCAACATTGGCGAACGCGTTTCTCCCTGGGTAGGTAACCCCCACGAGAGTGGAAATCCCCAGAGCTCTGCGAGGCCCTTGCGGCGTGCCGATTGGTTTGGGTGTTGGCCAAGTGGCCAGGTGTGTGCTGCAGCGGGTCGTTCGAAGGCCCCCTTGCCGTGGGGAGCTGGTGTGCCTTGGGCACGAGGGGGGAACGGGGCGGCGCCCCCCGGCGGGAGTAGGTGGGCGGGGTTTGTGCGTACATTTGCAGTTACAAACAACAGATCAGTTAGGAATGGGCGGGGCCTCAGGTCTTGAACTCGCTCTTTAAACTGCCGCTTGGGTGCGTGTATTCGAGAAAATATGTTAGATGGCCATCTTGGACATTAGTTATGTTTACGGCAATGAAGTCACCAGCATTTTTGTAACACGTCGTATCTGGTCGGGAGGTGCAGGTCGTTACCATGCAGGCGTCCGAGGGAGGAATGCCGACGGTGAATTCGTAAACGACGACCTGGCTCCCGGTCCTTCGGCGGAGGAAGCATTTGTTGACATGTTTACGGCTTGTGGCTCCGGAGTAGAAAGCAGAAATGATGGATGCAGGGCTATTATTTAACCCAATACACACCCAGGCGTGTGATGGATTGTTGACGAGAGTAGGAGCAAATGAAAGCGCGTGGTGGGCGGCCGCTTGTTGGGGGGGTGGGGAGACACCCTTCCTGGACTCTTCCTCCCTCATTCTCTATCTCCACCACTGGGCCCTCCCCTTTGGGCCTTCAACTCCGGGCCCGGCCTCCCAAAACCCTGCGCTTTCATGCATTGCGTGGGCGTCAGGGTAGGGGATGCAATCGGGTGAGGTGCAGTCCTTTTTGGTGTTTTTGTGGGCGGGGGGGCCCCGGGCCCCAGGCAGTGCTCCCACTATAGCATCCGTGCGTGCGAAAGTTATCAAGTGGAGCCTCTGACTGATTTCCCACATTTGTCACCAGTTTGAGCAACGAAGCATTCTGCAAGTCTGCGGCCGTGTGCGGAGAAAACTTGGAAATCCCAAACATCTATCTCATTGTTGCCGAATAACTGTCTCGTGATATCGGCCAGCTATATTTTGTTTGGAGCGACTCCCTTCGTCGAGTCTTCCAAATTTGGTGGTGGGCCGTGAGTAGGGGGGCCACATGACCATAAAATGTGGAAGCAGACGTCCATCGCCTTGCGTGGGCCAGGCCTGCCATACGAAAGCCTTAATTCTGGGAGCACCGGCCTGCAACACCACGCGCTGCTCGGCTACTGATTGACCGACACGACGAACTGCTGTTGCTGCTGACGAGGAGAAGTGCCTGGCGCTGTGCACTCCTCCTGGCAGGCGGGAAACCTCTCCTCTGCCACCCTCTACTGGGGCATCTCGGGCACCTAGTGAAGGGAGGCGGGGAAGGTGGAAGGAGGGGCCGCGCCA
>NC_051408.1:19988167-19988722 GCF_015228065.2 Penaeus monodon
TCCGCGCTTGCTGCCCCGGCCACACCAGCACCGCTGCAGCGAGGCACTAGTTGAACGAGTGCGCGGATCTAGTTCACTGGCTTCACTTTGTTTCTCGTGGCGTCGGGGTGTGCACTGACGGAGTGTGGGAGCCTTCGCGGTCCTACGGCGCCTGCACAGCTCCCTGCCACGTGGCCCTGTGTCCTTCTGAAGCTTGCCCACATTTGTGCTTGTGTGTACTCCCCGCCCCTCCCTTCTAAGTGCGATACCTCCCTTATGTCCCCGAGTGTGTGCCAACTCCCCTTCAGAGCACAGGCGTGATCGAGGTGATAAATCGGTTACCCAGTGTATCCAGCGTGCTTCTCAAGTGTTCACGATGCTGTCCGAACAGGTGTGGGAACCCCTGCCTTACCAGCCCTCCGACCTGCCTCAGGTAACCCTCCACAGTACCTGCCAGGGGAGCCCCGCCCCCCGCACTAACATATACTAACACCTCCCCCCCTGTACAGACACCTTGGCATTATCGACGCACTAACGCTTCCTGGAGTGCTAATCCAGTAGACTGGGAGTTTCATG
>NC_051408.1:19988749-19989317 GCF_015228065.2 Penaeus monodon
CAAAAGTGCACCGGGCTTCAGCATTTTAATTCACAAATCACAAGTGTCCCAATGAACCTGCTGCCCCCACGCAGGTTCGTAAGTGAGCATAGTATGGTAAAGGTCCTGCCTTTTGTGGTATTGCAATTGCATCATCTTTCATCTTTGACCGTTATCAGCTGATTAGTGGGGAAGTTGTAAGTCAGGAGGCCCGGTAATTAACCCATTTAAAGTTGCTGTTTGTACACATAAAGAAGCGTGGACTTGTGTGATTAGCGGTGGAGGAGAGACGCAGCGAAGGAGGAATGAAGGAGACCCCAAGAAGGTGAAGGAATGAGAGACGGGAAAGGCGGTAGGAGCGCGACAGGAGCCCGCCCGAACCCCACTACAGTACACACGAGAAAACCAGGAAGGCGGCCACCACCACCTCTCCGTTTCTCCAGAGGCGCGGTGGTGGCAGGTTGTTGACCTCTCAAGGCGCCCTGCCTGCCGTCCCTGCCGCCCGCCGCCCCCTGCCACCGCCCTCTGTCGCCGTCCCTGGCACCCGTCTCTCCCAGACTCACCCCTGCTTCATTGCAAGTTGTGACGA
>NC_051408.1:19989358-19991809 GCF_015228065.2 Penaeus monodon
AACACTTGACACAAGGTATAGTTTGCATATTTCACATACGGCAAATGTTTCCATAAGAATACCTCACTTTGACTTCCTTTATTCCTTCAGCAAAAAATTTTAGAACTTACCTCGTCTTTGTGTGGCGTCCTTGGCTGCTATTCCTTGACCATTAGTAGTAAAAGTGACGCATTGATAATAAAATTATCTTCCACTCGACAGCCTGTCTGATCTGTTCTTATCGACCTTTGGTCATGATCACAGACGCAGGTGCAGCGAGGACAGAGTCTGGCGGCTGTCATGAGTCATAACAAGGGTTCAAAGTCCCAGTTTCAGACGTTCGGTCACCCTCGCTCGAGGGACACGTAACATACGCACTTTACTAAGTCACTACACAGTAATACACGCGTGGATAATGCTGCACGCTATTCACTTGTTTAGAGTATCCACAGGACATCACCTTCGAGCGCGGCCACTATCCTCACTGGCAAGCACTGCCACTCGCTCCTGGCCATCTGGACAAGTTTGGACTGGTCCACTGAACGAACCAAATGTTTGCAGGATCAGTTATTCATCATTTTTCTTCTCTTTCAAGGCGCTCGTTTCAGCGGTTGTTGGAATTCCCCATTCCCCGCCCTGGATCCTTTTACGCACTGAGTGTTCGTAACGTTGCTATCATTGTTATTTGGCAGCTGCAGTCACCACTTGCTGTTTCCATCTCATTTTTATATGTTTCTCTTCCTTTCTTTGTCCTTGCCCTGACAAAACTCGGAATTTTCTTGCATCCCCGTTTATTTCCACGTGTTTTTAAACGTCACTTCCGTACGACAGTTATTTATCTTATTCCTCCTCCCTCTTCCGCTCACTGATCTACCCCACTTCTTTATTGTTTTTTCCCTTACTCCCCACGTCTTTATTGTTTCTGCGTCCCTTACTCCTCCTCCTACTCTTCTCTTGCGTCTTTCTGCCTTCTCTTTTCCCCTAATGTCAGAAGAGATGCCAACCGTCTAAAATTATGATCCTTGTAGCACTTGGGTGTCTCCTGCAGGCGTCGCAGGGATCATTTTTTACGCTCAGGAACAGTTGACCCACAATTGGCGGCTGTGTTTTGCATATCGTTTTAGCACTGTGTATTTTGGAATTTCCTTCCTTCCTCCCTCCTTTCGCTTGTTTTTTTTCCCTGTTGTCTTCTGATCTTAAATAGGCAACATTTACGTATAACTCGTTCTTTAATAGTATTTTTAAAGAAGGATTTTTCCCATCACATTCAGAGCATACGGAATAATTGTTGGATGGAATGAGAGATTTACCCCTAACTCCAAACACAAGTCATCTGTCAAGTTTATTTTCTGGTCTAAATTGCGTTCCATCAGCGTCGGCGCTTCTGGTACGACTTCAGAGTACTCGATGCGCGGGGTGAACCCGGCTGGACGCCTTTCGACGGACGAGCGGAAAGTTACACACGTCAAAGGAGGGAACGCAACTTCCCATTTGGTATTTGAGGGATTTTTACGAGCTGTGACTCACGAATTCCTCCAACGAAGGTGTCTAATCTGCTTTTTGCAAATCCATACCCCCGTCTTGCGTCCCCAGTGCTGTTTTGTAATTGTCTGTTGATTCTTTGATGTGGCAGTTTCTTATGAAGGGGATTATAGCGAAACAGGGAGAGAGGATGGGAGAGGAGCAGGAGGCGAAGGAGCGAGAGGGAAGGTGAGATGGAAAGAGAGGGAGAGATTGAAGGAGATACAGGGAGTGAGAGGAAGGATGCAGGAAGAAGAGAGATATAGAAAGAGAATGAGAGAAAGGGATGGGAAAAGGCAGAGAGAAGCCATGTTTTGCACTTCCTCTCGGTTCAGCCGTTGATTTAACGGTTCCTGACACCTGCGGCGAATTGTCTAGTTATTACCGGTGATGGACATGCCGAGGAATGTCCTAGGTCTTCCCTAGTGAGTGCACGTGGGCGCGCGCGCCCCTACTGTTACCCTGTCTGCTTCTCAGGTTAAGAGGAAACTGTGGCAGACAAGCTGGGTGGCAGACAAGGAAACCCCATTGCACTCACAATCACAAGGGCGCTAGTATTGTGTACATTGATTTCTTTGCATTCAACTTTTGTTGTGACCTCGATCTTTTTTTGCTTTTAAGTGTTCCTCACCCACCCTCTTTCTACCTGAGCACCTCTTTCCTAGCACTACTTTCCAATTTTTTCCCCTCCTCTGCATGTCCCCGGATCGAACCCTTCCTCTCCGATCGTCGCAAAACCGCGTGGAAAGCGACGACGAGCTAAGAATAAGTGAACATAAAAAGGTGGCTGGTTCCTGGTCGTGGAAATCCCCAAAATCAAGTGCTTGTATTATGAGATCTGGTTCAGCTCAGGGGAGCTACAATGTAAGACATTTTATCACTAAGGTGCTGTAATCTCTTTCGTTAATGCTTCAGCTTGAGAATCAAGGGGGGGAAAAGAACCTGAAGGAT
>NC_051408.1:19991849-19991933 GCF_015228065.2 Penaeus monodon
CTGTTGCTCGAGTTGGTCTCGGATGCAGCAGAAGCAGAGAAGCAGAGGTGGTGGAGGTGTATAAGTAGGTTGTCGTGAAAGTTA
>NC_051408.1:19991971-19995068 GCF_015228065.2 Penaeus monodon
GGATTGTGAGAGTTGCTCGACCATTGTGTAAATGTTAAACTTCCCTAAGAACCCAGGAGCGTCATCGGGTAGATAGGAACAACCCAGGGCATCACTTAATAGGCTCCAAACACGTCCCAGAACGAGCCGAGAGAAATACTGGGGGCGGGTAAAGGGCAATCGGAAGAGCAAAGGACACGAGGTGCATGGCATTTCTCAAGGGACCGAAGCAGGGAATAGGGAGCAAGGGGAAAGGTCTTTGACCTCCTCTCGAAGGAGGGAGGAAGATCTGAACGCCTCGAGGGGTTTTGGGATAGACAGAAAATGTAGAATGACCGAAAATTATACCGAGGCCTTTAGACGACTTGAGGAATAGGGAGAAGAATTATAGGCAAGGCATTCGGTAGGATATTAGAGATTTTATTTTACAAAGCTAGTCTCTCCTGTAGAAAGACCTAAAAGGAAGGTAAAAGAAAATCTGGAAATATTATTGAATTCTGCTCAGCTTTCGACTGATCTAAAAGTAAATTTCGAAGATTCTAGAGCTTTGAAGAGCCATTGATGAAGTTAAAAAGAAGCTTGGACCTCTAGAAGCAGGAAAAATTCAGGCGCAAGGTGGCCGTGGGAGGCAGCCGGTGGATTGAATTTACTGTCCACAAAGAGAGGTCTACAAACTCAAGAAAAACAGATCAGGAGAGAAAATGTTTATGAATCGGAAGGCTGAACGATGATTGGATTAGATTTTGTGGGTCAAGACATAGGGTTGACATAGTGGCAAAGACAGATATTACCAATGATAAAATGCAGATACCTGATATGTACACCTAAAATTATGATGCTGAATGTTACGAGACGATTAGGAGAGTGAGATCAGCTGGATCTTGTTTCTGTCTGATTCTGCGTGTGCTGCATCTGCCGGACAGAGCAGGAGTGAGAACAATTTTCTAACGGAGGTGGAATGTTGGTTAGTGTGATGGAGTGCAGGAAATGTTGCTATCAAGAGGGCCACGCATTCCGCCATTAAAAGATGAAACATTCTGCGCAGCCGTGGAATTGCATCTGAATTGTGCTTAGAGAAAAGCAAAGTGCGGCTCGCAAGCAGAAAGGTGGGGGACAGGGCTGGAAAATATGCCAAATAGCAATAATATCGGATTATTTTAGCCTCGTCTTTCAGCCAATGTTGTCAAAGAGTCGTGTTTTCGTGTTGTCAGTAATACTTTACGGATAGAAAGCTACTTTCTTTTTGTGTATTTCGTTTGTATACATTTGTTCTCCACTTCTCATCATATGGCCAGGTGTGGCTGGAGGAACGGACGGAGGCAAGCCCGGCAGGCGGAAGATTGTCGCTGAGTTACAGATGGGAGAAGACAGAGGCGAAACGCAGGCGAAGCCCTTCTGTGGCGGGGTGAGGGGGGCCGAGGGTTTTCGGAAGGCGCAGAGTGGCGGACGCGCGCAGGAGAGGAAGTAGAGCGGAAACTGGGGAGAGCGTGAGAGGACGGTGAAGAGAAAGATGGCTGGAGGAAGAGTGAATGTCCGGAATATGTGAAGTAGACGAGAGGTAGATCAGAGGATGCGGCGATTACGAGGTAGATGGCGGGTGAATGAGGAGAATCCGACAACGGGGAGTCGACTGAATGATTAGAGATAGGAAAGTAAATGATAAACATGGAGGTAGATAGATGTGGAGAGTATTTTTTTTCCAAAGGGACGGGAAACGTGATGAGATAAGGGGGAAAAACTGTTGAATGAAGGACTGGTGTCTGAATGAAGTGGTGGCCCTTGCAAAACAGGATCGAGTTTGGCAGACACGGAAAATACTCATACATTCATATGAAAATCGAACTTTGGTGGGCTACTTGAGGGGAGTCGGTTGTTGCTTCGAGGCCCCAACATCCCCTCACCATGCAGAGGAAGCCACAGGAAGCTGATCAGGCTGCCAGTAGCGAACTCAAAACTTTGGTGAGCTTATTGAATGATTTTTTTGCGGCTCATATTTTCAAAAAAATTTTTTTTTAGAAAAAGGTGTTCTTGAGATATTATAGCTCAAGTTGGAAAACATAATAGAAAATACCAGTGTTAAAAAAAATCATGAGGGAATTTAAAGTATTGCCAAACGACCCGGTCTCCGTATTCCGAATTCGCCTCGAATTCACTGTGTTATGACAGATGAAGAACATTGAAAGGAATCGGCAGTTGATTTGTATGGTACTAAGCTGAAGGTTAAAAAGAGCGCCTACTGGAGCGGAAAAAGTGTTTAGTAGGTGTTATGGCAGTTAGAGATCAGGGTCAATCTTTACACCATGAGTATTTATGAGGATAATTCGATAGTATTCGAGCTTGAAATTTAGAGCTGAGGAAGATGACTGAAGTAAAACAGGTGAATTGCCATCAGGCTAAACGGAGATAATCAGAGCAAAAATATAGAGCACCAAAATATAAGAAGAAGAAGGGCAACATCAGGAGACCAATCACCTACAAAGAGAGGGAACAGTTAGCATTTACCTTTGTGACAAGACGACAGAAGTGATTTACAGACGATATGGGTAACAGCTAGAAAGGCGGAAGGGGTGAGCCGGGGCGCAGATAGAGGAGAGGAAGGGCCGAAATACAACGTGGATCATCGTAAGAAGAGGTTACGCAGATGCACGCACGCATGTAGAAGTGATGCTGGTCTCATTATGTGCGCACTTGTCACTGTGAAGTACACTTAGACTTTCGCCAGATGACGTGTGGTTGGGGAAACGTCCCATGGGCGCGGATACACGTAGTTGCAGAAAGCGCCGTGGATCAGACGGAGGGCACACCAGCGGCCACGGTGGAGCGCGCGAACGTTTTGTTTACAAAGTGCGAGCGAACAAGTAAGCAGGAGCGAAGCGGCGGCGAAGGCGGTGAGGCAGGCGCCACGCGCGCAAGCGACCAGGACAGCACCTATAAGGCAACTGGGTCCTACGAGACGTCGGGCAGAACACCTCTTGTCGTCCCTCCTCGAGAAGCGGAAAATCCCGAGCTCGGTCGACCCTCGGGACGCCCGGCGCATCGAGGAAGTCCCCAGCCTCGGGCCGTGGACACTCCGGCCTTCCCAAGGTCCTGGCTAGACGTATCCCTCGAAGAGCACGGG
>NC_051408.1:19995104-19995654 GCF_015228065.2 Penaeus monodon
ACTGTTACTAGGATCTGGCGGGAAATTTGCAGGGCACGTCTGGCAAGGGGAGTCCCCGGGCCAGCGAGCAGGGCATTGACGTGCGTCCGAGGGTAGACTCAAACATTTTGTTATTGTTGCACCCACTCCCCTCATTCATCAGAAGCTGAACCCTCGCCGGAATAGCATTGGTGTTATAAGGGGCACTTGCCGACGATGAAAGGTTATCTATCCCCAGGTACACGAAACGTGTTGCTTTAGACGGGAGAAACTGTTTGTGATGAAGATATTGCATGACCAAGTTGTGAGAGTGTGTGTATGTGCGTGCTTGCGGTGATGCAACACAAGCTGTGTGTGTGGGAGGGCGCGTGGCACCGCAAAGAGCAATAAGACCAAACGTTTGCGAGGGCACAGTACCTGGTGAGGAAGGACAGGAGGCGTGTGTATGGCGGCGCAGGTCCTAGCCGACTAACACCACTTGCCGACAACGACGTGCGAATACACTGCTCTCAGGGTCGAGCCGCGGAAATCCCAGCCAAAGTCGATCCGGACATCCCAAGTTCCCGTGCAA
>NC_051408.1:19995688-19995860 GCF_015228065.2 Penaeus monodon
GAGGGGGCTCTTTCGCGCCCACGTGCACCTGCAGGGGGAGGGGATCGAGCACCTCCCTGCGGTGGTGGTGCCGGTGTCCACCACGCACTGCAGGGACACTGCATACCCGCCCTGTCTTGATGAGTGCTGGGGAGCAGTGGCACAAGGGCGGCGAACTGGAAGGTCACGCGAG
>NC_051408.1:19995914-19996112 GCF_015228065.2 Penaeus monodon
AGTGTGCCGCGCAGGAGCCAGCTGCAGCGCCACCACCGTTGACATCCGGATCTGCGGACGCCCAGGGCCGCCGACGCTACGGCACCGTAACGGATCAACTCTAATCATCGCCATAAATACACGCTCGAGACCGCCACGCATCTGCATAGCAAAGGCACTATTTTACGCCGTCACAGGGACATTAGCCTCGTCAGTTCG
>NC_051408.1:19996145-19996318 GCF_015228065.2 Penaeus monodon
CATAGTTATAAATATTTTCAGCGTCCGTCTGATGAACAGTGGCTTTGTGATATCCAATGTCAGTATCAGCATGGTGCTTAAGGACCTTTCTGCAATAATTCTATTACTAACACTATAACCTATTACTTGAATAGTTTTTAATAATTTTTCCATTATCATAATTATCATGACCT
>NC_051408.1:19997174-19997472 GCF_015228065.2 Penaeus monodon
CAAGTTACAAGCTTGGTATTGCGGCAACAGGACAACGCTCAGCGAGCGTTCGTAATCATGGGCGTGTGCATGTACGCAATTAGGCACTTGTAGCGTTAGTTGAGAACCCTGAGCTTTTTCTGCACTGATAACCCCCACACCGGATCTCACTAAGGAACTGGCAGCCCCCGGGACCGACCCTCGCTGAGGTCAGGATCGGAAAGCACGTGGTCATCACAGGTGCATATCCTGCCGCTGATTGTTTGTGGTCAGTTCTTATTTTTTTTACGCCTTTGCGCTTTTGCCCTCGAACGGATCT
>NC_051408.1:19997535-19998336 GCF_015228065.2 Penaeus monodon
AACGCTCACTTTTTAGCCTTTTCCCTCCCCTCCCTTCTGTAAACTTGCTATGCTCCACTCTCTCCCCGTCGAGGGAACGCCGGCTTTGTTGCCATGTATGACGGACAGGCGAGGAAGGCTAGCGGTGGGCAACGCGAGGCGGCCCGGCCACCCATCCGCTCATACCGCTAGTTGCCTTTGGTCCTTGAACCTTATTTTCGGGATAAAAAACGAGATGAGAAAACCCTGATGTCCGCTACGCAGGCGATGCCGGATGTGGAACACGGAACTGATCCCTGCTAGATAATGGAAACACGAGGCTTGGAGGACCCTCCCAGCGCCACCGCCAAGGTTCATTTTTGCGCCGAGCAAAAAATCGTAGCGCCAGTTACATAAGCTTACATCACGTCTACAACAGCCACGAGGCGCGCGCCCGGCACACCGCCCTCGCCACGCTGCTGCTCTTACTGCCGCCGAGTCGTCCGATGCCCGACGTCGCCACGCTGCGCCCCGACCACTCGGGTAAGCCCAACTCACTTGCCAACTGTGCTGGGGCGTTCGGCGCTTTGGTCTAATTGCTGCTTCAGCTATTTAGCCTCCGACAGGACTCGCTTCTGCCGCATTTTAGTGGCCGTGCAGGATGCTGCAGTTTGGGTGCGGCCGTGTCAGGTGCCCGGTCGGCTCGCTTTATGGTTTTCTCGTGGCCGGAATCACCAGGCGCTTCCCTCTGCTTCTTTGCGGAGGGAGGCGGGGCGGGGAGGGCAAGAGGGTATGCTCGCTACTTTCTCATGCTTTCTTGGAAGGGAATCGCCTCGGGGTGTC
>NC_051408.1:19998377-19999154 GCF_015228065.2 Penaeus monodon
TCTATTATATGACAGTGGATGGGTATTATTACATTACTTTTTCATAGCAAATTATCACGTGTTTTATCGATGGAAATAACAATGATGCCATAAGGAAAATATTTGGGTTTGCGTAGAACAGTGAAATGTATAGATTGTGTTATTTACAGAACTTTCCCATTTAGAGGAAAGAAAAAACTGAAATAGGAGTGGAGCATCACAGACGTGATATTAGCCATGCAATCCTAGAACTCGCTCTAGATGGGCGCCACGACCACTACACCCGACGCCCATCAGCGGAGGCGCCGACGGCCACTCCTCCCGGGCAAAGACGGCAGGGCGCACAGAGCCTTCGCGAGGGGAGCGCCGGATGGGCATCTTCTGGGTACGAGGAAGCCCCTTGGTTCCGACGCGGGACGGCAGGGTCAGAGGGGACGGGTCCATTCACTATGAAACCTGTTTGGTGGTCGGCCGAGGGTCGGCCGGGGCACAGCGTGGCGGCGGCGGGCATGGTGTCTAGCAGGTTAGGGCGACTTCAGGGGTAATTGGGAGCTGGTTTTCGCGCTAATTGCAAGGCGTCATGACATATGTTGAGGCAGCCAGGTCATTGCAGGTCGGATTTCTCCGGGGCGGGGACATGCGGGTGGTGCGTGGCCTGCCTCTTGCACCCTAGCGCGCGGCTCTCGCTGGCGGCGGCGGCAGATTTCGGTGCGGGGGCGATTTTCGGGGCGCCCTGGGAGTAGAGGGCGCTGTGGAAACTTTTACTGAGATTACGCTGGCTGAATGGTTAATAATCAG
>NC_051408.1:20000037-20000334 GCF_015228065.2 Penaeus monodon
GACTGATGCAATTAGTATGCCAACCAGTTCATACCGCAAGCGAGCCGGTATGGGTGTAATTGCTGTGTGAATCTCCAGCCGCGTTAGGGCCGGGTTTCTGCCACCCTGCTCTGTGCAGTCCTTCCTGAAAAGTTCAGCAACTGTATTTGTGGACATCAGGGTGCCTGGAATGAGATTGACATAATGCGTGCTTCTTGTAAAAGGCGGATTGCAGAACTTTGTAGCTTATGATATCTTTTCGTTGCTATTATCGTCGTCGTCCTCATGATTTTTTTTTTTTTCAATTTTTTCATTCAT
>NC_051408.1:20000396-20001362 GCF_015228065.2 Penaeus monodon
ATGCGAAATGCAGGATAAATAGATAGATAGGAAGAACCAATGCAACATGCATGGTTGCCCTGGCATGTCCGCACACCTAATCCTGAGCACGTGTGTAAGTATGCATGGCGAGGCGCGGGTCCTGCCTGCCCACACACATGATAAGGTCAGAAACCAGAATCGTGACACTCGGCCAGGCTCACCGTTGCCCCGCGCGCGCCTTCGTCCCCTCAGCCTGCGTGCCTGATTTTCCTATTTCATGATTTGCGCCCGAGTTATCTTGCAAAGTTTGCTTTTTTTAGTTCGTGTCCGCACGACCCTTGCGGTTTTACGTCGGTCCCCCAGCTAGTGCGTAGCATGCTCACGTAGGCTCTTGCTTCCTTCACGGCCAATTGCCTCTTCCCTATTCGCAGCGTGTCGTATTGGCTTTAAATGGGTGGGTGGGGGGATTAGGTGAGACCTCGGAAATGTGAAATCCGGGAGCTGAAGGAGGAGAGGGGGGGGGGGGTTCTCCTTGAGGCTGCGTCAACTACGTAATAAAGGCGCTGCTATGACGTTAGTCTTGCATGATTTCCGTTTTCCCTTCGTATCGCTGTATATTTTATTCTATTTGGATGCAGGTAACCACCTTTCCTCTTACATTTTCGCTCCTCCCTCCCTCCCTCTCTCTTTTTTTTCTCCACATTAGTAAAATCCACAGAGCGTGTATATGAGGAGTTCGGGCGAGAAAGCGACACTCAGGGTGGGGGCTCCGGTAACACCAGGATAACATCTCTGAAACTGATAACATTTAAGTTCGCTCCCGTGTTCATTACCTTATTCCTCTAACTTCCCACTGCTCTATCTCTTCCTTCTACTCTCCCCTTTGTCTCCTTTCATCGATCCCTTCTCCTCTCCCTCCCTTTTGTTTTTAATTTTGTATGTCTTTCATCTTTATTGATCCTTTGCTGTTTGTGGTGCCATGTCTCAGCCTACCCCCCCCCCCCA
>NC_051408.1:20001574-20001805 GCF_015228065.2 Penaeus monodon
CTCACTCCCCTTTGAAGTTACAATTGCGTCATCTCTCTTTGATTTTAGCGACGCATTTGTCGTCGCTAAAGAAGGAAAGGGAACAGTCATTCGCCACATCCAGTGTTGCAAATTGAGAAAGGTGATTCCAGTAAATATGGGAAAGAGTGGGTATGAACTCTATTTTCACTTTATTCTATTGATGATGGCATCGTAACATCTTCCTCGCATTTTGTCCCCTCCTCTCCTATT
>NC_051408.1:20001838-20002439 GCF_015228065.2 Penaeus monodon
TTGCTGTCCCCCATCTCGCCCCGACCATCATGACACCCCAACATCCTCCCATTATTTTGTAAGCACTGTAATCTCTCTCATCGCCCTTCGCTCCTCCTCTCCCCAACTCTATGTTAAGCTGGGCCAATAACGTGTAACAAGTGTATACATGTTAATTTAGTTATTGTTTTTTATTCTTTCTCCACCCACCTGCTTTTCTCTGCCAATCTGTTCTTTCTGCTCCTTTTCTTCTACCTTTCCCGCGATACTGTATGTGACTTGGGTCTCCTTTGTCGGATACCTGTAGAAGTGGACTCTCTGGCATTTCTCACTTGTCTCCCTGTGGGTGCTCCGGTGCCACTTACGACATTATTTCCTTACCTCCTCTCACGCCTATCCCCTCCTGCCCCCACTCTCCCTCACACGCCCCTCGATAGAATGTGACTTCAGGCAGGCCGGGGTCGATTAGGAGGGGGGGGGTCAGCGAGACGAAGGAAGGGGAGGGCCATCAGGTACACTGCAATCACCATTATTTATTGAATAAGACGTCTTAAGGGCTGCCCGTGTGCCTAGCAGCCCTCCGGTGCTAAGGAGTCGTCTCCGCCCTCTGCTGCCACGTCCG
>NC_051408.1:20002478-20002894 GCF_015228065.2 Penaeus monodon
TTACCTCCTTGTTCATTTCAGCCATACAAAAGTAACTCTTCCTGTCCTTTCGTCATTGTGCCATTTCCTCTTTTTCTCCTTTTCTCTCCATGCATTAAATTTCAGTAGATATACTACCACTTTTCTGTGGTTTCCCCTTTTTATTCTGAGGTTACGCATCTTACTCCTCTTATTCCTGCCTGTTTATTCTTCAGGCTTTCATTTCGCGCATCCTGGAGGGACTGCCGTAATGCTTTGTCTATCCTGGGAATCCCTCCCTGTCCCTCTCGCCCTCCTTCCCCCCTCCCCTCCTTCCTCCCCCTCCCTTCCTCCCCCTCTTCCTCCCTCTCGTCTTCCCCTGCTAACATTAACCATTACCCCAGATCCGCAATCGCAGAACAACTTTTGCGTACACTCACTCCACTCAACTCTCAATC
>NC_051408.1:20002937-20003069 GCF_015228065.2 Penaeus monodon
CTAAGTATCGTTTCATTTTCATTTATGTTTGTGTGCGTCTTTTTCAATTACATGTACTCTCGTGGCCTCGGTGTCTCCGTCATGTTGGCATTCCGGACATGGAACTCTTGTGCGTGTCCTTGGTAGATATGT
>NC_051408.1:20003115-20003595 GCF_015228065.2 Penaeus monodon
TGGGATAGGCAGTAAAGATGTTGGGGGATGTTTTGATTGTCCCTTGTTTTGTCCGGGAGTATTATTGATGATGACCATGTCACTCGTCGAGGCTGGTATCAGGATGGTATTACTGGTGTAAGGTGCGTTGAGCCGTCAGCGAGCGTTCGGCTCTGGAGCTGAGCGAGGTGGAAATATTTCGTTCTCGCCGGGCCCTCTCACTCTCTGCCTCTCTCTCATAATATCTGAGTCGTCTCGCCGCTGCGATGTGCAAAATCTCTCATTATCTGGGCTTTGATTATCTCTCATGTCGCTCTCTCCTGCTCGTTCGTTAATTTATATATTATGTAAATGACCTAGCTCGAAAATCACGTGATTCCTTTTACTCCCAAGTTACTTCGTACGTTGGAACCCAAACCGGAATAGTCTCAAATACCAAAGTAGGTAACAGCGAGTGCAGTTGTTACCAGGAAGGGAAAATCCACTGAATCAATTGTGCGC
>NC_051408.1:20003641-20004090 GCF_015228065.2 Penaeus monodon
GCACACAATCTCTCATCCCAGCCAGTTTTTACTCTCGGCCGCAAGACACGCGAGCTCATGTTGTCGTGGCGGTGGTCGTGCCAAAAATGGCAATTTTTTGGATAGGCAGTGTAGGGAGGGGAGGGGTCGTCATCAACATCCTCGTTATCATTTCATTAAGCCCTCCATACACTGCCCACCGGTTCTCCCAGTTTCGTCTTACACGGCTGTCATTTTGGCAAATCCGATTTGTCCAGAGTAATGATGTCGGCGCCTTTCTTGTAATTATCACCAGTGACGGTCTCGTCATTATTGCCTACCTTGATATGTTTGGCAGTTTATATCGCTTGCCAGTTTGATTTCAATCTAACCGTTGCATAATTGATCACGCAGGTTGCTTAATGAAGACAAGAAAGCTTTATTTGGATTTTTAATATTTTTGATCCCAACTTGGCAACCATTCACCTCGT
>NC_051408.1:20004200-20004953 GCF_015228065.2 Penaeus monodon
AAGAGCCCCCACTTGGAATAACTATTTTTTTTCAGTGCTTTTCTCGTTCCGGAAGAGATATCAACGCGGATATAAGTAGTGATCCGATGGGAGGATGCCCTCGCACTTGCTCATCGACAAGCGTCTGGGTAGTTGTTGATTTTTGTTGTCATTGTTGCCGGCACTTCCATCCTCTGCCACGGCGAATAGTTAATTATTATAGTTGCTTACTCATTTTGGCGACGGAAAACCCCGAGGACTGTCACAACTGACCTTATTTTTTTGTCGTTGAATGAATATTTTTTGTATGATAAATATTCGGCTATCTTAAACTCGCCGATGTTGTCGGGCGGGAATGCATCAACAAGGGAGATAAGCGGCGTGACTCCCGCGCGAATCCCCACTTCTTGTAGTTCGAATCAGGTTTTCGTATTTTCCGTAACCTCCAGGCAGGCGGGGAGGGCGAGGGGTGGGTGCTCGGGAGGGGGGCAGAGGGTAAATATCGCCAAGGGTCAAATTGGTGTAGAGTAGAGCAACATCCGGGAAGGCATGTATGTTGCACCTGTTTTGTCCTGATTGCCTGTTCCTGCCCATCTGTTGTCTCGCCTGCTTGCTTGCCTGCTGGCCCACCTGCG
Source organism: Penaeus monodon (assembly GCF_015228065.2). NCBI lineage: Eukaryota > Metazoa > Arthropoda > Malacostraca > Decapoda > Penaeidae > Penaeus > Penaeus monodon. Next base: position 20,004,815 of record NC_051408.1, read on the forward strand.
TCTTTGTCCCAGCTTGCCTGCTGCACTGCTTGGCCGCGTGTTTCTGCCCGGTGACTGGCTTCGTTACCTGCTTAGCCGATTCCATAAAAGTCGTAAAGGGTTAAGTGTTGTATGAGTGGCAGAGCTGATATCCCCCCCC
>NC_051408.1:20005193-20005431 GCF_015228065.2 Penaeus monodon
GCCTTCTGCGTGACCCGGTTCTACTGTTTACTTCATTAAATACAGGTTTGGCTCCAGCACCAGCGTTACCGGACGTGTGAGAGGAAAGTGGAGCAAAGCAACTTTAGAAAATAGACGAGAAGACGCAAGGAAGAGACAAATCGGGTTTTTCATCCGAGAGTCTCCCCGAATGCGATTTTAATTTGCGCGGTTCAGTCTGTACACCTCTCCGTCGACGTATTGTATGTAGCACAAGGCG
>NC_051408.1:20006032-20006380 GCF_015228065.2 Penaeus monodon
TTCTTCAACGTTTCTGTCGTTGCATCACTTACTGCCACTTGTTCCCACAGTGACATAAGCTAATAATGGTAATCCATTTCAATTTATACGTATATTTCCACCGAGAATGCAAACCTAACGTCATTGTTTTTATACTCCAGTTCCACGAAACTACTAGAGTGCCTGAAGGAGGGGGAAGGGGTAATATTACTATGAGAGGAAGGGGGGGGGTCGTCATTACAGCGCCCTTGTGTGTATCCCTGGAGCATGAGACACGGATACAAGTAAATGCACAGACGTGCGTTCTTACGTGTGAGTTTCTAGGTTTGCATGCATTGTGGTGTTTATTCTCTTTTCTTTCATACGAAT
>NC_051408.1:20006579-20006945 GCF_015228065.2 Penaeus monodon
ATTGAATATGTTGAGTTCTCTTGTTTGTTGAGTGGATATGGGAGCAGCTGGACGGGCGAGCGAGCGTGAGGCTCAGCGGTGCCGGGACATGGGATGACTTGCTTCATCATTATCATCGGTTGAGTAAGTGGATGTGGCGTGGACGGGTGTTCGGCCAAGCCTTTTCTTCATTGCTCTATCCTCGCTTCTTTATTATCCTCGCGTTTCTTCTGCCTAGTTCCAGCCTCTTCCCTGTTTGCGATCTCTTCCATTGGCCTCCCAGACATTATTCAGCAGAAGAGATCCATATCAGCAGCAAATGTTTGTTGACAGGTGTGTGTGTACGCAGGAAGGGGTAGCTGCTTCGTCCGTGATGGATACTGTACG
>NC_051408.1:20007137-20007428 GCF_015228065.2 Penaeus monodon
ACTCCCCCTCCCTCTCCCTTTCCCCTCTCAACCCTCCCTTCCCCCAACCGTCCCCCCACTCCATCCCATCGCCCCCTTCTTGTCCTCCTCTCCCCGCCTGCTCCTCCGTCGCCCTCACCCTCCTCGCCCGGGGATTCGGCGGCATGGGAATCCGCCCCAAAGACAAAAGGCGCGTCGCCTGTTGTTTCCAGGGAAGCTCCGCCGAGTTGTTTGCTCAAGTTGTTAGAAAAGGCCTTGGGAAATCCCCGCTTGGTTCGAGGCTCACTGCCATGAGGTGATGCTTGATCTTGA
>NC_051408.1:20007509-20007697 GCF_015228065.2 Penaeus monodon
TTCTGCTCTCTCCTTTCTCTTCTACCTGTTCACTTCTTCCTACATTATATCCTACTCCTACTTCTCCATCTTTCATTTCCCAGTCATATCCTCCATCTCCCCCTCTCCCTTCTCTCCCTTCTCTCATTTTTCTCCCTTTTCTCCCTACTCCTACTCTCCGTTGTCATCGTCCACCCCCTCTTTACTTG
>NC_051408.1:20007754-20008019 GCF_015228065.2 Penaeus monodon
CTTCGCTAACCTCGCCACCTCTGCCACTCAATAAAATCCTTTTGCTGAATCATTCTGTTTGTTATTTGATACAGCAGCACAAGTTACAGTATTCGGGCGGTAACATTTTCATTATTTCTCGCAATCTTTCTTATCATGTCTCGTCCCTTTTTGTCCTCACCTCTTTTCTTTTTCTTTTACTCCTAAGTTTCTACTATTCATCTTAATCTTCATCTCCCAGTCACCCATATTCCTCTCCTACCCATTGCTTCCCTTGCTGCCGCTG
>NC_051408.1:20008320-20008498 GCF_015228065.2 Penaeus monodon
TCCCCTTCTCATCTCTTCTCTCTCTCCTTCTCATCCCACACATCTGTGCCCAAACGTCTCCCTCCGCCTCCGCCCTCGTCAACCCGCCAGTTACGTCTATCATTCATGTAGGATCTAGACACTGGTGACGGAGAGTGCTGACCGGGAGAAAACTTGTGTTGTATATATGTGTGTAACT
>NC_051408.1:20008648-20008781 GCF_015228065.2 Penaeus monodon
TTTGCCCGTGTCTGCTATGCCTACCATGCTCCCCGCCCTGCTGTCTGCTGGGACTCTCTCATCATGGTCATTTCCATGAGACGTTTTACGAGGTTGAGATGATTACTTGTACCGCATGGCTCAGAACCGGTTA
>NC_051408.1:20008871-20009193 GCF_015228065.2 Penaeus monodon
TAGACTGCCCAACCTCCCAACACAACAACCTGTCTGCGTGACGGCCATTCGGTTTATGGTCATTTTCTGCTTCCTCCTTTCTCCTCTGCCATCCCTTATTTTCAATTGTTATTATTTTTCTTCCTCTCTTTTCCGCGGTTCTCTCGCGCGCAGTTCGTTTCCTTCATCGCCTGTTCCCTCGTTTCGCTAATTTATTCCTCCGTAATTGCCGTCATGATTTGGGGAATGAAAAGCCGTTTTGAGGCCCCGCTTGTTGGTAATTTTGGGTGACTGCTTCGGCTTTCCTGATTCATTTGTTTGATTTACGAGATCTTCGCGTGTG
>NC_051408.1:20009533-20009786 GCF_015228065.2 Penaeus monodon
GCATCGGCGTTTTCCTATTTTGTTCTGTTAAATCTTAAAGATTATTTCAAATATTTTGTCTTGGTTCGTGTATAGGCCTACCAAGACCTCCAAAGCCAGTCCTTTCATTAATGTATTTATATCTCCGCGGGATCCGGGATAAGGGAGCGACGTCCTTGATAATCTTTTAAGTGTAAATGCTGTCTCGCTGGATGTTGCAAGAATAAGGACACTTCGGAATATTCCCCGCGTGGCGAGGAAGGTCTTCGCTGCG
>NC_051408.1:20010407-20010831 GCF_015228065.2 Penaeus monodon
AAATTTTGGAGCTTAATGATAAGCGAGTGATACTCGTGTTTACGTGGTCCTGCATGACGTAATACCTGGCTATAAACATACATCTTACGTCACCCGGATGGAGCTTGTCATACCATGAAACGGATCAGTTTTTTTTTTCCTGGAGATATCTGTGACTAGCAGCCTCAAAAGCACTGAGATTGTTTTGCGAAGTGAAAAGGAAAACAATGAGAAGGAAAAGGACGTAGAGAGAAGGGATGTAAGAAGAGGTTCGAATAAAAGTGAATAAGTCTTCGATAGCTTTCATGACGACGAGGGTGGAGCAAGGTATGAATCATAAGAGCTTTATATTCTGTTGTTAGCTCATGTTGACTTACTCATTCACATTCGTTTATTGTCGATGCACATGCGAACACATTCGCAGTCACTCACTCACTGACAAACG
>NC_051408.1:20010859-20011196 GCF_015228065.2 Penaeus monodon
TACACGTGGGAGCGTATGTATGCAGGCACGTGGGAAGTGCCCGGGAATCCAGGGGTTTTGCCTGCGCAGGACTTTTCCAGGGCTGTTTGGGGGAAGAGCCAGAGCGGGGACGGGGCCGGCGCATTCTGGTAAGGGCAGCGATATTAATCAAGGAGTCGTCTCTGCCTGTTTGGTTGTTGCTGGACCTTTGGTGTGCGTGCATACGTTCTTGTTTGGAAGCTGCGTGTTAATTTTTATGGTATACTGATGTCGTTTTAGGTTGCTGTTATTGTTCTTGAGTATTTGTCAGTCTTGTGGTTACTGGAGTTTCTGTCTTTTTTATTACATCTCTGTTTTC
>NC_051408.1:20011233-20011438 GCF_015228065.2 Penaeus monodon
TTCATCCATCTGCATTGCCTTAATTTTAGTGCTTTGACATGCATGGGCGTTAGGAAGGATTGAGTGCGAGACAAGCGAGAGTGAATCCTGGGACTGCCCTGGACCGCCCGCCACCGCCCGAGTCATGCAAGTCACTGGCATTCCTGGCGCGGTGCTGAAGGCCGCCACAACACGCATCCATCACACGGAGGAGCCACTCGCTGCG
>NC_051408.1:20011507-20011581 GCF_015228065.2 Penaeus monodon
CAGAGAACACTTGGAAGTGAAGAAACATGGAAAAAGCAGAACGATGCGGGAGGAGTAGTATTTCAGAGTGAGGG
>NC_051408.1:20011710-20011998 GCF_015228065.2 Penaeus monodon
TGTACCATCGCCGGGTTCCCGCCAGATGTTCCAGTTGATTATGACATTTGCATGACATCTTGCACGAACGAGGCGAGGCGAGGCGGGGGAGGGGGTGTTACGCGAGCGGCCGCAGGACAGGTTATGTAACTTAACATTTACGAGGCGATCGCACCGGACACCGGAGGGTTGGCGGCCTCTGGTGCCGGATGTATCGGCGCTGAGAGCCAGGTGGCGGCGGCGGGAGGGCGGGGACGGGCGCGGCCCTGGGTGCCGCCACGGCTACTCCCGCCCGCCACGGCTACTGCT
>NC_051408.1:20012027-20012306 GCF_015228065.2 Penaeus monodon
TCATCGGCACGTCCTCACCGCGGCAAAAACTTCACATCCGGAAACGGCGCAAGAACGCAGAGCAGCATCGACAAGAACGGCAGAGACGCGCGGACTCCCTGAAACGTCCTCCGCCGAGCCGACCTTGAGGCCAGGAATTCACATCCTCCGCGGCTGCCGCTCCGTCGCCGCTCCCGACTACCCTTTGGTGCTCGGCCCACCCGGAACTACGGCGGCCCGCTACGGCGCGACACTCGGCCGCCCGCGCGCCGCCCTTCTGGCACCGCTTTTTATCATGCG
>NC_051408.1:20012962-20013046 GCF_015228065.2 Penaeus monodon
TAGGAAAAGTGAATGTTCGCTTCGGATGCGGAGGAATGCAGAGGAAGGATGCGGGGTGGAGGAAAATGACGAGGTAGAAGAAAG
>NC_051408.1:20013157-20013285 GCF_015228065.2 Penaeus monodon
GGCCAGCAGTTTGGAGTCCCGGGCAACGGAGCCGGCGAAGGGTTGGGTGTAAGTGCATGTGGATAGGGCGATGGCTGAGTCTGGGCCTGCTTGGTTGCTGGGTCCTGGGTGACGTAGCAGCTTAGCAA
>NC_051408.1:20013383-20013506 GCF_015228065.2 Penaeus monodon
ATCACACTAGTCATCACGCTACTTACTACTACTGTTTCAGCCACGTCACTACGCAGTGGTAAACAGCCGTAGCGCTTGGTCACGCCGCTGCGCCCATTCATTCCCACTTGCCCTCTCTTCATC
>NC_051408.1:20013595-20013945 GCF_015228065.2 Penaeus monodon
CATCTTTATCTCTCACCTGCAACTGTCCCTCCACCGTCATCGTATTTCTCTACTTCGATCCTTTAACAACAAATATCCACATTTGTCGAAGTATTTTCTTTTCTTTCTCTCGTCTTCACAAGAAAGCCGTATGCCATGCTCCATGCCTTGCATATAGATGCAGGGGAATGATTAAAAAAACACGGAGAATAGAGATGGATATTAAACCCATGCACTCTGACATTTACCCTACAATAATTGCTGGTTTAGTGATAAAAAGGTTGGAATAAAAAAGTGGTTTAATCGCATATCTTGTCCTAGGTTGGGAGGAGGGGAAGTGGGAGGGGGAAGGTGGATGGTTAAGCGGGCGG
>NC_051408.1:20013977-20014250 GCF_015228065.2 Penaeus monodon
TCTCGGATTGTAGATTTTCGCCGATAATTTTCGTAGTGGATTCCTCACGCCCTCCAGCGTTTCGTGGGGAGAGGGAAGCGCAGGGGCGCGCAGGTCAGACGGTGGGATAGGGCGGCGTCGAGCTCTCCTGATGAAACCGAGCGGCCTCGGGACGTACTCTGGAACCGACAATGGTAATAATGATAATGAAAATGGATGTTAACATTTGGGAGGTCGACCTCTGCGGTCGCGGCTTTGGGCTGAGGCGAGCCCACGCGTCGGGAACAAGAGCCT
>NC_051408.1:20014508-20014584 GCF_015228065.2 Penaeus monodon
GCCGAGAAGTGCGTGTGTGTAAATACCCACACAAACAGCGCAGACAGTGGAAAAACATTCGCGCACCCCCCCCCCC
>NC_051408.1:20014912-20014998 GCF_015228065.2 Penaeus monodon
TCCTATTTTCCTATTTTCCTCTCTTCCTCCCTTTCTCATTCTCCCTCAGTCTCACTCTAATGCCTGCACAGAAAACGAACACGCAA
>NC_051408.1:20015200-20015877 GCF_015228065.2 Penaeus monodon
CTTCACATGCTCTCCACATCCGCTTCGATGCTTAAAATAGGCTAGATTTTTTTTCTCACCAATTTCAATTTTTTTTTTACGTTTTTTGTGCTGAAAAGTACTATAAACTTCTTAAACAAAGGGAATTCCACTGTTTAATTTCGCCTTTACATGTGATTTTTTTTTTTTTTTACATAATTTTTCGCCCTCTTAGTGGAAGTTTCTTAATTAATGACATTTATAAGGTGATAATTAGGGACCTTGTATCCAGCGACATGATTTTTTCTGTACTTGTTTTTTCTTATAACGACGAATTATGATTTAAGTGCTGACACAGCATTTATTTTTCTTGTTTTTCTTTTTTCTCATCCTTTTTTCTGCTGTCCCTCTCACTTTTTAGATTCCTTCCTCCACGCCGTGTTTCATCATCTCCAAAGAACGCTGTTTATTTCCTAATGATTTCGGAGGGAAGGGAGAGGGGAGTGGTGGAGGAGGGAGAGGGAATGGATTTCGTGCGATTCGTGTTCCCAGCGCCGCTCCAGAACCTTGGGACGACGCCTCATTTTTCTCTGGCGAGCGTCTGCGCGCCCGCCGCCCGCGCAGAATCCGTCTCGATTTCGCCCCTTCTTGTTTTCGCGCTTTTGGGCTTTGAGTGTTATGTTAACGGAATATGGTTTTCATGTTGGATGGCATCCACA
>NC_051408.1:20017737-20021196 GCF_015228065.2 Penaeus monodon
TCATGCATTCTTTCAGATGTTCGGAAGTTAGCCTCATGTCAAACATGTAGTCGCACTCTGTATATCTTAACGCTAAATTCGTGACATAATATGAAATTAGCATTTATCCAAGACACTTGTTGCTTCTAGGACGTGTATGTTAAGAGGTGAGCAATCTTCTATTTTTGATATTGACGGAGGTCTGGATCCGGCCTGAGGGAGCGAAGCGGGAAAGGGAATAATCGCGAGAGATACTTCGCCTCCAGAGGATACCGTAGGGAGGCCAGAACTTTTACGCGTGCGTTGTGAGGTTCCTTTTTCCTCATTTTCCCAACTTCGCCGGGCGATCAGCTGACTTTTTGATCTTCAGCTTCGGTCGGCATGTCTGGATGGTCTTGGATGACATGGTTATGCTGACATCCGGAACTTGTTTTTTTATGAGGAGGTTCGTGAATCATTTAGATACTCCTGGAATGTTCATGAAGTTAATACCTCGAGGTCAGTGGTCATAAATTATTCAGGACAGAGTTTCCGTTTGCAGCTGCAGGAGGACTCTACGGGTCCAGCCGACAGCCGCAAGATCCGGGTTTAAGGAGAAAGGGAAAAAATCGGAGGCTGAAATGTCGAGGCAGAAAAAAGCGGACTTAACGGTGAGGAAGCCGAGTTCTATAGAGGCTTTTGTCCGGCCTAGGACGGTCTTCCACGAGGACAAGGCCGCCGGGGATGTATCTGCAGCGACAGAAGCGCCGTCGTCCGCTGGAAGTGTTCTCCGATCAGGTCCGGAATCTTCGGCGTCGACTCAGCAGATGTGTCGCGTGTCGGTCACGTGCCGCAGGGGCAGTCGAGATGCTCGAGTCGTGCCCTTCGATTGCCAGCGGAAAGAGCTCGCAGGTCAACACCATCTTAAATTCCGATGGAGCCAACGTGCCCCTCTGGCATTTTCATTTTTGGAGGATGGTGTTTTTCGGCTTTTGTTCACGTCTGCAGTGACCCATCAGTATTGATATATATTGTTATATTTTGTATAACAGGCCTATGTTTATACTGCACCAATGTATATGAATAAACACTTTGCTTTGGCTAGTATTATTTTTCCTGAAGCACATTATGTTTACTTATATTTCCCGCCTCGAGTACGTGGGGGCGCTGCCGTGGTCCTGATGCTGTGTTGCTTGATTAATGCAGCGAAATGGCGATTGCTACGTAACGATGACGCAGCTGCTGAATCAGACTAGAGAAAAATGAATCGGAGATGCCCTGTTGCACGTCACTGCCCCGACATGTTACCTACCTCATTAATAGCACCGCTGAAGTAACAAAATGGAAAAGATTCGATAATTGCACAGCTCGAGTTGGCGGAGGTGGAAGCGGCAACAGCCAGAGCACCCAGGACAAGGATGGCGTGGCGGCGTCCGCCAGCACTAAATGGTTATATGGTCACCATACACTCTAGCGCCGCAAATAGTGTTTGGGCCGCAGAATGGGCGGCATGTGAAGAAGATCGAATGCCGTGAGTAGTTGGGTGAGCTCCACGGATGCGCTGCTCGCTCACGGTAGTTGTAGCTCCTGGAGGATTATTGTTACCAGGCCGAAACCCCGCCTGCCCCTGTTGCCACTTGTGTCGAAGGGGGCGCTGGTGCCGGTGCCTGGCTGCACGGCAAGGACACTGGACACTTCTGCCTTGTCCTTTGTGCGACGAGGACCGAGCCGCACAATATGGAGGCTATGGCGACATGCCCTGCGCCTCTGAGAGCCTGTCGGACTCGGCAGCGTCCGAGGCGGCACTCCAAACCTGGTGACGTGGTGGTGAAGTGGGCGTGGTGTCCCGCCCCGGTACACCTTGAGGTTGCAGGTGGCGGTATCGGGGGCGGGTGATAAAGGTGTTGGTGGGTGTTGTTGTGGTAGTTACGTGGCAACCATCAGCGTGCCCCCTGGCCCCCAGCAGACCTCCCTCTCTTGGTCGCCACCTGACAGAACGCTCGTTTTGCCTGGTGTGTTTTGCCGGTGTGCACATCCTGGTGGCGGCTGCTAAACACTTCGGGAATCCCGAGGTCCGGGTTCCTCTGAGCACCAGCGCATCGAGTGCAGAAAGGGCGCCTTGCGACCGACCTCGCAGTGTTGTCCTCCGTTTTGGCGACCTGCATCTAGCCCTTCGGCGGGTACCAAGGGTGGACGCTCGCCGAGCTTCAGTGTCCGCACCCACAGCCTCCCTCGCGTCTACAGCAGGACTTGGGTGTTAGGAGGACGCCAGCGCACGCCGACACACGCCGGCCGCCCTCGCACGCCCCAGGGCCCGGCCGCCTTCCCTGCTGCCGGTCATACCCGCCAGATACATTCAACATGCATTCCCTGAGTTTTATGATTAATTAAAATGTCGTGTTTTTATTGTTGGTGTGATCATGCATACATTACGGGTGGACATCCGTGAGGGCGGTGCGACAGAAGTGGCCGCTCACTGTCCTGGCGGGAGCGGGGCCTCGAGCACCACCTGGAGTCCCTGCCGCCGCCGCAGCCACTGCGCCCCTCCGGAGGCCAGACACACTTGGCGGCACCATCAGCACCACCCGCCGATACGCCACACATCCGGGATGATGGACCCCCGCTCCAACCCCGCGCATCACCACTACCAGCACATGCAGCACCAGGGCTTCGTCAACAACGCCGTCACCGCCTGCAGCTGCTGGTGTCCTCGCTGCCGCAGGATGCACCAGGTAGGAGGGGCAGAGAGGACAAGGGCAGTAGAGGACTGTCTTGGCGGCGATATCAGAGCCCACGCGGCCACCACGCACCTCCGAGAGGTCACCCTGATGCGCCTTCTTCCCCGCCCCTTCGCCCCCTCTCTGCCACCCGTATGTTTCTGTGGCCGCATTTCGGGTCTTTGACGATGTGGCCATTATTGCTGCCATGCCGGATCTCCGAATGGCTCTCGAGTGACGTGCCCAAAGTCGCAGGTGACAGAGAGGGTGCCAGGAGGGCTAGGGCGGGCCTTTGTTACAAGGTCGACCTAGTAACTTGAAGGATTCTTATTTCAGACTATAAGTTGTGCCTTTTGTTCTTGAATGACTGTCCATCAGGAGGTCAGGGCGAGTGACCGAATCGCGTAAGACAGAAAAATGGAATGTATCGCCTCGAAGACCCAGTTTGTCGGGCCGGGGCTATGCTGTGAGGGCTAGGCGCGCGGGCTGGAAATGGCGGGCGTGGATGGTGTATGGGGCATGCTATACGTCGTTGTGCACCGTGTGGTAGGATGCTGGTGGGCTAATTGTGCCGAAGAGTTGGGGAAGTATGTGATGAGTTTTCAGTGGAGTAGTGTGGGATTAGGCTGAAGAGTGGCAGTTGGAGATTTCTATGCTTCAGTTATATTTACGATAGATGGAGCCGAGATGGTTCTAGAATGAGCAGGACGGGTGGGGGGCAATGGAATCTTTCCAGCGCCTCGAAAGGATAATGGAATGAGTGGAGAGATTTTCACTGACAACC
>NC_051408.1:20021226-20021567 GCF_015228065.2 Penaeus monodon
GGGGGTGAGAGGATGAGTTAGACGCGGCTTGGAAGCGGAGTCGGACGATGGAGGAAGGGCAGCGCTAGAGACGGTGCCTTGGTCATGGGAGGAACGACCGCAGATGACCGCATCCCCCCTCCCTCCTCCTCCCCTTCTTCCCCCATTCCTCTGCCTCTTTTCACCACTAGGCGTGGTGAAAAGAGGCAGGGGGGGCGGGTACTAGTTACCCTACCCTTATATGTGGATTTAAGGAAGGGCGCTGGAGGAAGGGGGTGAAGAGGCATTTAGGGTCCTGTAAGTTCCCTGGCACTCGTGGCCCCCTCAGGAAAGAGGCGCAGCGTTAGTTTGGGAATTTCGAC
>NC_051408.1:20021920-20021992 GCF_015228065.2 Penaeus monodon
GACTGCTGCTGTCAATATCATTCGGTCGTTACTTGTATTGTTTATTGGTCGTTTGTGGTTTATAAGGATTAC
>NC_051408.1:20022304-20022748 GCF_015228065.2 Penaeus monodon
GTGCAAAGTCGTGAGTTCTACCGGCGATATTGAGCTCGTGCGCCGCCGATAAAGCTTAACATTGAAGCCAGCGAAGCGTTGTTCGGGGCGAGGTGAAGAATCATTGTTGTGTCCATGTTCGGCACTTGTCGGGAAACAGGTGTGCTTTCAGATAGTTCCGTGGCGGCGAAATAGAGATGCAAAGGCGGAAATCGTAATTTTTTTGTGTGTACTTGCCCCATTTGGTGGAACTTTCGGTCGAATCGATATATATATATGTTTTTTCTCTCTCTCTTTTTCTTTATTTCATTTGATATTTGTTTGTGGTAATAAAGAAAAAGAAGCGGCAATGATTGTACGGGCGACAATTTAGGATATCTTTGTTCCAGGAGCGTGGAAATGCTTTTAAAATAATCATTCGTCCATTCTTCCTTAATGGGTCGGCAGAAAGTGGTCAGGTCTTCG
>NC_051408.1:20022793-20023339 GCF_015228065.2 Penaeus monodon
ATCCGGAGAATGGAGGGAGGTGCGAAGGAGGCGATTGAGTGGCGAGGAGTGCCGTGTAACCGATTTCGCGAGGGGGGGGGGAGGAAGAGCGAGGATATGCGCAAGATAAATGGTTTTATGTGGAAAGTTGGCTCTTCCAAAGCTTTCGAAATGGGAAAGGGGCGACGCTTAGTGTTTTTATCCGGTTTTCCGTCGAGATTAATTTTGTTTTTCTCATGCTGAATTTTCTGTCGAAAAATCTTTTAAACATTATTCTGTTAAGGTCTGTGTCTGTTTGCCTTTCGATATGTTTGTCAATGCATATACAACTAAGGAAATAACATGTACTTTTGTATATACATCAATAAACAGTTAAACGCAGGTGCGTGCATGTCAGCTTAAAGTGTCGTTTTCAGGTCGTTGAGTTGATATTCGAATCGGCCGATCGCATGAGCAATTAAAACTCGAGATGACACCACAATTTGCGGTAAACGTGACTCATAAAAAAGCTGCCTCGGAGAAAGTACATGACGTAACGAGGGCGTGGTGGAGGCTGGGTCAGATAGG
>NC_051408.1:20023374-20023541 GCF_015228065.2 Penaeus monodon
TTTGTGTATTGTCCACTATTAAGGCGAGGCAAAAAAAAGATCTATCGGCGGGCCTTCGAATACGTCTTAAAGGGTCTTTTGTGGTGGCTGATTGGGTCATTTGGCTGGGCGGCCGTGACACGCGAGGGCGAGCGGAGGGACACGTAGCGCTGCGGTGGGGCCTCCGC
>NC_051408.1:20023752-20025363 GCF_015228065.2 Penaeus monodon
TGTGACTGATATACGAATTATACAATGAAAGTTGGTTTAAGAGAATATTGGAATTTGAGGCCAATTTTAGGAGACAGATAAGTGCTGGAGATCTTTATACATTTCTCGGCTTAAATTCACAAGCAAGGTCGCGTCCGCTGATCCCGTGCCGTTTGGAAATATACTGATCTGAGACTGACTCAAAGATATACTTTCTGCCACTGTCAGACAGGGAGGAACTCCGTCACTTTTGCTGTACATGTCCGTGTTTTTCTCTCTCTTTCTCTCACTTTAAGCGAGATAAACGTTTTTGCGGTAAAGTGGGATTGTGAACTTTTTAAACACAGAGAAAAATATTAAAAAGATAATTTCCCCCATCACACTGACGGCGAAAGAATCATAATAACCGTTTGACGAAAGTTGTATTTTGATTTTGAGCAATTACTCGGAACGTGACGCGACTCTGTTCGCGAACGCTGCGCGCGGTTCTTCTTTCTCTGCGGCAGCCCTCTTTGGGCATTATGTTTCTTTTTAGAATGTCGATCCTTTTCTTTATTTCCATACTATCCTGCTATTTTTCTATTCCTATTACTCTTTATTGTTGTTTTCTACTTATTTTTACCATGCTTTTAATGTCTCTTCTCATTTTGTTCCATCCTCGCTCTCCTCCGAACGTTTTCCCCATTCCGCAGCCACTCGCTTCCCTCTGCCTTCCTTCCCCCTCCCCCATGACTCACCACGTTTCACTCTTCATAGTCATCGTCATGGTGCGCTCAGGTGCATGATTGATTGATTGGTTTAATTCTCCCGTTTGATTATTTAACTTAGAGGTTTGTTTTTTCAAAGTAGATATTTACACCTTTTTACTATTTTTTCTCGGTATGCGTTTTTTAGGAGATGCGAAAGTTGTTCGGGGATGGAGGGAGAAGGGATTCATGAGAGGAGAAGGGATAAAAAGAATCGCAGTGCGGGCAAAAAATGTGATGTGGTGAAGAATGAAATAATGTAGACAAAGGTAATGATCAAAGTGTATGTTAAGCTAGCCAGGGGCGAGATGAAGGCGACAGGGGAGTGAGCGTGTCAAAAGAATGAATCCACAGTTTTAGAGTGTTTTGACCAAGCTGTCAGGAGGGTGAATACGCCGAAAGTGTGAAGTGAGGGAGGGCGAGAACGCCTGGCCGGCTTGGAGCGCTCGTAAAAGCGGCGGGAGAAAGCGTGAGTCGGTCGCGTGACGGCGCCGGGGAGGAGGGGGGGCGAGAGAAAGCTCAAATTAATTTTTTAACCCATGATTTATTGAGGGAGGTCGAGAGTTTGGAGGAGGAAAATCGGAGAGAATAGGTCGGTGACAGGGGCGAAACGGGAGGTGGCGAGCGACGGGTAATTAGCGCTTGCGGACGCGTAGCCACCTCGAGGACGGAAACCCGACATTGTCTTTATTTTTCAAAATTTGAGCAGCGGCGTGTTGCGTGTGCGCTCTACATACCTGTTGTTTCACATTTGGCAGCTGTCAAGGGAGTGAGGCGGTGCAGGTTGGCTGGCTGGCGCTCAGCAAGAAAGCATAATGGAGCACAGCGCAGGTGGTGGGGCTCGAGAGAAAATCGCTCGAAACAGGCGCGGCGACGGCGGAGGGGC
>NC_051408.1:20025410-20025999 GCF_015228065.2 Penaeus monodon
GTCTTCAAGGCTTTGTAAAAAAATATATATATAAAAATACAACTAATAAATGTTTAAAAATGTGCAGATTGAATTCATAGCGTAGTGCGAGATGAGATGATTGACGTCATAGGAAAGTGTGATTGTGGAGACGCGGTGCCAATTTGCGAAAGTTGATCTGGCTGCGAAGTGTTCATTGTCTCAGCGGTAAGGTTTTTATTCTTTTGCGGCGACGATGTCATGCAGGTTGCCGATCCGCGAGCGGCGGGAGCGGTGTGTGCATGGCGTGGGAAATGTCTGGGAAAGTCTATGTACAGCCCACGGTAGTACAAGAATCTCGTTGTACTGCCTCGGGTGGCGCAAGGGTCATTCTAATACTGACTGTGGAGCTACAAGAATCACAGTATCTCTTCTAGGTCCGTACAAAATTCCTGCGCTACCACAGAAGTGCAGTGCACTCCCTGTGCTTGCATCCAACACATAGAGCGCTGTACAATTTTCATCGTATAGCTGGAAGTGCTGCAGATGTCATTGTGCCACGAACAGCTGGGGACGCAAACGCAACGGTAAACACACCCGAACTCCGTACAGATGCTCGAGACGATGTTGA
>NC_051408.1:20026047-20027126 GCF_015228065.2 Penaeus monodon
CTTACGTTATGAAAAAATAAAATAGAATCACATGTATATGACTCAACTAACTAGATGTGATGGGCGACAGCAAAATTGCAAAATCGGACTTGACACAGGTGTGACGAGGCGCCTCGACGCCTGTCTCGTACCCTCGTCTTTCTCGGATGCTGATTCCTTCTTGCATCCCCTTCTCGCTCCTTTGTCCCTTCCCTTCTCTTTGCCCCTTTCTCTCTCTCCCCCCCCTCTTCCACAACCACCCTTTCTCCTACTTGGAGATCGGTTTTATGCTTTTGGTGTCATTTTCTAAATCGCGCCGGCCTTGCCCTCTTGCAGGTTATGTGTGTGTATGGGCTGTACGATGGAAGTAGACTTCGTGTAACAACGTTGGTGGGGGCGCGTGGGAGTGACAGCGGCGTCTGCGGGCGGGTTCGTTGGGCGTGAGTTGTTTATCAGCGACACTGAGCAGGGACATTTTGAGGACAGTGATGTTGGCTAGTGGTGGTCGCACATCCGTGACGGGCCATGTGCTTATCTCTTGTTCTGCGCCCCCCCCCCCACCTCCTTCACCACCACTATCCTTGTCCGTGCCTCCCCCCATCCCCCTCATTCCCCCCGCCCGCCGCCAGATCTTGCCTCACTTTTCAACCTTCACTCCTCGCTCTCATTTTTTAAACGTCTTTGCAGTTCATACTTGGTCAAATCGTTCGTTTTCTCTCGTTCTTTCACTTTTTAAAAACATGATTCTGAATTCTTACTTTTACTCTGCTGTCACTTTCATTTTACGAAAAGGAATATCATTTTGATTCCTTTTATAATCCACCTCTCCATCTCTCCGTCTCGTGTGTCCTTAACATTTGTTTTTTCTTATTTGCCTTCCTGTTCTCCTGTGTCTAACTCTTACGCGATTTCCATCTTCCTCTTACATCTTCTGAGCACTGCGTTGCAGTGCAATATTGAATAAACGTAGAACGAGGAAATGCCAGCGAGCCACGGTCTACCTCCCCGTAGCTTCTCAGGAGGATTAGGGGCTTGGGATGCAATCTCTGGAAGGGCCAGTCGCTCTGCCCTTCGATAAGCGCTATTACGGTAAAGAGGAT
>NC_051408.1:20027171-20027411 GCF_015228065.2 Penaeus monodon
CTTTGCATGTTATTGTTAATTGTGGTGTTCTCTCAGAAATGAAGGCCCGAGCCATCGTCATGACAGGGAATCATCCACTAATGACGGGGCTGCGAGAGGAAATTGGCTAGATAGGCAAAAAGTGAAATGGAACCAACGCTTTGCTCTCCTTTCCCTACCCTTGGAGGGAGAGCAGGGCAGACAGATGGACCAAGGCAGACTGTTAAAGAATGGAAAGCGAGCGGCGTTCAGTTTTTCAAT
>NC_051408.1:20028013-20028766 GCF_015228065.2 Penaeus monodon
TCTCCGTCCAGAAACCTCAGACAAGATTATTCAAATAGGCAAGGAAAGAAGGGTTGATATCGAGCTCGTGCATGAAATAAAGCCGACGCGGAAAAAGCGCCGTTCAAAGGGTTAGTTAAATATGGAGATTATGAGGGGGAAGAAGGAATGAACTGTTAGGGAGCCATAAGAGGAGAGACAGAGCTGGCGGACGAGGCCACGGCAAAAAATCATAGGGACGGTCGCTCGCGGAGGGGCTGAGAGACGAGGCTGAAGTGCGATCCAGACGCCGGAGTAGGAAAGGAGCCTCCGGCCGAGGCTGTCCTTCCCCTCTCCCCGCCCGGCGAGTCATGGCACGGCGCAAGTGCTCCACAAAAGCCGTTTCGTTTCCTGTAAGAAGCGCTTTTATTCGCCTGCGCGGATGATGGCGTCTTGTCAGCCTCGCCGCCATCCAGTCCCCCGGCCGCCGATCGATGCCGTGACGATAATAGCGACAAGGAGAAATAAATTGGTTCGTGAGAGAAATTGTACGAGCGAGATATATTCGGCAGAGATTAGGGCGATTGACACCACCAGCCGGTTATGGCGCATAAGTCGAGCGGCCGATGATCCGATTGGCAGTCATCGTGGAGAGTGAGAAAGCGGGACAGGCAGTCAGACAAAGGAGCAGGCCGGGCTGACGGCGGCTGATCGACTGGCAGACTGCATTGATATCGCCCTTTGTCGGCCTCGGTGGCGAATAGGAAGGGGAGGAAATGCTTTGAAGAGGTGCTG
>NC_051408.1:20028834-20028996 GCF_015228065.2 Penaeus monodon
CGGGGGGAGAGCTTATGAAAAAAAAGAAAAAACATGAGGGATAGTAAGCGCGTGCATTTTCAGTCGGGAAATCAGGGGAAGCGTGAGGGCGTGAGCGGACGCCCAGGCTCAGACGGAGGGCGTGGAAGTACGAGGCTGGGAATTTTAAAAGAGGAAAGGAAA
>NC_051408.1:20029041-20029365 GCF_015228065.2 Penaeus monodon
TAAGCGTAAAAAGAATGTTATCGCGAGTTCCGGATGAATTCGCAAGTAGCACACACGTAACTACATCAGCTCGGGAGGTCTCGTCTCAATACTCTCTGGTCGTCTTAGGCTTTCGGTCCTGACCGCTCGCGACGCGCAATGTAACGGCTTCGTCCGGGGGCCGCGGTGATCTTTCGCGGGAAGGGGGGGCAGTCCCATACAAGGCGGGATCCCATCTTGATAGGCTGATGGGGAGGCAGGTGTGAAGCGTTTGGTTAGGTCAGAAGGCGTGGCAGTGAGTGCTGAGAAGAGAGGGTAAGGGAGATAGTAAGATGGAGGACAAGC
>NC_051408.1:20029384-20029593 GCF_015228065.2 Penaeus monodon
TGCGCCCAAACGGAGCGTGACACGACTGTCACTCGGACAACCGCAACAGGCCGATTTATGCATTTATATTTGTTTTTATTGCCTCTTGTATTGCCGTATGCGCGCCGGTATGTGTGGGGTGTAAGGGCTCGGGTGAGTGTATTTCGAAGCGTGAGCAGTGAGGTGTGACCAGGTGGAAGGAGTGACAGGTCGTAACAAACATGAGGAAG
>NC_051408.1:20029842-20030163 GCF_015228065.2 Penaeus monodon
GGAGGTGGGGAGGTGCCTGCATCGTGACCGCGATCCGACCTGCCGCGTACTTGACCACGCCCACTCTACCTGGTCAATGGGGAGAGACACGTAGAATTAAAACGATTAGAGAAACGGGATGTAAAATCGATAATGGTAATGGTGATGATTTTCTTCGTTGATCATAGCGTATACCTAGATAATTACTACTTGAATGCTTTATGATAGCAATAACTATTAATAACATACCTGGAAGGAAGAGTGATAAAGGAAGCCCCACGTCTGAAGTACAACCTCCTCCAGAAAAATGTCCCGAAAAAGTTTAGTCAATCGTGATGATGA
>NC_051408.1:20030208-20030339 GCF_015228065.2 Penaeus monodon
CCACACCCATCCGCGCACAGGAGGGGAAGGAGGGCGAGTTACGGGCCAGGAGGAACACCCCCGGCCCGTAACTCATTAGCGAACCGCAGTCCTCACGTGTGCCTTTATGACCTCTCGGTGATAGCCACAGT
>NC_051408.1:20030380-20031059 GCF_015228065.2 Penaeus monodon
TGTTTGATATTCCAACGCGGATCTCTCTTTCTTGTCTTGTAAATGATATCATTTCGTTCCCTCTGGTTCCTCCCACTCCATTTCGGTCTTCCATGTTTCTCGCTCTCCTTTATCTCCTTCCATTCTTCTGCGATGGCTTTTCTGTCAGGAGAAATGGAAGGGGGAAACTAGAAAGGAGGAACGGTGGGGCCGGCTAGGGACGTTTGGGGTAGGAGGGAGAAATAAAGAGAAGTAGAAGATTGTGAGAGCAGAAGCCGGAGGAAAAGGAAGGTGCAATTGAAAGGCAGGAGGTAGGAAGAGCGAGACACGGGATCGAACCAGACGACCGCCTTGCAGTGCCCATTGGCAAGTCCTATGGAAGGAGGGAGGAAAAGGCGATGGGAGGGGAGGCTGGGGGTGCCACCAGCCGAGATATCAGGGTATCTTTGTCATGAACTTTAGGTGACGTAAACATTGAAAAATGTGATCGTCCCATCGCCGTTCCTCGATATTTTTTCTCGACAGTTGGACATGGTCGGCGAGTCCGTAGTGGAGGGGGGGGGGGCAAGGGAAGAAGGTGTTACGTGGCCGGGACTTCAAGTTTTCTTTCTTTTGACAGAGGGTAATAATGTTCAGTGTCTCCTGCTCTTTGCCGACCCACTGCCCTCGACATCTCTCTTGTCTCCTCATGCCATGCCTA
>NC_051408.1:20031255-20031635 GCF_015228065.2 Penaeus monodon
CTCAACATCCGCTTTTTTACTCGGGTGCGGTGGCGTAGCCGACACTGTGCTGTTTTATGGTCTTCGTTTTTGCGGCGGCGATGCGAGCGTGGTCTGTTGTGGCCCCGTCGATGCGGCGGCGACGACGATGTGAAATAATGTGATTTGGTTTTCATTGGGGATGCTGAGGTTGGGGTCAGGGCACTGTGGGTGATGTGGGCGGCGGGGCAGCGGTGTGGCGGCGCAGGAGACGCTGACGGGCTCGCTTGGTTGCTGGTAAGGCGGTCTGTTTTTTGCTTTTCTTGAGATTATAGCTGTTTTCCCAGCAGTGGGTCACGTAATTAAAAGTCAGTAGGGGCAAGGCGCGGTATTGCATATTAACCCATTCATTTTTAGCTTTA
>NC_051408.1:20032088-20032736 GCF_015228065.2 Penaeus monodon
TAAAAAAAAAACGTGTCTGCTTGTGATCTACTCTCTCCCACGGTCTCTAATCAATCGCCAATTGCCTTTGAGATCATAAGGGTCTGTCGAGCAAAAAAGGCAAGAAAAGAGGAAAATACAACGCGGATCCGTAAGGCAGAAAATGTAGAGCCTGGTTATTTTTTGTTGGATTGTTTAAAGCACGGAATTCCCAGTAAGTATGAACGAGGAACATCCGTGATCTGAGCGTCATGATGTTTACACACAAACGTCGGTCTTAACTGATACACGTACACACGCAGATACAGATGTACATGCGCTCTCGAATGCACGCTTAATCTTACTTGTAGTTGCACGCTCGCTCGCACGTACACATTCGTAAACTCATCCGTGAACTGATATTTTACACGTAGACACTCTGGCACAGATGCACAAGAGCTCCCATATGCACGATAGACTTGCCTGCAGTTGCGCGCTCGCACGAAAGTACACATTCGTAACTTATTAGTGTACTCTTTTAGGTGTGGCTGTTGACCTGTGTTCCTCCCAAGTAAAAGGAAAGATGACAAAATGTATGACTTGAAGTTAAGAGGGAGATGGAATGTCGGTGGGTGGTTATAGGTAGAAATACAAAACACTGGATTGCAGTTACTAAAAACCTGAGAATGA
>NC_051408.1:20032811-20033103 GCF_015228065.2 Penaeus monodon
CCAATAGTTTCTTGTGAAATTCAAACGAACAGAAAGCCCAAAATTATTACAGACGATGAGTAAGACGAAAAGCAAGCACAGAAAGAGAAGAGAAAGGAAGAGAAAAAATAGAATAAAGAGGTATGAAGATAAGGGAAACAAGTCGAGGAAATAAGAAGTGATGAAGGGAAAAAGCGATGACGAACGGAGTCGAAAACAAGACCAAGAAACATGAGAAATGGAAATAACAAAGAAAAAGTGAAGGAGAACAGCTGAAAGGAAATATCAGAGCGAACACGTGTTTTTTTTTTAT
>NC_051408.1:20033161-20033300 GCF_015228065.2 Penaeus monodon
ACAGAGACGGAGAGTGAGTGAATGAAGGAGTGAAAGGGAGCTGGGAAAGAAAGAGGGAGGAAGAGAAAGGAGACAAATTACCCTGTACAGCGCTTAAACAATATTATTTTTTAAAGTTATTTGCAAATAGCTTTTGACC
>NC_051408.1:20033597-20033766 GCF_015228065.2 Penaeus monodon
TTAATTTCTGGTAATCGTCCTCCCAGAAGGTCATGCTCTCATGGCTATCCGTTCGCCTCGGAACTCGGCTGGCTTAAAAAATAGTACCCGGATCTCCGAATTGCGGTTTTGTTCGCGCGACGCGGCGGACAGCTCGGACTTCCTCGTGTGCGCGCTTGCGTCTGCTCGC
>NC_051408.1:20034141-20034327 GCF_015228065.2 Penaeus monodon
CCCGCCCCCCTCCTTTTCCCCGTTGAGCTACTGCTGGGCATTGCATAACAGTGGTCGCGGATTACCTCGCAGGTGACGACAAACATTGGTCAAGGCCTCTGCCACGCTCCTGGGCTGTGGTGGTGGGGGTCAGCGTGGAGGGCGTTGGAGAAACCTTCATGCACACTTGTTTTTTAATCTTCCCCC
>NC_051408.1:20034837-20035057 GCF_015228065.2 Penaeus monodon
AACATATGTCACTTCTTTGGAAAAGGTATCCATGGCTCGCAGAAGCCGGCCGCGCGTTGCGTTCGGGTCCCGGTGCCATGGGCATTGCATCAGGAATATGTTGTAAGTGGCGCTATTAGGTGGACGACATCAGCCCGGGGAGTTTTATTCCTCAATTAACTAACGTGGTTAGGTTTTGCTCAGTCTCTATTATTTGTCTATCTATCCATCCCCCCCCCTG
>NC_051408.1:20035295-20035477 GCF_015228065.2 Penaeus monodon
ATCTATCTTTTTCTCTTTCTTTCTCCCCCCCCTCTCTCTCCCCTTCATCTCACTTACCCCTTATGGAAAATACGTTCTCTTGTTCATTTCATCTTAATGGTGACAACGAAGCGTGATGGATGCTCTCTCCAATTCTCTTTCTCCCTTTCTCTCCTCCTCTTCCCTCCCTCTCCCTCCCAAGT
>NC_051408.1:20035538-20035971 GCF_015228065.2 Penaeus monodon
TCGTCCGCTAGTGCTTGTTACAGGGTTATTTCGCGGTGGTAATGGCATAGAGGGAGAGCACGGCGACGCGGTGATGAGAGGTGGGCGGCGCGGGGGTTGCGAGTGGGCAAGCGTGGTACTTTTTTAGTGGACGCGGCCGCCCCCATTATAACGGTGTGGGAATGCAGGTGTAAGTGGTGGGCGAATCACTGTAATGACGGTCACGTGGGAGCTGGTGCTTGCAGGGAAGGGGGTATGGGAGGGCTGGAGGGGAGGGGATGAAAGGGAGAAAGGGAGAGGAACGGGGTGTAAGGAGGAACGGAGAAATAGATTGGTAAACGAGAAAACGGGTTAGATGGGAAATAGCTCTTGAATGAGAAAGAGAGAACAGGTGAAATATACGAGAAAAAAATAGATGTGTATGAAAGAAAAGAGAAATAGGTGTTGTCTGAGT
>NC_051408.1:20036111-20036284 GCF_015228065.2 Penaeus monodon
TCAGGCTTGTCAGAGTCTTATTATGGGTGGTTAACATCCGCCTCACGTTATATGAGGAGCCGCCGTAATTACACGCGGCGTCCACGATTTTACGCCGCGCTGAATATTTATCTGGGATTTATGGCTGGCACGCACCTTGGGGGACGCGTGGTCTACCTTTTTTCTCCCCCCTC
>NC_051408.1:20036807-20037429 GCF_015228065.2 Penaeus monodon
CCTCGCCCTTGCTAAGGACTCGCCAACCGTCACACTCTACGCCACCTACACACCCTGTTAGCGAGCCTCTCATCTCTTCTGTGTATATTTTCATTTATCTTCTCTCCGTCTTTCATCCTCCGAGGGCCGACTGGTTCTGCTCACACAAGGTCCTTTTTCGCTTCGCTGTCCTTTTCCAGCGAGCGTAGACATGAGGAAAAGCGTGTGGTGAAAGAGGAGAAAAAGGAGGAGGGAGAAGAAAGGAAAAACAAGTTTAGAAAATTTAGGAAACGATAACAATAAATAATGAATATATTGATTTGAATTACACGTATAATGAAAGAATGTAAGAAGTAAAAGCCGTAAAAAAAGATAAGCGCTAGGGGCTCCGGGAACTGTAGAGTCACACGAGCACACCGGGTACACATAAGCGCCGAGTCCATTTTCTCTCGGAATACTTAAGGAAAGTGGAGTGTATCAAAACATTGTAAAATCCCATTAGTTGGTTGCCATAAATAACACGAGGATGGGAGGGGGAATTGCGTGGGGGAGAAAAAAAGTTAAGTTGCCCGTGTCGGGGGCGGGTTGACTGTTATAACTGAGCTTACTTGTGGGGAGTTCCAGTGTGTGTGTGGACGGGAGA
>NC_051408.1:20037461-20037614 GCF_015228065.2 Penaeus monodon
AGTGAGATATCTATTCACATACTTGAATAGGCTTGATTGTATTTATATGTATGTGTATCTGGCTGGAAGGCTGTCATCGGGTCTGTTTATTTCCAAGGCCTTTCGACAGCGCGGGGATGCTATGAAATGAGATGTACGAGAACCAACATATTG
>NC_051408.1:20037652-20037995 GCF_015228065.2 Penaeus monodon
ATCTCCTTTTCACCTCCGAGCATTAACATCGTCGTGAAGGCCAGCGACGCGGAGGAGTGTCTCACAAACGCTGTTGTCGGACCAGAAAGGATCCCAGTTCTGAGAATCGTTTGTGGTGAAGGTGTCCACCAGAGTGTGGGATAATTTATTACTGGCCAACCTGTCAACTCGGGAACGCTGCAGCCACCGTCGCCACACCTCTCGCATCACAGCCACACCATCGCCGCTGCTGCTTCCCTTCCCTTCGGCTCCACCATCACCCCCCTCCCCTTTGCTCCTCATTCGCTTGCAGGATTCGCTGCTGCTGCCTCTTGCATTTCCTCCCCTCAATTCACGTTTCCCT
>NC_051408.1:20038095-20038596 GCF_015228065.2 Penaeus monodon
ACCCTCATGCCCGTTTTTCCTCGCTTCTCCCTCATGATGATTTCCACCATATTCACAACGGTGATTGGTAAATAAGTTTGAGGATCAAGTCCCTGTAGATTTTTAATATTGAGGTTCGCCTTCCCTTGGGCCCTCACGCCTCCCCAAACTCTGTCCTTCTTCCCCACAGTCGTTTCATGAAGACATATTTTGTTGGTTATTGCTACCCTTTTTTCTGGAGCCCTTCTTTTTTCAGCAGATATCTGTATATCATTCTTGTCATTCAATACGAGAGCGTGGTGTAGGTTCGATATCTGCGTTTGGTTGAAGCAGCTGTAGTTGTTGTGTAATGGTTGTGGCATCAGCGTTCGGTTGTTGCATGCTACTGTTCCGCAGGATGCTGCTGTTGCTACGTCATGTGTTGCGTGAACACCGTAGCAGGATGTTGTTGTGTTGATGATGGCACTGGGATCTCGGCGGGGCCCAGCAGTCGGCCTCCCCCGAGGCCGGACGGCTGAGCTA
>NC_051408.1:20038629-20039319 GCF_015228065.2 Penaeus monodon
ACTCCATTACTCTACATCCAGGATCTTTATCACCGCCGGCGGCTACCCTAAACCACAATCTGATTTACAGCTAATAAATCCGTGGAACCGCACAACCTCCGTATTTAGCCATCCTACCTCCGCGCTGCATCGGCCGGCGAGGGGACCGAGCACGGGGGAGCCCCGGTCATTATTGCTGCTTTTAGTTGCCTCTTGTCTGCTTTATGGAGCGGGAAGAGGGGAAAGGGGTGTTTGGGTTCACCAGAAGGGGGGGAGTGAAGAAGGAGATGGCAGCGAGAAGAGCAAGCGAGGGAATAAGGCCCTGTGTTCTGTGGGCCTGGCGAGGGGGGGCGAGGAGAGAGGGGATGCAAGTTTATCATCATCACCGTCATTATGGTTTATCGCGCTGCCGTCCTCAATCAAGTACCAGTTGCACATGTTGCAAGGCCAAAGCGAGAGAGAGACGAAGTTTTTGTCACATTCGGAGACGACTGGGCAGCTGAGGGGGTCACGTTATTGTTTTTTATGAAACGCTACTGTCGCGAACGCTACCAAGCCGACACATTGGATGCTGGGTAAGGGGATTGGGGAAGAGGGGGAGGTCCTCTCCCAGGGGCTATCTTCCATGTCGGTCATTACGCTGATGCAATTAGCAGAGGGGAGGTATTTCTATACCGTTTCCCTTCTATACCTCCCCTTAGACGGAACTGA
>NC_051408.1:20039823-20040053 GCF_015228065.2 Penaeus monodon
CTTTCCTGCACCTCCCCTCCCCTCTTCGATTCGACCAGGAGGAGTAGGCGGGGATGAGAGAGCGAATGGGAATGGCCGGCGCCTGGCCGGGAACACGAGGACTCGCTTTTAATGTCCACTTGATATCTGCAATGACTGCTTTATCCTCGCCCGGTCTTGTTCTCGCTTGCAGTTGTTCTTGTTGCAGTCCCGGGGGAGGGGGCAGGTGATGGTGAGTGCACTTATGCGCC
>NC_051408.1:20040126-20040191 GCF_015228065.2 Penaeus monodon
CGCGAAAAGTTTTCCACGTGCTGCACGACCACTACGTACTCGGGGATGGGGCTGTCCTCTGACAC
>NC_051408.1:20040687-20041307 GCF_015228065.2 Penaeus monodon
GTCGAACCTATTCTGTGAAAAATACGAGCGGTAGATACCGTGCCTGGCACCTCGCGATTAGCTCTGCGAGGAGCGGCGGCTGAAAGTCGTCGTCGTGGGAGATAACGAGGATACTTATCCGTGAGTGATTCACGCACGCACTCGCATTATTGTTATTGCCGCCTTGTCTCCGCCGACGGTTCCGAGGCGCTGTGGCGAACGTAAGTCTCCGCGGCAAAGTGTCATAAATCTGAGTAATTATGGCCGAGTAATGAGTAAGTGACCGCGCTCACCACCCGCCGCCCACCATGTCTAGTTTCCTTTACACGCCCACATATCCATTCCGCCTCACCCCACACCTGCACAATGCCAACCATTCCACCCTGCCCGCATTTCTACCTTGCATCTGCAAAACCCCCCTTTCCCCGCACATGTGCCCGCCCCGCCCTCCCTTCACCCGAAGCCTACAAACCTCGTGCAGAAGTGAATTCCTGCCCAGCCCCTTTTCTTCCCACGGCCGCCTCTCGTGCCGCGTCGTGCCGAGTGAGTGAGAGTTCCTGGCGGAGGAAGATATTGGGTGACGCGCCGGGCTGAGCGGCGGGCGGCGGTACGGGCGGCGGCGGTTCTGTTCCGGATTTGGG
>NC_051408.1:20041468-20041674 GCF_015228065.2 Penaeus monodon
CTCTCCTGCGTCCATGCTTTCAGTGCACACTTGCTCACTAGACACGCACGTCCCCATTACTTGCTGGAGATCGCTTTTTGCGGTGCAGGTGTAATTATGCACGATTTTCTTCATTACGTTTATCTAATTGAGTGCTTTCCCTTCGGCAGGTAAGCCCTCGAGGATGTCCTTTGTGCGAAGACCGCTAACCCCACGCCGGTGAGTAC
>NC_051408.1:20042526-20042673 GCF_015228065.2 Penaeus monodon
ACAGCCCAGTCATTACCACTAACAAGATGCCGCCCCTCGCCGGACTGCGGTATCAACATCGGATTATTTATGCAACGCCCTTTCTTCTCCGGGATCCTGCAAGGATATGTAGGGATGTTTCAATACTTTGTACTGTGTCCTTCAGCA
>NC_051408.1:20042745-20043031 GCF_015228065.2 Penaeus monodon
ATTGTATCTATATATCTGCGCCCCCCCCCTTGCTTCACGTTTATTGTAAATTCTGCCTTTATCGGAAGACAGGAAGAAGAGGGGAAATTGCTGGCGTTGTGGTCGAGGACACCAAGACGAAGACGAATTAAGTAGAATAAGATTGGGCAAAGAATCTTTGTCAGTGTTACAGATCGACACCGAAATTACCCTAACAGACGCGCCTGTTGGGGAACGTTTTGTGCGGCCGCCATAATCAAGCCGTAGGAGATAACTTTGTAAACTGTGTTGGGCGACTTTCTATACA
>NC_051408.1:20043873-20044628 GCF_015228065.2 Penaeus monodon
GCGGGCTGCGGCTGCGGTAGCCCCACGGACCGCACTTGCATGTTTCACCTCCTCTCCCGTGATGATGACAGATCGTAATGGCGGTTCGTGTGCGACGTAACTACACGCCGAGGCCGAGCAAATAGTTTAATGCTCACCCTGCCCGGGATGGCCTAGCATCAGGGCCTAGACGCGCTCGTAATCTTCACGCCGCACTGACTATCGATACCTGTGATAAGGAAAACACTATGTCATGACGGACGCCCGCTTTGTATGTCAATACAGGCGTGTAATATTCTCGGCTGGTAATTTGTGTAGCTGCTTTCCCTCCCTGGGCTCGCTTCTGGGATCTGTGCGCGTAATAGAGAGAGAAAGCAGAGAGGGAGTGAGGGTCCGGCAGTTCGTATATAGCCGTTTACAAAGATCCAGAAATCAGGATACTTGCTTGGACCGGCACATAAAGAGATATTTAAGATGAGGGACATGGAGAATGGCTTAATCGCTGAGGCCTTCCCGCCGGCCCAGCGGCGAGTCGGGTATCGGCTGCTGCGCGCGAGGAAAGTTTCTTGGCGTGCTTATCCATGCAAGTCAAGGATATAATCGCCAGAGGCCGCAAAGAGCCGAGCGATTTTATGAACGAAGCTCCAAGCTTTGTGTGTGTAGTGAATGGGAGAATAGTAAGGAGATTGCAATGTCGACGATGGTAAGATCTGCTTATGAATGAACAAAGATTAGAAAAGGCAGTATTTAATGATTATCGATTTATATCAGAATCG
>NC_051408.1:20044671-20044808 GCF_015228065.2 Penaeus monodon
ATGCTGCGGCGGCGCACAAGTGATCGGGATACGTGTTTAAACGCTCGGCGAATTCCGCGGACAATAACTAATTTCACGTCTCGGTGACCCGTAGGTGTGAGATTGATGTTTTATAATTTTTTGCTCCCCCCCCCCCC
>NC_051408.1:20045012-20045311 GCF_015228065.2 Penaeus monodon
GTCTTCCTTTCTGAACTTTTTCGAGTCGTAACATTGTCAAGGAGAGTTCAGTCTGTCGGAGTTCCTGTTCAAGTGTTTGTGCGTGTGCTTGCGCAGTTGCGCGTGCATGCGTGCCTGTGGCGGGGCAAATTAGCCAGTGCTTATTCCCTTCGTGTTCGCCTTGGCCAGTTACAGTCATTCTCGGGTAATCTCCACTTGTCTCCGATGTTTATTGAATCTTGAGATGTCGTGTTAGAACGACTAAAACTACTTAAACGAAATCAAGTATTTTGTCTCATTCAGCTGTGGATCCCGTTTCG
>NC_051408.1:20046016-20046255 GCF_015228065.2 Penaeus monodon
ATCCTTTATTGTCCTGTTAATTTCGTTGTCCTTCAACCCGAATAGTCCATTCCTGTGGTTCGTTGCATTAGCACCATTTGGCCATTTGGATCCATTGGCCTTTCGTGCGTCCAGCGCCTTCGGCAGCCACGGCCGCGTCCTGCCATTGCGTCCCCGGGTTCTGCTTGTGACGTCATGCGTAGTTTTAGTCTCATGCTAATAGCTTATTATTCCCCTCTTCTCTTTCTTCTTTTTCGTCT
>NC_051408.1:20046317-20046629 GCF_015228065.2 Penaeus monodon
TCACTCAGCCGTCCTGTTCTTTCATCTTAGTTCGCATTTTCTCCCTATCTCCTTATCTTTTTCTGGCTCTCATCCATGTCTACGTTCTGAATCTTCTTCGCTTTTATTTCTCTGTCGTTTATTATAAAACATGGCAAAAATCAGTGTGCATGATTGTCTTGTCTAGTTATTTTGGTTCCACCATTATGTACATCTCCCTTTTATTATCTGTGCCCTTTCTGCAGTTTTAAGAGCGTTGTTCTGCCAAGAGCCTGAACCTCACAAAACATTGCTGTAATACAGTATGTAAAGTTGCAAATGCAATGAGCTAAA
>NC_051408.1:20046665-20047142 GCF_015228065.2 Penaeus monodon
CCTCCTCTTCAAGTGGACAGGAACGGGGGAAGAGATTGAAGAGATGTAACTCGCAAGAGCTTGTGTATTTCTAGCTTCCTTTCCCCGGGCCACTGCAGTCGTGCCGTAAAAAATATTTATAGGACCTTTGCATGAGAACGGACAGGGGTGGATCTTGTCCATACTGTGGCATTGCTTACGACGTGTCATACCACCCGGATGACCTTGCCCGAATTGGCACTGGAATGTCTCAGTGCGCGTCAGGAGGGAGTCATTTTAATAGCGTGAGGATGACGGAGGCTGAAGCGAGACAATCTGGGCCTGTGCGTCGTCTTGCTTCTCCCGCCTTTCCGACCCCGCTCCCTCTCCCCCTCCCCCTCTCCCTCCCGTCCTTCCCCCGTTCGCCGTGAGGCTCAAGTGGACATAAAACTTTATCATGGACATTAATCTGGTCAGCGTGTCTGGTCTCGTTCACTCAGCCGTCCTGTTGGCTGTGTG
>NC_051408.1:20047242-20047318 GCF_015228065.2 Penaeus monodon
TCTCTCTCTCTTCCCCCCCCCCCTTTCTCTGCCTTTTCCTCCTCCTTATCTGTCTATCTATCTCTCTACTTCGCTA
>NC_051408.1:20047381-20048709 GCF_015228065.2 Penaeus monodon
GCCCTTCTCTTTTTTTGCCGATGTCAGTCGATATAGTTTAACCCCAATACAATTACCGATATAATAATCATCATTTAGAGCAGAAGCTTCTGTTCGACCGATAACAGTGTGTAATTAGGCTCCTCGTAAAGCCGGGAATGGATGTCTAAATGAAATATGGATACAGAAGCCCATAGAGTGGCGCCTTCATATCCCGTGGCCGGCGATCAGGTCTGGGCGTGGTGGGAGGTCACGATGCCCCTCGGTTAGGGTAAGGATAGGGGAGGGAATAAAAGGGGTTGGATGGGAAGGGCGCTCTGGACAGGGTAGGGGCAGGGGGTTCCCTTTTCTCTTTCTGACGTTTTGCTTTGTTTGGGAGTTTTCGTCATAGATGAGCATATGAAAATGACCAATGTCTTGTAGTTTTTGGGTGCATTAGAAAATGAGTTTTTTAATAGCCTTGTTCAACGGCCTGTCTAATCTGATCTTCGCCATCCCTTATATCTCCGTACGATCTCTCTGATCGAGTTTAAAAAGAAAAATGATCACAATTCTGAGGAGAAGTGTGGGGGGGTGGGGGGGCGCGGAGGGGATACTCAGGAGACAAGCGAGGGCTTCCGGACCCTCCCGGCGGCCAGGAGGAGAGGCGGCTCGTTAGCAGACTCCCGGAGGGGGGAGAGATGAGGGTCGTCAGGGGGACGGGAAGGGGAGGGATAGGGTCGTGCCACACTGAATGGAGTGGAAAGTCGAAGGAGAAACAGTACGCAGTGGGGAGTTCTGAAAACCGAAATTGAAAGAAAAACCTGGGTTGGAGGAA
Organism: Penaeus monodon; assembly: GCF_015228065.2. Taxonomy (NCBI): domain Eukaryota; kingdom Metazoa; phylum Arthropoda; class Malacostraca; order Decapoda; family Penaeidae; genus Penaeus; species Penaeus monodon. The sequence goes on from NC_051408.1 coordinate 20,048,178, forward strand.
TGAAAAAGGAATTTTGTGGAACGAGTGGAGAGAGGCTGACATCGGGAGTGATGGAACTTAAGATTACCGCCTTTGCGGCGTGTGGGTTTGGGTCCTGGCGGAACGCCGCCTGTACATCACTGCAGACGCTGGCGTGCTGCCGCTCGCCCCACATCGCTCTCCTTCTCTTCCTGTGTTTTATCCACTTTTCCAACCTCTACTTTTCCCATCTAGCGGCAGTCGGCTTTGCGTTATACCGGTTGTATAGCACGATTTCTCATTCTTGTTTTATCGTAGCTTTCCCACCTACTACCGCCCTCTGTCCTGGACGCCAATCATCACCCCCCTTCCCGAGTCCCGGGTGCAAGAGCAGGAACAGCATTTTTGCGTAAGTTATTGCCTCTCGAGACATTAGACGCGCGTTAGTGGCCGAGCATTATCTTCAGCATAAATCGTACTGAGTGATGTCCAAACCCCACACTTTATCACACGAAACATAAGACTGTTTACTTTTTGCACCGGTCCGATGTAGTGCACGCTAGCTACTACCTGC
>NC_051408.1:20049105-20049176 GCF_015228065.2 Penaeus monodon
TGTATGTATATTAACTATACTTTAAGGAACACTAAGTCATTTCTCGGATCATTTCAACTACTGGGCAATTT
>NC_051408.1:20049814-20050399 GCF_015228065.2 Penaeus monodon
AATTCCCATCTAGAAAATTGCCCAGTAGTAGAAATGATCAGAGAAATGACTTAGTGTTCCTTAAAGTATAGTTAATACGGAAGTTTGGCCCGCTGAACAGGAGAGCCACTTAGGCCATTTTCATATGCAAAATAGATATTGCAACCCTTAAATTTTGCTTGTAAATGTTTAAGATTACTTCCTGTGGCAGTGAAGCGAGCGTCGGAAGGCGAATGCAAAATTTCGACAAAACTAGTAGTGTTGCGCGTTTCAGACGGTCGATGATTGATGGTAATAACTTCATGAATTTTAGCCGAGCGTCGCTTAGAGTACAAGCAGGTAGGACGCACGCTCATTCACGCTCGCACACGCTGACACACTCATTCACTCCTCGCGCGTGAAGACGTAGTGTAAGCGTTCGTGAGTTGCCTGTACTTGCCCTCAAGGTAAATGAAATGCAGCATCCTTCTGTATCTCCTCCCCCTTCATTTGCTTCCTGTTTTCACCCACTCTTTGCATCTTTCCTCCTCCTTCTTTTTATTTGATTTTCCTTTTATTTCTGTCTGTATTTTGTTCAGTACCGGAAAAGGCTGTTGTTATCGTGTC
>NC_051408.1:20050431-20050969 GCF_015228065.2 Penaeus monodon
GCTGCCCCTCCCCTTCCACCCTTCCAATCTTCCTCATGCCCCTTCCCCTCCATCTTTCCCTGCCCCCTCTCCCCTCTTTGCCTGTCTCCCCTCCCCCCTCTTTGCCTGTCTCCCCCCCCCCCTCCCTCGCACGACCGTAACCACAGGTCGTAGCTCACGCCCACACCCAATAACCGTATTCCTGGCCTGCTCTCACACCGGTCTTACCACCGCATCTTTTATTTATATCCTCGTAAATTGTGTGTTTTTTCTATTATTTCTGGCCTTTTTTTGCTCTCCTGTCCTCTCCTTCGCCTCGCTCTGAGAATGATAGGTTGAGGAGTAGGGTGCGGGAGAGGCTGGGTCGTGTGAGTTATGGCAGGGGAGGCGGGGCCAAGGCAGGGTTGTGAAGGGGCGATTGACAGCGAACTGACAGGTTGCAAGACGGACAAGGATACCGCACGCATGCATGCATCCTCGCGCTCGCTTGCACACGCGCACTAATGCACGGACTAACACGCCGCCGGACACTCGTCCTCCCCATTTCTTCCCTCACTCG
>NC_051408.1:20050993-20051269 GCF_015228065.2 Penaeus monodon
AGGGCGAGAAACAGGTAGGCAGAGAAAGGGCGGGGAGGAGCAGAGTTTTCTTTTAAATTGCAATTAACTTTTGTCGTGAGTGGTGGCAAGGGAGCCCGGCTAATTAGGCACACCTGCGATGCGAAGTGATTGGCACTCTCGGCCTGGTTGATCGACGGGCCACGGGGCGGCGGTGGGGCGGCTCGGTTTCTTCGTCTCTTCTTCCCCTTTTTCCTTTTCTCCGACACCATCCTTGTATTCGTTTCCTCCGTCGACGCGGTGGGAGCCGCAGACTTG
>NC_051408.1:20052153-20052747 GCF_015228065.2 Penaeus monodon
GTTGAAGCAGCCTGAGGCGGCGGCGTGGAGTGGGAACGAGTGCAACGCGAGCAATCAATTTCGTGTTCCCTCTTTCATCATGCTGCTCAGCCCCGCTCATTTTCCCTCACGTGCAGTAGTCGCTGTAAATAATCACTGCCGACGGATAATTGTCAGTTAATTAATGAGGCTTTATTGCCTTCCTGAGTGCGAGACGTTTTTAGATGGCGTCGGGGATGCTCGCCGGCTGCCGCGAACGTTTACTTTGACGTTTTTGCAGATGTTTATTGCGGACGGGTAATAAAAAGAAAAGATGTGGAAGGTGTTCAGATGCTGGTTATCATGATGGGCTCGTGGAGGGATGTGAAATTTTCTTTTTCTTCCCATCTCTTATTTTATTGTATTCGTATATTTTCTCCTCTCCAGTTATTCCTTTTATAATGAAGTTGAAGTTGCTGGTCGCATCGCCTCAGTGACCGTGGCAGCATCTAGTGGGCCTAATATAACAATTTGCTCTAATGGCTGTGCATTGTCATTTTGTCACGCTGGGAGCCCGAGATAATTGTCCTTTCACACACTTACACATGCTCTCGACCACCTACACGCGCGCGCGCG
>NC_051408.1:20052851-20053373 GCF_015228065.2 Penaeus monodon
TACTTGAGTTCACACATATAACTACACTCGAGCAAATTAGTTGCATCTATGGTATATAATTGTATGTTGCATTTGGCTCATACAGAGACGCTGCCATAAAAGGCGGCGCGTTTAGTGTTGCTTATTAATATGATGTATGTTTATGTGTCATGATTCTTATTCAGGGAAAGTAAAGGCTTTAACGAGGCGCTTTTATAGCTTCGTTGGGATGTTTTATTACGTGATTTGTGACTTCATAATGCCCCGGCGATTGAGTATTTAGTATATAGAAGTAATGTGTATGATAAACGAGAAGGACGAAAGACGTGGAAAGGACAGGGGCGAAGGCGAGGGAATGTTGGCGAGATAGTTTTACGTGTTATGTTGCTTCTGCCACGCGTGTATGTGAGCGGCGAATGGGGGCCGCATGGGTGGCGGATGTGTGGATGAGGGATGGGAGTGCGGGTGTTGTCATGATAACGGGAGCGGAGCCTTGTCATGGTGGCCGGTGCTTGGTCATCTCCCTTAACAGCGGTCGTTTTC
>NC_051408.1:20053508-20053863 GCF_015228065.2 Penaeus monodon
TTCTGCCGGTTTTAATGATGTTTTTTTATCATGGCGATGGAAAGGGGAAAACTAAAAGAAAAGAATAAAGTACAAGGAAGGATACGCCCTATCAAATCCTATATTTAACTCATGTCAAACACTTCATGTATTCAGTCAAAGGTCTCCTCCTTTTCCATTATTTAGATCGAAAGTTTAATACCATAATATGTTTATGGCTATCTCGGTGCCTCTTAATCGGAAGGGTAAATTGGTCGCATGGTCTACAAAATTGTATGTGTGTATCCCGTAGAATTGTTCCCGTGCTATTCGCCTTAACATGACTCGCCGAAGCTCACAGGTGATCGTGAGATCGCATGTTCTTGCTCATATATTC
>NC_051408.1:20054099-20054872 GCF_015228065.2 Penaeus monodon
ATTCACATATCCCAGTCTCCCACCTCATTCCTTCTCCCACCCTCTTGTCACACTCTGTCGCTGCCCCCACCCATCACTCATACTTTACACTTGTTGTTATGTTCTCACGCCCACACGTCCCTGGGTTTGTGTTCGGGCGTTCGAGCCGTGGCACTTTGTCTTTTGTGTCGTGGGGTTAATTGTATTCATCTCCCGTTCCCTTTTCTCCCTCTTCCTTCCCCCTTCCTCCCCCCTCCTCTCACCCTTCTCCCTTCTCCCTTCTCCCTCTCATCCCATCTCTTTTTTCTCTACCCTTGCCCCTCTTTCCCTTGCTCATTCTCTCCCTCTCCCCTCTTATCCCCCTTTTCCCTCCTTCTCCCTTTTCACTTCCCCGATTCTCTTTCTCATCCTTCCCCCCCCCCTCTTTTCCTTTTCCCTCCCCCTTCTCCCTTTCTTCTCCCCTCTTCCCCTCCCCCTTTCCCCCCTCTTCCCCTCCCCTTTCCCCCCTCTTCGCCACCCCCCTTTCCCCCCTCTTCGCCACCCCCCTTTCCCCCCTCTTCGCCACCCCTCTCCCCCCCCCCCTTCTTCCCCTCCTCTTTGTCCCCCCTTCAACCACCGCAGTGATTGTTGAATGCGTGATGACGCAAGCGGGAACCCGCGAACTTCGCGTAATTTTTGTATTGATAATTTTGCAACTTGTTCTCTTAATGATACTGGCTTTGGTTGTTGATTATTGTCATTATTGTTTTTGTAGTTTTGTTGTTTTGTTTGTATTAGCGGTAATGGAGATTAGG
>NC_051408.1:20057075-20057532 GCF_015228065.2 Penaeus monodon
CGAGTCGAGAGGATAAGTGAACGCCCTGATGTGGCGGTGATTTGATCGTGTGGTAGAGAGTGATCCCAGCAGCTGCTACCGATTGACATGGACCTCCGCTCCTTTTCGCCCATTATCCCTTCTCCATTTTCTTTTCATCCTGTTTTCCACTCATTTCTTCTGCGTATTTTTTGTCAAACTTTCAATAGTTATCACCTCGTGTCATGCAATCGCTTTTTTGTCGTTAATATGGCCGATCACAATATTGTTAATGATGGTCATTATCAGTGTTGTTATTATTGCAACTTTTATTGTTATTTACCACCAATATGATTCTTGCCACAAAATTTTTATATATCATAATTATCATGGCAGTCTCATCATCAGTGCTATTCATATCATTGCTAATGCTAGTATATGCTCGCTATTGTGGCCGCCCGTCCATGTGCCTTCATTTCGCCTGCCGTACCTCAACACC
>NC_051408.1:20057565-20057683 GCF_015228065.2 Penaeus monodon
TCTGTGGTATGTATGCCTGTGTCTTCCCCCGGCGGTGTGCCCGGCTGCCCTGGCTAGCCCACGCTGCTGCTCCACCCACAAGGTAAACACTCCACACACTCCCTGGGTACAGTGGGTG
>NC_051408.1:20058734-20059336 GCF_015228065.2 Penaeus monodon
CCACACACACAGAGGCTGCACTAGACATCATATTTTTTCGTCTATTTCATCTGTGTGTAATTTTTTGTGCAAGATTACTGAACTGGTTAAGTGTACATAAGAGTAGCAAACTGAACTTGTTTCTTTTGAGATTTCTGACTCACTAACCAGTTAAGGAATTTAAGCAATTTACGTACTTGAATGCTAATTCCTCTGCCCACCTGCTTTCCTCTAGGGTTTCCTCTGTTTCCCTGTCTGTTTAAGTGTAGCCCGTGTGGATTCGTGGATAGCTATTCCGTACGTGAATAATAGAATGCTTAAATATGTATGTGTTATGACTGTTTAGAATTGTTTTCTGATACCAATTAAGTGCCAATCATGGCTATGTTTTGTGTTGCTTATGTCAAACTTCACCCCGAGTTTCATTTTTTCCCCTTATTTGTCTTTTAATTTTCAATTTTTGGTATGAATTGATCAAAGTAATCGTTGTTTTTTCTTTCTTTTTCTGCTTCAGGTAAGTCGTAAGCGAAAGATGCAGAGCTGCGTGTGAGATTGGCCCTGAAAGGTAAGAGGGTTTTGTGCTTACGCTGTGTGCATGTCTGTGCGTCGCTGAGTGATGCCTG
>NC_051408.1:20059384-20059522 GCF_015228065.2 Penaeus monodon
GGGGGGGGGGGTCATTCCAAATGTCTTTCGGGAAAATATCGGCATTTTTGCTTCGGCGTCGAGTAAAAAAAATAATACAAATAGAGAGAGTGGACGCTCACGTTCCGAGAAACGCCACATGGACAGTGTTTACATGCC
>NC_051408.1:20059755-20060361 GCF_015228065.2 Penaeus monodon
AAGAGGGACGGATGAAACAGTGAAATAGCCTGGCCAACAGACTGAGTCAAGCAGAAGCAGGCACAGCGAGCCCCGCGGGCGCTGGGAGGTGGATGAGCCCCCGGACGCCACACCCCGAACGGCGGGAGAAACAAAGGCTGTTATGTCAACAGCTGTTAGGGGAGACAGAGAGGTCGGTTGTAGACTAACAAGTTAAGTCAACACTAGGATGCCCGCCCGTACATCCGCCATATTAAACCGCCGCGCTCATCCACTGGGCGCCTGGACTAGGGGAGGGACGTTGGGGGAGGGGGGGCGGGTAGAAATATGGTGGGGGCGCGTGTGCACGTCGGTGGAAGGGGTGGGGGGCTCTAGTTCTGGATGATGGCTGGGAGGGGGGGGGGCAAGTTTGTCATGGGCGGCACCAGCGTGGTTGGGTTACAGTGGAAATGGAGGAGGGAGGGTTATGAGCATTTTGGAAGGGCGATGTAAGTTCTTGAGTTTTTGGTAGAGAGGTGAGGCACCTGGAGACGAGATTTGAGGAGAAGAGGAGGAAACTCAAAATGATATTCTCATCACTGACTTCATGTTTACACTGAATAATCTGGTCAAGACAGGCCATGCATA
>NC_051408.1:20060494-20061016 GCF_015228065.2 Penaeus monodon
TCTTGCTACCGCCCTATCCTCCAGCATCACCTCTTTATGTCCAGCCTTACATTCACACATCCTGTCTGACATGCAGCTGTTTAGGCCTCGGGTGGTTTCCTTGTCCTCCGGGTATAACAGCTCTAGCTCTAGTTACCGGCACTTCTCGGGCTTTCCAGTATTTCCGACACTGGTCATTTGACAGTGCGCCGTTGATTAATTAGTGTGGCATGTTTATTCAATACAGTTAATAAGCATATAATGGTGACATCGAGTTTTTCTCTCTGTAGCTCTCCTTCCCTCCTTCGCTTCTCGAATTTCCCCCCGAAGTGCGAGAGCGCCGTCGCGTAGATGACGCCGCGCCCTCGCCCATCGTTGGAGCGACTTGGGTGAGTGAGTGCGGGCGGCGGGAGGCTTGTTTTTGGTACGCCCAGCTTCTCCTGCCCCGCCGTTTCGTCCGGTTTGTCCACCTGGATCTTCGAACTCATTTCCCCTGCCTCGCCCTGCTCGAGTTCCTTCCGATTGGTGCTCATTCATTTAATT
>NC_051408.1:20061075-20061190 GCF_015228065.2 Penaeus monodon
AAAACATGGTCTTTCTACGATGAAACGGGCTGCGCTTGCCCAGATAACTAATTACCCCGCGGTTATCCTGTCGACCGTTTTAGTCGCTTCTTTCAAGCTGTCGGACTTGTTGAGT
>NC_051408.1:20062020-20062222 GCF_015228065.2 Penaeus monodon
GCACGCGCGTTCGATAACTTGCATCAGAGCGTGTCATTACCTTGCCTGATAATTGGCAATTTGCTGATGCTTTACCTGTGGTATTTGGCGGAGGTTTTTATTTACTCTTTTCTGGACTTGTCTTTATGATGCGCTTATTTAGACGTTGTGGATAGCTATAAGTAGAAGCGGTCGTGCTTGAGGTGGAGATTCAGTCATTTCA
>NC_051408.1:20062254-20062344 GCF_015228065.2 Penaeus monodon
TGCCCGTTTTTACCAGCGGAGGAAGAGGAAGAGAGAGGCAGGCATAGAGAATAATGGACTGAAGAGGGGAATTACCCTACGTGAAGTTCC
>NC_051408.1:20062497-20062915 GCF_015228065.2 Penaeus monodon
GCATTTTAGACCTGGAGAATGGGCCGCCGCGCCGTCTGGACTCATCTGAATGGACGGCCTGCGAGTCAATTTGTCAACATCAGGCCTTCATTTATCATTAGCGGTGATTCAGCTACCCGCGCACCACGAAGCCTAGCTTTGCTGGCCTGCCGACGGGTCTGGAGATACTTGGAAACTGTAAAGAAATCTTCTTCGTGCACCAAGAATTACGGGCTTCTGGTGGAGAGTCTTTTTTTCTCCTTCTTTCTCTCTTATCTTTTACTTTTTAAAGCCTGGCGTCTCTGGGTGAATGATTGCGTGCGTGTTCGTAGGTTTATGCGTGCGGACGAAGGGAAGCGAGCTGGAGCTGGTGAGGACATGGCTGATGATGGCCTTCTATTAGAAGATGAGTCCACGGCGAGGTGTAGCGCGCCCATTC
>NC_051408.1:20063036-20064274 GCF_015228065.2 Penaeus monodon
ATGTTTGCCTCAGGAGGGACTGCGGCAGTATGCTGACCTTCATTGGTGTTGACAGAGGCGTGAGGCTGTGCTAGAGGTCCCAGCGCCAGTGTTCGCCTCACCAGCCCGCCATCAACACCAGCCTTCCCGATGGTAGTCATGAGGAAGCCCGTGTGTGTCGTGTAGGCGTCGCGGAGGGTCCATGGCGTTGCGGGCGTTGCGGGCGGGGTGGGCGGCAGTGCGTGGAGGGAAGCAGGAAGAGAGTCGAAGCGGTTGCGGCAGCAGCAGTATCGGCAAGTGCGGCAGAACAGACACTCGGCCGCCATTCACGCGCACGCCGCGCTGACACGCACTGCGCTCACCTGGCTTCACGCCGCTCCCGGGGCCGCAACCTGAGCGCGACGAGTGCGTCGACAGAAGAACTCTTGCTGCTGACCGGTGCCCGTGCCCGTCGGTGCCACGCCTTGCGGCCGGGAGGAATTTCGGGTTTTGAATATCTGCAAAAAATATAAACAATCTTGTGCATGAGCTGTGAAACCTATCGAAAGGCAGTTGCGGACCTCGAAGTGGCACTTGATTCATGGTGAATGCTAAGGAAACGCGGTGAGTGTGTTCTAGTGCGAGGCGACACGGCCCATGTGTGCGGCACAACTGTGGGATGTGTTGTGCCATAACAAGGATAAGAAAAAGGTAAAGTGCGGCCGTGACGTGTGTGTAGCAGTGTTGTAGTGTGGTGGTGTGTGGTGCCAACTCTTGAAGGCTTCCTTTTTGGCGGGAGGGGCATGGCGGCTAGGTGCGGGAGGGGTATGTGGCAGAAGCTTTGATCAAGGCTCGAAGCCCTCCGACGCCCCCTCCTTCGGGATTTCTAGGACCAGAGTGGCTGCGACGCCCAGGGCCCTTAAGGGGCGAACCTCTCACGGCGACCCTCAATCCCCCGGCAGGTAAACAGTGCGACGCCGCGCCGAGCTCCACAGCTGCACGAGGATGGATTTCGGCGCTGCTTGGAACTCGCCCTCTGTTTTTATTTTGTTTTCATATTCCTATTTGTTGTAGTGTTACCCATACACGCATAATCCGGGGAAATACGAGACGGCTACTTTTCTCCACCACGTTTTGTCCGTACACATACTATTCATATGTATTTTTATGTTTATACTATTCGTTATGTCACTTTGCTTCACGGAAAGGATTATCGGGGACAATATAATGAATTGTGAGAGAACCATGCTAGTCTCCACCACTCTCCAGTCTCCATCCGC
>NC_051408.1:20064329-20064819 GCF_015228065.2 Penaeus monodon
TGCACGTTCTTCCGGCTCCTCCCTGGACAACTCCTTCGCAAGACTTGGCGAGATGCAGTACGCTGAAGGAGACGAAGGCGTGGGCGGCGATTTATAAGATGGCTGGGTGGGCTGGTTTGGTGTGATGTCGGGAGAGCCTGATGTTTGCACAGGCCGGCTCGAGAGAGTGGTTGGGTCTCGAGCCAGGGGTTTCCACGCCGCCCCCGGGGTTGCTTATTCGCCTCCGCATGTTCTAAGCACACGGGGCAGGGGCGCTGTACATCCGGGTCGATTGTACATTCAAAGACAAGGTATGCATCCTAAATTACTGTAGACGGCTACCGCCTATAGGTGAGGTATGGGCATTTAAAACGCGTCGGGATCAGACTAGGCTGTTTGGTCCATAATATTATTGTACTTACGTAATCAATAGGAAAAACTCGTGTCACTCCGTACCACGCTGTGCATGCCGACCATAAAGTCGTACTAGTGAAATATGGTGAAAAAAAAT
>NC_051408.1:20064929-20065919 GCF_015228065.2 Penaeus monodon
CCACACGGATTTGCATTTCGAACATTTCGTTGCGTGTGCATTGTTTTTCGTTAGGAACGAATCTGTGACGTGAGCACGTGGAGATCACCGCGCACTCGGCGCACATGTCGGAAGATGATTAAGGCTTCAAGCAACAAGAAAACGCACACGAAAGTAAACGGAGAGCCGTGGTCTGCGTACGGTATCGGTATATCTCATATTTGGATCAAATCGCGCACGACGAGAAAACATTTATAAACAAGTAGTTTGAAAATTATTATGTGTGCACCTAGTTGCACAAAGAAATACATTTTGTATTTATATTGATATATAATACATCATCAGCTTTTGCTCTTGTTTGGGATGAGAGATCACGATTTTGGATTTCATAGAATTGTCTGACTCGTTTTGTTAAATTGCTTGACATCCTTTTCATATTCCGTCCATTAATCTTTTTAACATTTTCCTGTTATGGATTCCTTTTGTTAGTTATCAAATTGTGGAACTATGACTAGAGGAAGGTTAAAAAAAATAGAATAAAATAAACTAAGAAGAAAACAGCAAAGGAAATATAATTCGGAATGCTTTTCGCGAGACACGTCCAGAGGCAACGATGCAGAAGAGGATGGAAAAATGATGTAAAGATAAACACCCAATATATGTATGGCCATCCTCGAGCGTCCAGATGGGAGGCCTTCGAGTGAGTGCATCGACAGGGACTTCAACGCGTCGCAGGGAGCGAGGCTCCCGGCAGCCTCGCCGTGACACTTTGGACTCCGCTGGCGAGTGCGCCCTTCGCCCCTCACTTAATACGCACGTTCCTCTTTAGGTTAATTTCTGAAAACGGAATGAAAGAGGGATGTCGCCGAACGAAGATGGCGTGACTATTACATTTGGAGCTATCGCTCTGATGATTAGCTCAGCGGTGCTGTGGAACGTCGAAGGGGTGGTGACTGGCGACGGCGCCTTCGCCTCACGTGGAAGACACGAGCCCTGCCCGCTGCCGCCGCC
>NC_051408.1:20066221-20066316 GCF_015228065.2 Penaeus monodon
AGATTCTAAGAAAAAGTCCAGATTATAAGGGGAACGGCGAAGGAACTGGAATATATAACGAATGGCAGAAAAGGGGTAAACACCTCTTTGAATGT
>NC_051408.1:20067582-20067667 GCF_015228065.2 Penaeus monodon
TACTGTATGATATCGTAGGAGTAAATACGCAGCATAAACACACCGAGTGGCAGGCGAGTATTTGTCTCGCCCCTTCGTATAGCGT
>NC_051408.1:20067933-20068575 GCF_015228065.2 Penaeus monodon
TCCTAAATTATGAGCTAGTCGGAGAGGAAAAAACAGGTTTGCGCGTCAAAATTGTTATATTTTATAATCACAAATTGTACTAATGAGAGAGGTGGACGATGGCATCTTTCCTCGCGGATTTAAGGGAAATGATATTTGTGCGAAACACTCGTAGACACTTTGAAGCAACTTCGCCATGCCCGAAACTCTAAAATGAATGGCAAAATATGAGACAAAAATCGATTATAAGCTTGAAATGTAAGTTGTTTTCAGAATATAAGCGATGATTAGGACGAGAATTGTGTTGTTATGGTTTTCATAATTGAGATAAACAGTTAGTTGCTGAATGGTTGATTGGGAGAGACAAGTCGCACCAGGAAATACGGTGATGGTGGAGGACGATGACAGTAAAGCCGGTATCTTGAAAAGGCTTCAGAGCGTTAGTGAAGGTAGAGCAGTGGAATTCCTGCGCCGATGCAGTTGATGCTCGGAGTAACACGCAGCGCGAGCCGGCGGCGTCGCAGGCGCTCACATGGACTCCTCCGTCTGATTTCTTGCTTCGTCGGCTCTCCGACGGAGCCATGAGGCGGGAGATGAAAGCGCTCCCTCTGTCGGGCCGATCAGTCGCCAGGCAGTAGTTTTGCGCCGCGATGGGCCCGCTGT
>NC_051408.1:20068621-20068838 GCF_015228065.2 Penaeus monodon
CTTTCCAATCGGGTTTCGATGAAGGGAGGGAAGCAGAGGTCAGGCCAAGTTGGGTAAGTTTACCTTTGACCTGTGGAACGCTGATTGATTTTTAGTGACCCGAATCGGACGTGGTAGTTACTCGAACAAGTTTCTGAAGATGAAATTAAAGAAATTTCAGAGTAGATTTAACCCTTTGTCCCATCCGGAAACCCGGAAAAACGAGAGCTCTCGCTTC
>NC_051408.1:20070137-20070368 GCF_015228065.2 Penaeus monodon
ATCTTTTGAGAGACACAGGTTAGGCCAAGGCTTGTGTAATTCCTTTTCCAGCGACCTGCAGCGAAAAGGCGGCCATGCGATTTCACTCACAATTTAGTGTAATAGTTGGTATGCAGTGTTAGAGGAACAAGATTAAATCTTCAAACAAGTTTCAGTATTGGTGTTAGGCAGATCATTGTCATTGTTGCCTCCCTGGCTCCGTCCACCCGGGAAGACGGGCTCTAAGCCCAT
>NC_051408.1:20070500-20071611 GCF_015228065.2 Penaeus monodon
TCAAACATGCAGACTCGTATGAACATCGCAACTAACGAGTCTAGAAGGCATAGTTGAAACAACGAAGGGTCTATCGAATGCTTCCCCTCCCCTCCCCCACTGGGAGCCAGCCGCCGAAAGGCTTCCCTCGCCCGCCGGGCCGCGCCTGCCTCCCTCGCAGGTGCTTGCTAATTACTGAGCTGAATGGGTCATATTTACGTAGCGCCGTTTCCAGCCTGTGATTGCCGGGCCACACATCAGGAGCAGGAGCGGAGGAGCAAGGAGCGGGGATGCGAGGAGCGCGATGTAGCATGTGATCTTGGCTTGTATTTTTTTCTGACGGCCGCTCGCGCACCTTGATATTTGGAGACAGGATGAACGAAAAAATGCTAGCAGATTTTTACCGGTGGTTTGTTAGGCAGCGCAGGTAGGCGTGTGAAAAAATGAATGTGGTAATACCGTTTTAACTTCCATAAACATTATATTGGGTATTGTTTTTGGTGCATCGTCACTCCCTTAGCTTCCCTTCTTTCATACCCTCACTCTCTCCCCCTTCCCCATGTCACAGGTATTTGTCTGTCTTTCTGCCAGCGCTTTATTGATAAAGTGTGTGTGTTTCGAGAATTTTCCTTGACGGATTCCCCTCGAATTAGTGCTTATTGGTGGAAGCAGCGGGAGGTGCATTTACGATAACGCCACTGCAAGTTCGAGCTCGCGATTCAAGACCAGTTAAAGCTATCTGTTAATCCTTGTGGCGAGATAAAGTTCAGGCTGAACGCCGATGAAGTCCGGCGCAAGTTACGAGGCTGTTACTTTATATCGAGCGGCTGAGCAAACCTGAGTTTTTGAAGTCATTTTTTGTGATGCTGTCTTGTGGGACGACACTTGTCAGTTTTTTGTTGTGTCTATTTTAGAGGGAGAGGATTTTTTGTTACAGTACATGTATTCACAGTTTTATAATACCATATATGCGATTATATGTTTTTATAGTCGCTTTTCTCAAGTGAGGAAGCAAAATGGGAAAAAAACGATAATAAAAATAGATTAGAAATAAATTACCAGTAATTTGGATTTGCTTTGTCAGAATAGGTCAGAGAAAACAGTCAGGGATTGTTCCGAGCGCCCCTTCGGA
>NC_051408.1:20071647-20071935 GCF_015228065.2 Penaeus monodon
ATGGCACTGCGAGGGTATCATTACCCAGAAACTTGTAGATATATTTGTAACCGGTCCAAGCAGACAAGGACACAAGTCAGGGCCGGCTATCTGGATCCGCCTTCTTTTTCTCTGCGGTTGATTATAGCGGCACGGGCGGGGAGGGCGGGGTAAGGGCTCGGGGTCGGAGAGTGCCAGATACGGATCACGGGCGGTGGGGAAGGGAGGGCGCGGGGTCTCCGCTTGAAGAGCCTCGAGGCACTCGGGGTGACTTGGAGAACATCTTCGGACAGCCGCGAAAAATTGATC
>NC_051408.1:20072038-20072238 GCF_015228065.2 Penaeus monodon
CGCTGGCGCCGAGAAAGGGACGTGACAGGGACGGGTCGAGCGTCACGTAAAAAAGAGCTTTGCGATGTGTGTCCGCCACAAGGATTAACATGGACATGTTTCAGCCCTTGCCGCTGTTGTTAATTCCATCCTTACCTAATTTGTTCTTCATCTCCATCTCCTCCTTCATCTCTAACTCTCTTCCCCTTCCCGCCCTCCCC
>NC_051408.1:20072436-20072763 GCF_015228065.2 Penaeus monodon
CCTCCCCCCTCTCTTTCTCCCCCTCTCCCTCTCCCTCACTTCTCACCTTCTCTCCTCCCTTCCTCTCTACTCCTATCCCCTGCCCTTCCCTCCTTCCCATTGAGCCTTCCCTTACCCGTTGCCCTCTAGGAGAAAATCGGCTGTTTTTCACATCAAGTCCCGCATCGGCGCTGAAGCGAACCCGAGGAGCGGCCTTTGACGAGCGGCGACGTGTTTGCTCTCGCTCGGCCAGAATAAACTCGAAGCGTCGGCGGGGAATGTTCTCGTTTTGTGGGCGTTGGGCGGCGGTGGAGAGAGAGAGGGCGAGGGAAAGAATGGGAAATAGGG
>NC_051408.1:20072799-20073216 GCF_015228065.2 Penaeus monodon
TTTAAATTTAAAAGTAGAGAGAAAACGGAGGTTGCAGAATACAGGGCGCGACTGGAGCAAGAAAAATCTGACTCGTGTGTTCTGTCGAGCTTTTGAGCGGTTTTTTATGTGTAGGATTTTTTTCCATATATTTTTTTTCTTTTTTTTTCTAAATTGTCTTTAATCTTTTTTTCTTTGTTCTTTTTTTATGGCGTTGCAATTGCTTTGATATAAAAAGGAAACAAAGTTAAAACAACGGTAGCCCGGCCTAAGATTCGCGGTCAGCAGTGTAGAACAGATACCAGTTCGATTTAATGGCATCGTGCAAGAAATGAGAAAAACAATTGGAATATAAAATGGAAAAGAAGCGGAAAAGGGTCCTTGGTATTAGGTGTAGCGTGGAGGCGGAGAAAACGCTGCATCTTTGAGGCTTGCAGG
>NC_051408.1:20073604-20073674 GCF_015228065.2 Penaeus monodon
GTTTTTACGCGGTCTTCAAAAGAGAGGAAAGCAAAAAGAAGATTGGCAAGAAAGCGAGCTATCTAGAGTT
>NC_051408.1:20073776-20073984 GCF_015228065.2 Penaeus monodon
TTACAGGTTTAAAGATCATTATTGCCTGACGTGTTCGGCGTGTCCGCTGACGGGTTGGGCGCAGCGTCCGGGCGGAGGAGGGCGGGGGGTGATTGCATGCGTGTCATGCATTACTCCGCGTGTCGACTTTCACCCTGGCTTGTTATGTACTTGTAATGTTGCATATGCCTGATGCCGTGAACACCGTGTTTCTCCGAGTGGTTGTAGC
>NC_051408.1:20074948-20075155 GCF_015228065.2 Penaeus monodon
TTGTATATATTTATATTTAAATTGATGGCTTATTCTCTCTGTGTATTTCATTTTTCGCACTGCGTTGCGTCTCTCTTGTCTCGAATCAGCGGGTTGGTTGCGCGCGGAAGCGGGAGATTTAGAAAGGGGGGGAGGGGACACCCTGGTTGAAATCTTGACTAAAGAAATTTAAGTTTCGGTCTCGGCTTGGAAAAGCGGTAAGAGGAG
>NC_051408.1:20075705-20076211 GCF_015228065.2 Penaeus monodon
GTAGGAAGGGAGCAGAGCGAGGCAGCGTGGAAGGCGCCAAGCAGAGGAAGAGAAACGCGGAGCGGGGAGCGCGAGATCGGCCGGGTTTCCCCACATCGCTACGCCCCATATACTTCCCGGCCGCGCATTCCGATTTCTTGTATTGCGGTTCTTAGCAGTGGCGGGGGGCGGGGGGGATCCTGTTCGGCAGCATTGTAATTTGCGGGAGGCAGCTTGATTAATTGCGAGCTGAACGGCGTGATTCGTTCTATGGTGGGAATGAATTAGATAAAATCGCAGGCGGGTCGTATCGTAGCATTACAGAGGAAGCATTTGTGTGTACGCGAATGACTCACGTTAGGGCAAACGATAGCTTATTCATAAAACGTTAGGTGATTACTGAGAAACGAGAAAATTTTGCCAGTTTTGGGATTAAATGCCTAGTTACCATCATTACCGTATACAATGCGAATGCAGTGATGGAGCCTAGGATTAAGATGTCTGTCGCTTATTTATTAACCATTGCA
>NC_051408.1:20076351-20076595 GCF_015228065.2 Penaeus monodon
GTAACCCAGGTTGAATGTATTTCAGAAAAAAAACATCCCCAAGACCTTGCAAGGAATGCCGTCTCAAAACCTTTCCTAATTTGCTCTTCACCTTAACACAATTGGACGCTGAGAACGCATTCGACCTTCCAGAAATTCGCTTGCCATCTCTGTGAGCGCTTTGTGTGGCCCATTATGGGTCGTGACAGGGGCAGGTGCGCTCCCTTGGCCTCCCCTCCCTCTCGGGGCATTTTTGTGCTTGCTT
>NC_051408.1:20078044-20078341 GCF_015228065.2 Penaeus monodon
CGAATGGGAGGGGGGATGTAGGGCGGGGGCGTAAGGCAGCTAAGCCTCTTCCCGTGGCGTGGGCCGACAGCCTGGGCGGCCCTTCATGAGGCTACCGCCGCCTTCACGTATTGTGCTTCATTGGCCGCTTCAGATCGGCATGAAATTAAAGCTTTGGGCAAGTCCAGTACCGTGAAGATGTACGTTAAGGCCGCTTTTGTCAAGGTGAGTGTGGGGATCGAAAGAAGGCTTGGGGTGGGGGGGGGTTAATGGTGGCGATCTGGTGGCTAATAAACCATTAATGGGGCGGTCAACGTG
>NC_051408.1:20078417-20078867 GCF_015228065.2 Penaeus monodon
CCATCCCAGAGGGCCTAGAATGCCCCCATGCAACACTGGCCGATTCCCGCCCGTAGCGAGGCAAGTGATGTGGATGGACCACGGTTCTTCCTGCGGCGAGCTTAGTGAATCGTGAAGAAAATTACTGGAAAGACGGGTTATGTGTGAATATCTCACTCCTCGGGTCGTGGTCTTCCTCGTGGCGCAATGGGATGAGTACGGGAGAGAGGTCGGGGCAGGGGAGTGAGCAGAGGGCGAGGGAAGAGAGGTCAGGAATTTAACTTGGACAAGCGTTAGGAGCCGGTCTCCGAGGCGGTTTGGACGCGAGACGTGGCGGCGGCCGATCAGGGGCGCCCCATGGGATGGACCTGGTGATCTCGCCGAACCAGATTATCGGGCTCGTCCTACCTGTCGAAGTGAAAAGATCTGCGGTGCGATTGCGTGAGGAGACCGTGAGGTTTGAACTCGACC
>NC_051408.1:20079026-20079328 GCF_015228065.2 Penaeus monodon
CTTTTTTTTGTCTCAGCTTCTGCTTTTTGAGTTCAACTTCAGAGAAAGCGAATGTTGCTCTTGTGTTGACACGAAAAATTGCTAATGGAAATGGATTGGTATGAGGAAAGGGTTCGCTCGCAGGTTGATTGACTGACAGACTAATAAAGGATCGCTTACCGGGTTCCAAAAAGAGTCGCGAAGTTATAATGTGTTAGTGGGCCGCCGCGTGTTTATCCGGCTATATCTATCTACTTTCCCAACTATCCCTCGCGCATCCCTACCCGTCAGAAACCTATCCAAATGCACATTTTATCCTGGTG
>NC_051408.1:20079383-20079769 GCF_015228065.2 Penaeus monodon
ATGAAGATATGGCTGACTACTCAAAGGGGGGATGAGTATTGTGTAGAAGAGAGGGAGGAGTCTAGCGACATTGTTCAGCAGCGCCGCCACCTCGCTACAGGCTGTAGCACCGGCTGTGGCTACAGTTCATCTCTCGATTATCGTGCCGCGATAGCGGCACGATAAGGCACGAGGTTAGAAGGTCCGGGGAGAGGAGAGGTGGGGATGTGACCCGTCGCCCCCCACCCCTTCTTGTTTGGTCAGGATTGACCTCGAGCTGAAGTGTGACCATGAAAAGTTTTGCCTCGGAAATGGCTTTCAATTCCACAACAAAATTGAGATTAAAAGGATGTAGATGAAAAAAATTGGTAATAATACTTAGACAAGAGGGTAGAGGAAGGTGGTAA
>NC_051408.1:20079865-20080850 GCF_015228065.2 Penaeus monodon
CAGTGCTTGTAATGTTGTAGCGGTGTGTAGGGGAGGAGTAAAGGGGGGAGAGGGAGATAAGATTAAAGTGAGTAGACCCTTGTTTAAGATAGTGTTCTTGAGCCGGGCGAGAGCGGTGGTGGCAGTGTTGGCCGGGAGCGTGGTCAGCACAGTGCGGCTGAACCCCTGCCTCACCTGAGATTTATAAGACGGCAGTGTGTCTGTGCCTCACCTGTGCGAGTGCCTCGCGGACGCGTGTGTGCGGTTCGGAGGCCGGGAACTCAAGGGCGTGTTTCTGCTCCCCGGACCCGTCGAGCGAAGGGATAGGGGCCGCTCGCGACTGAACAGATCGTCCTTGTGGTCGAAGTGATCCGGTTGTTTGTTATTATATTGTAGAGGAAACCAATTTACCTTGTTCATGATCTTTATTTTTATCGTCCGTGGATGCAGGACAAGAGGTGAACGTGAGCGATTTGTGTTCCTTTAATGCCATGCTGTGGTGCCAGTGAAGCGTCGCATGTGAGTGTGGCGAGTGCAGTGGACAGTGGTGTGCGGCGGATCTGTGCAGGCCAAGTGGAGCCTCGAGGAGTAGCGGCGCGTTCTTGCGGTCCACGTCAGCGGTCGCCGAGTTGTCGCGTGGAGTCCCAAGGGCGGAACGGTGGAGCGCTGCGTGGAGGACCACCATCATCATCAGCTGGTGGATGCCAGCGGAGAGACCCCGGACAGCGGCGCTGGAGGGGAGCAGGGGCTCGAGGGCGGTGCTGGCGCGGGTGGAGGAGGAGGAGTGGGGGGCGCAGCCGCCCTGGGAGAAGGTGGAGGGCCCTCTGGCTGGAGCCGCGAGGGAGAGCTGGATGTGGTGACGGCGCACTTCAGGGGCATGCTGAGCCTCACTGACGAGGTCAACGACGATTGGGCATTCCTCAAGGATTTTCTAGGCTACAAGTCTCACGTCCGAGACTCAGAGACTGGCGAACTCACGGCGCCCCGCCCCGACGCTGACCCACAG
>NC_051408.1:20080919-20082323 GCF_015228065.2 Penaeus monodon
AGCCACGCGGTCAGCCCACCTCAAGGGCCTCTTTCCTCTCCACTCGCAGCGCTGTCCCCTGCGTCCCACGTCGGCACGCCCCTGCCCTCCATCTCCACTCTAGTGCGGTACCCGCCAGTCTCTTCCCCGTGCGTGTCGGGGGCGCCCGAGTGTCTGACCCCTGGTCACCAGGTGCCGCCCCTCACCCCTGAAGACGGGTGCCGCAGCCTCGAGGCACCGCCCACTCCGCTGGGAAGCATCCACGACTCGCAGCAGTTCTCGGACAGCGACGCCAGCTGCCTCGTCCCCTCCGAGGGCAGCGCTTTCCGCTCCGTGACCCCTTCGTCAGGAGAGATCCCAGAGAGCAAACCATCACCCTCGCTCCTCAGGGATCTCCTGGTACTCGGCAAGCCGCCCAGGTCACAACATGACCAGGTAAACAAACACTCTTATCACTGCATAGTCTTACAGCACAGTTTGCTAGACGTGTGACACTCCCACCGCCCATCTAACCTCTCTCATCGCAAGGCTGTCCTATCTCTCCCTCTCTCACAATCTCACGTCCCTCACACACTGCAATGCTATTCTGACACTTTCTCACACTATTTTCACACCACATGACATGCATTTTGATTGTTATCATTATATAATTGACTTGACAAGAAAAATAGTATATTCGTTGCGGAAACGACGCATTAGCGCCTCTGGTGCTTAGACCTCTTCAGATGATAGTGATAAAGCTTTAGACATCTCCTGACACTGTTTAGGTCCAGATCCATACACTGGCATTAATTCATTTATTTATTTTAGTGGTGCCATTGTCGCTACTGGGGCTAAGCTAACGCTGACATGGCTAAGGAACTGTAAGGACGGTAAGAATGACTGTGGCAATCAGATGACCCTAATGATAGCAGACGTGAAACCGCCGTAGATGTCCATTTTCATGTTAAATGCTGAAGCTACTTATTCCAAATTGCTTTTTCAAGTGCGGCGAATCACTAGCGAACGGACAACGACCTTTCGCGTTTCGAATATCTCAGGGCATGCCTCTGCTCCTTCATTTATTTGTGCATTTGTGTGACTTAGACAAACACAAATGGAGAAGACACGTCGTAGCACAGCAAGACACGTTGATTCGCAACCAAAACGACGGACCTCACAAATTATTGCGTTAGAAAATTGCGAAACGAAGAGTCAGAATCAGGGCAAGTTTTGATATTTGTCTTCGCGTCTCATCGCGGAGCCCAGCTTCGCCTTGGCCCAAAAGCCTTGGCGAATTCCGAATGGCACTTCATCCCTTTTTTCCCGAGAGGGCTTTTTCCCGAGAGGGCGGGGATGCAAAAAAGATATTGAGTCCTTGATGTACTTTTTATCTGTAATTGTAATTATTACCCGTCTTTTTGCTTGTTTCTTTGGAGCCTCTAA
>NC_051408.1:20082776-20084394 GCF_015228065.2 Penaeus monodon
GCAGTTCTCCATCCGAAAGCTACTCATGGCCACTGCGACATTCGCGTTTTTGTAAATGAGATAATTGTGTTTTCAGGGTGACTACGGCGAACACTGTCTCTGCAGCGTTGTGTCGTTAGGGGAAAGTTTTGTAATGGTGAAGAGAAGGGATGTTGAAGAGAGTGAGTAGTCTAAAGGGATAGTGGAAGAAATGAGGGTCTGATGGGGTGGTTAAAGATATGAGGGCTCGAAGGGATGCAAGAAAAATGAGGTGTCTGGAGGGATGGTGAAAGAAAGTAGGGTCCGAAGGGATGGTGAGAGAAAGCAGGGTCTAAATGGATGATGAAGGAGATGAAGGGATGAGGGGATGATCAAGAAAGGAAAGGTCATAAGGGATGAAGGCAAGGCTAGTGAAGGTTTAGGGGATGTGAAGAGAGCGAGAATGATGATGAGAGCGAGGGCCCTAAGGGATGCTGAAGAAAGTGTGGTCGCATTCTGAAAACTTGCTATTCTTATTCAATTGCTCTTTTAAATCTTTTGTTCCATTTTTATCTTGACCAACTTCATTTGTTTGTCCATTTTTTTTAATTGGCATTGTTTGAAAAGACGTTGTCGTTGGAACTTCCATGAGGTCCATCTTGAGAAAGCTAAGATTCACGTGTTAAGCAAGTGACGCGGACAGGCCCAGGGCTGGCTGATACGGAAGAGGAGGAAGCTCGATTAAAATTAATAATCATTTTTGTGACGTTCAGTTCTTTATCCTTGATTCTCTCTGTTTGGCTCATTCTAGGCTATGTATGCAGGGAATCGTCCGACGTCATTCCATGTGGTCTCCTCAAATGGCGTTTCCTTACCGCTTTTTCATTCGTAACTTGTTTGCTGTAGCATGGGTGTTTTCTGCGGAGAAATAGTGTGTGGCGCAAGTCTCTGTGTGTGATGCATCTTGACAATACGTGAAGCATTAGTGTGCGATTTCTCATAAGTATGCGCAGTGTGAGTCGCTTTCTTATCGCGAAGAATGCAGAGATATTGAAACTGCCTCGTATTTTAACTCGCACAAGATAACGCGACGTTTTTTTTCGATCGCGTTAACGTGTCAAGGAATCGGTAATCTTTTCTTTTCCCCCTTCTTTTTTCTTCCTTTTTTCTAACCATTGTTTTGTCCTGTTGTGATTATTTATTCGTCACCTCCCGATAATCCCGCCGTGGTATCAGAAAGATTGCCAGAATATGGTGACTCTTTCGTTATCGTCGCGATATCATTTTGATTTAGAGCTTTCCTCGGGACGCCAAGTCCTCGTCGCCGTCCGCACAGGCCTCTTCTCGCAGCCCTGTGCATCCTGTCCAGCTCCGTCCTTCGCTCGAGTTGCACCACTTTTTGCCGTCTGCTCGTGTTCCAAGATATTTTTTGTGTCGGTGATATATTTTTTGTCTCGTGCCTAGCTCTTTTTCTGTCCTTTCTATTCTTCTTGTGTGTGTGGCGCGTCCTGGTAATGCCAGAGTGTGAAGGCGAGAGGAAGATCTTTTTGTCGGTCCTGTGGCTGGAAACTAGGTTGAAAACAGCCTGTGTTCGTTAATTACTTTAACGATATTTTTTTACCCGTATCATGTTTCCCCTCTCTCTTTTTTTCCCAATCTC
>NC_051408.1:20084523-20084637 GCF_015228065.2 Penaeus monodon
GCTGCTTTTCTCCGCCATCCTCTTAAGTCCTGTTTATTCAAGAATCTTTTGGCTCGTCATCACCCCCCCCCCCTCACCCATGTGTCAACACTGCTTTCTAGGAAATATCCTTCA
>NC_051408.1:20084683-20085564 GCF_015228065.2 Penaeus monodon
TTGCGTTCGTCGCACTCGCGGAAGAATTTCTTACCCCATCATCTGCCCATCTATCTACATCGTCTCCCATCTTCCCTTCCTTTCGTCCCTCTGTCTCCCTTCTTTGTTTTTTTTTTCCGCCGATTGTGTGCTATCAGCATCTCCATCTCGCGAACTCGTTAAGTGATACAGATATAACACTTTAGAGCAATCTGTATTACCGTGAAATTTACGATTCATACAGATAATTAAAGATGGAATTGATAAGGTAATTACCGATGGGAGACGCTTCACCCCAACCCAACTTCCGGAGTGTGGCAGACCACGCCCGTCCCTCCCGCTGTATCCAGCCGCCCTCGCGTCCACCCGCCCATGTGTCCGTCCGGCTCTCTCGCCGACGTCCAGGTCGGCGCGTGTACTGGCGCTCGGGAGGGTGACGCAAGGGCTCTGACGTCCGACGTGTGACGCGGGGAAGCTTGCGTCAGACCAGGCTTGCCGGGGCGGTCTCTTCCAGCGCCCATGCAACAGGCGATTGCGATGCTGATAATTATAAGTAATGGCAGCGATGATGCATATTACTCATTAATACGCGTCATCTCAAATAATTGCAAACTAGAGTTAGAATTTACGTTCAAATTCGAAAAAGTCCTCAAGGTGACAAAGATAAACAAAGAATCGTGGGTGTGCGGCAGGCAGTATCTGGCCGACGTCACAGACAAGCGCAAACCTGCTTGAGATTACGCTTATCTCGCGCGGAAAAATTGGACGCCGCTAGGATGGCAGAGGGGGAAGAGCAGCAGAATAAAATGGGAATGCAAACAGAAGTAGGAAGAATATAGAAGATGGTGATAAAAAGAAAGAGGGAGGGAGGGAAGCTGTATTATTGAGAGACAGGTGAGAAG
>NC_051408.1:20085592-20085758 GCF_015228065.2 Penaeus monodon
AATCAGGCGAAAAAAAGTTAAAATATATTTTTAAAAAAGTAACACTCAGCATATTCTTGTTCAATAGGGAAATCCGTTTTTTTATTTGATTTGTTATAGTTTTCAGTCCTTTGAAATGGCGGCTTTTTCTTAAGAAACTTAATTGCATCGGATGAGGCGTCGATCG
>NC_051408.1:20085978-20086068 GCF_015228065.2 Penaeus monodon
TCTGCTGTTTCTCTGTCACTTGTCCTTCAGCGTTTACACCTTGTTAATGATAATAGTTCCTTTTTATAAACCAAACCAGACTCTCGCGCT
>NC_051408.1:20086108-20088443 GCF_015228065.2 Penaeus monodon
CCTATTCGCACGCCCTCGTCGCGAATTTGATATCGCCGGCTGCAGCGCCGTACATGTTGCCCATGTGGAAATGACCAAGGTCTGTTTTAGAGGCCGTTCATTGTTTATGTCTCGACGTCGGCGAGCCGCACAGTACTGGCGAGTCATCCTGTCCCGCGAGACGGAGTAGATGCCATGTTTGTGCGTCGGTTACAGGCAGAGAGAGTGAATGAGATAACTGCATTTAGCGCCTCCTCGCGCGCGGAGGAGCAGTGTCCCCTTGTCTGGGAAAGGATCATACTTGTTTATCTTCCCGTGGCTGCTGCGGCCGTTTGCTCTTTCGCTTTTAAGCTCTTTCGGTTAGATTGTTCGTCTTTTTATCATTTAATGTTTGGTCGACTGAATATGGAGGCAAATGTGTGATTTTAATGGTTATCGCTTGGGTTCTCTGATTTCTACTTTGAGGAGTAGGAAGAGAGCTTGGCGTTCTAGATGGATTTTTTCTGTTCACGGTAATGTATTTTTTTCTCTCTTTCTCTTTTCCTAACTTTTTGTATAATTAAAGTTCAATGTATTTATCGGTGTATTCTCTATAGACTATTATTAATAGGTAAGGAAACATCTTGTACTGGGTGGAACCGGCTGTTTCTTTGTTTTAAATGTTGTTGCTCTTTGATGTTTTATTTTTTTCTCTCTTGTTTTACCTGTTTACGTATATAATTTAGCGTATAATACCTTTCGTCGATGAAATTCAAGCTTACTTTTTTAGAGAGAGTAAATGATAACACTCGATAGCATATCAGTGAGGAAACACGCTGCAGATACGATGAGCCATCCAAAAATAGACTTGTTTTTGAATTGTGCCTCTGAAGAAAAACAGTAGTCGTTTGTTTTTCCTCCTGTGCTTGAGACATGGCGACGGGAGACTTCTGTGGTCAACGCAGACGGAGTGTCGCGTGAGATGGTTAGAGATGATTTTCCTCATCTCGAGGGAGTCGACATACCCATCGTGATATTAAGATTTATATGAGATTCATTCCTCCTTTTTCTCAAGACCTTTTGTAAATGTTGCCAATTGTCTTATATGTTTTGTTGTTGCTGTTTGCTTGTTTAAATATTTTCTACCCTGGTTGGAAATGGGGACGAGGTTTTTTTTATTAGACTTGTTTTTGTTACCGGCTAGGGTTGATTTCTTTTCTTTGGTGTCAGCTGCACATCTCTTTGGGATTGCAATACATTTTTTCGAGAATTATCTGGTAAGAAATTAAATTAATTGCCCGGAATTTAGCCATTTTGAAGTCTTGTGGGTATTTAACGTCAAGGCCAGAGCAGTTTTGTCTGCTGTGTATCACCAGGATCGTCCCTCTTCCAAACGGAAAAAGATTGCGGCTTGGATACACGGGGCTTATCTTCAACCTCTATCACCTTGAACTAAGAAACTGATAATACGCTGATTCACGAGCGTCGGATTGAGGACTGGCTTCTTTAAACACACCCAAAGGCAAGGCGATAAGGCGCCGCATGCGACAGGAGGATCGGAAGAAATCAGCCGCGAAGTCGCTCCTAACTGACGGCGAGGCGATGACAAGATGGCGGCGGCGGCGCACTCCTCCTGCTGGCAGTTGCTGTCATTGGTGTCGCTGCGCGTCTGTGGCTTTGGCTTTGGCTTTCGGCGTCACTGGTCAGCTCGCCAAAGCCATTTGCAGAAAGAAGTGTATCGGGCAAAAAAAAGGAGAGAGAGACTGGGGTGTAGAAATAGCAAATATCAAGTGGTTAATATCATATTTACTCGGTTTCTCGCTCCCGCGTGTAGAATGTAGATTGACACCTGGCCGAAGAAAATGGGTATCTCCAGTGTTTCTCTCTCTCCTCTCTCTTTCGTATCTTATCAAGGGATGCGATCTTCTCCTGCTGCGAGCGATGCCAATGAGTGCCACTCGTTCATCGCCCTTTTTTCTCCCGATTTCTCTCCCGCGTGCAGGCAGGGGACGCGATGTCGGGTATCGCGGGGAAGTCCGGAGGCCCTTATGATTCGGGGGGGGGGGGGGGCCGCCCAGCTCCGGCTTGCGGGCTGAAGCGTCTGAACTGTATTGGGTTTGCCTTTCCTTTTTAGTGATTACTACCATGACAATCATCACCTTTAGTGTGAGGGGCGGTTCGTGATTATTTTTGTGTATGATGAATGGCGTTGGTGCTACGAACAGGTTAGCCTCGTGAGAATCGAAATTCAAAGTCCAAGCATCGTTGAAGATCCGAAGATTAACTCGCCCCCACTTTTTCGCTGTTTCCCTTCTCTCTATTCTCTCTGTTCCATTTCCCCCCCCTTTCGTCTAACCTAGTATTTTTTTTTGTTTTC
>NC_051408.1:20088525-20088705 GCF_015228065.2 Penaeus monodon
CCCCTGGGTCTCGCAGCATCGGACGTTCAACTTTCTCAAAGACGAGATTGAACACCGACATGTTAAGCTCCAGCAAAATCAAATTGAAATAAAAGTTTCGTCGTTGTCATTCACCTTTTACTGGGGCTTCTCTGGATGATTTCCGGGCGCTCCAAAATCTGCGCTTGAATACACAGCGTT
>NC_051408.1:20089220-20089921 GCF_015228065.2 Penaeus monodon
CCCCCCCCCCCCCGCCTCCCCACACAAAACCTGTGTTACGCTACATTTAGATGAAAATATTCGGTGACGCCCTCAGTTAATCATTTCATTTCTAGTTGAGAAATACTTCAGATTCATTTTAAACTAAAGGAGATCTCGTTTACCTTTCTCTTTTCAGATGACGTTTAAAGAAACACGTTTACTTGCCGGGGAAAAAATGGCGAAAAAGTGAAGGCAACGTAGAACATTACATTTTTCCTCTCCTCCTTAAGCCTTTGAATGCCGAGGAAAGTTCCATGGGACGCCTTTTTTCATCCAGGGCACTCGTGTTAACTGGAAAGTTGGCATTGGTACCTCGGGCGAATAGCTACTTCCCCCTCTCGTCATTTTCTTTTTATTGTTATTATTATCACAAGGAAAAATTATTTTGGCATTGTACACAACGGCTCCCCCCCTTCCCCTGCCCGGGCCTTTACAGTGGCTGATTCTGCAACATCATTCGCATACGATGTTTGCCGTGTAAAAAGAACGGCGGCTGAAAGCGGCGCGAAGGTTTGTGTTTCAGTAGCCAATTGTATGGAGGCAACTGCGTGTGACGGCCGCGGAGGAGCCGGCCTTGGCCCACTGCAGGGAAGGACGCCCACATGTACTGTAGACTCATACACGCCCGCGCCCATGCCAACGCTACCCGTCAGTGTGCGCACGATGCCAAGAGATGGCAG
>NC_051408.1:20090051-20090327 GCF_015228065.2 Penaeus monodon
TGTCTCCGTGTTATCTCTGCTTGCTAGCGTGCATTCCTTCTCTCTCCAGTTTTTCCTAGTAATTAAAAGCGCAGTAAAAGAAGCAGCCCTCTCCAGCACCGCCGATCTGGCCAGGGATCCTCGCCGCAGTCTTAATCATGAGTACAGTTACGATGATGATGATAGTTCTCTCCATTTTAATTTTCTTTTTAGCCCTTTCTTTTAACTTGATCTTTTATAACTATTGCGTTTAATGGCATATGATTAGCACAGGGCTGGAAACAGGTACAAGGGCCT
>NC_051408.1:20090392-20090859 GCF_015228065.2 Penaeus monodon
GCCGCATTCAGGCACAGCCGTTCCTGTCCCAAAGCATTCGTCTCACTCACATATTTAATGAAGGAAACCCCGGGGCCACGCGTTATTGACACTAATAAACCTGTAGCTGAGATTACGAGTCCTTGCGAGCTGTACTTACACCTGCTCGTCTGCTTCACGCTCGTACACACCCGGGAATTATGCGAGGGGAGAGAAATTATAAAGCATCGATCAGATAGAGGATTGGAGGCCATAAATCCCAGCGCTGAGGCCAGCCATTAGCTCCATCACTGGCGATTTAATCGGGGATTGCTGTGTTGCTGCAGGATCCGATCCCGCTTGCTGGAGGATCGGCCGGCGCGATGTGCGATTCTCTTTCTTTGTATGCATTTATTGATTTTTTTTCTTTGATGATTCTGTGTTTAACGTTTGTCTTCTCTATGCCCTTCCCTCTCTGGTATTTCCTCCGATGGCTGGAACTGTATATA
>NC_051408.1:20091327-20091829 GCF_015228065.2 Penaeus monodon
ATATCTGTCGCCAGGGCCTTTCGACTGCGCTCGCCTTGGGGCTGGAATGATGACTCTTGAGTGTTTCGGAAGAGGCGAATGAGAGAACAGGTGGGAGAATGAGACAGGAGGACAGATAGAGAAAAAAGTGAAGCGAATGGAAAGGGGTTTAGCGCTCTTGTCGTTTCATAAGAAGGGGACGAGCCGTAGATGAAGAGGTTCGTGTATGCGTGCGTGCTCGCGCAGGGGCCGAAGATTGCGTCCGGCGTGTATGTGAGCTGCACAACGCACCTTTGCCATAATGGACTGGAAAATTCCTGTGTAGTTTCCGCAGCCTCGAGTCATCGCTTCGCCAAAGGGTCGAGATAGCGTCAAGCGTCAGTGTCTTAGGCGGCACTAAGGACGATTCCCGATGGTCGCGCAGGCGGAATCCCGCCCCTAAACCTTTAGTCACAAGTCACGGTGTTCCGGTGCACCTCGTTATATTACGGAACCGCCGCGGACGGCGAGAGTAGCGGAAAGG
>NC_051408.1:20091955-20092246 GCF_015228065.2 Penaeus monodon
AAAGTAACGAAAATTGAGGAGAAAGAATGGGGAGCTATAGAGAGAACAAAAAGGAAACAGAGAGCCTGACCCGAGTAGTGCAGAGGGAAATACGATGATGAGGGAACAGAAAAGGACCAAGATACCGTCCCCGGCCACCCGTCGGGGGCGAGAGCACGACAGAGAAAGGCGATTCGGGTTGTTCTTCGGGTTGCGAACTACCTGCACCCTCGCATTACCGCCTCCCCCCTTCTCATTAGGCGCCTCGTGATCCTGTTATTTAAGGCAATTGCGGGCTGGTGACACCGCCAA
>NC_051408.1:20092391-20092682 GCF_015228065.2 Penaeus monodon
GCGCGTATTATAATCTTAGTAAGAATTGAGGTAGTTTTCGAAGCAACAAAGAATATAGACGGAAGGGGGAGTGAGGAGGAAGGCGACATTGGTGATGTAAAAGTCGTAGTGTCAGCCACTTGTCGTTAAATCTCATGGCCGTCGCGGAAGGGGCGCTGATTAAGGTCAGGTAAGATGGGGTGTCGGAGGGAGGGCGCATAGTTATCAGAAATCGGCTGTGCGTGGGAGACTAAGGGTGAGAGTGGCATGGATGTCTGTGTTCAAGGATTGAGAGTGTACTTGAAGGTTTGG
>NC_051408.1:20092738-20093216 GCF_015228065.2 Penaeus monodon
GGAGGAGGATTACTTGCGTGTCTCCCGCGCGTGAATCACCGTCGGGTCCGAGACACCCTCGCCCTGGCTCGGTGGTCCCGGGCTGCGGTGGGTCCGCCTGGACCGCGGGAAGCGGCCGCCGCGGAACTCACATTAGCATGTGCGGACACAAGTGTATTCATTGTACGCACACCCTCTCCTGTCTCAAGAAGAACAGACTCGCTCAAACGCGTATATACTCCAAAAAGCAAACAGATACAGACATCTAATCGACACTTTGTGTGTGAGTTGGTCATAAAAAAACGTGTCGTCTAATAAGATGGCCGCAATGCGGCGATTATTTTGTTATCCCGCGATGGTAGAGGGTGTGATGGTGTCATTGGAAAATAATGGTGGGAGCCGAGGGCGGGTCGGCAGGGCGTGCTTGGGGGGAGACCGAATTGCACATACATGCATACACGTAGTCTCCTGGAATATATTTCGGAGGGGAGAGACTGCA
>NC_051408.1:20093239-20093360 GCF_015228065.2 Penaeus monodon
CACATGTGCACCATCTCTTTGATTGTTGTTTTTGACTGCGCTTCATCCCGCCTTCCTCCCTCCGCGCAGAGATGTATTTTTTAGGTGTTCGTCCGTGACCCACATCGAGCAGAGATCATGC
>NC_051408.1:20093393-20093806 GCF_015228065.2 Penaeus monodon
CTCTGGAAACGTTCAAGCTTCGACTCCTCCGTCATCCTTCAAACACAGACGGAGACTATTTTTGTGATAGCGCCTAGACTACTCCGAGCTCTGCGCCTCCTTGAGGCTTTCTGGTGTAGAACTTCCCGGTAGGCGTCGCACGATCGGACAATCATTTCAAAAGTTTAATGCTACGTTGCGACAGCCTGCAAGTTTTTTCCGTCTCCACCTGTGAGCGCATGCATACACTGTATGCACAATATGTACGTACATTCGCCTGTTCTAAAAATGCTACATGAGACTCAGAAACTGGATCTGGACCTGCTTGCTACGTCCAGTTTTTTTTTTAAGGTCTGGGTGGGCTCGAGTGCGTCGCGGACAACCTGTAAAAGGATCCTCAGAATCCTAGTAATACCATGCCTTGACAATTAACG
>NC_051408.1:20094225-20097122 GCF_015228065.2 Penaeus monodon
TGTGTCTTGCCAGAGGGAGTAGGAATGTAACGGCGAAGAGGACGGAAGGAGAGTAAGAGTGAGTAGCATGTATAGTGATATCGCGTCAAGTCACAGAATATGAAACAAAGAGAAGAAGGGATAAGAAAGACAGTGGAAGAAAGGAAGGGGGAGGAAAGGGAAGGGGTGGAATAGCAAATGTCAGCTGGAACTTGTTACTTCTCAAGGAAGTTAATCCGAGGCAGGTATGTTTGTCATTGTTTGGCTCTTGCGACAGGTGCTGCTGAAAAGGGAGGGGGGGGCAATGACTTTGAGAAGAGCCGTGCACGGAGCGCGCTTTCGGGCCGTGCGTGAGTCGGTGCAGAGGGAACAGCCTGTAGGAAAATCGTATCATTTGCACGCTGGAGACGATTCTGTAAGTGGATGATACACATTGCAACTTGGTCCTTGGTGCAGATGGCAAGTGTCCATTAAGGATATGCAATTACCTCGTAAATAACCTGCACCCTGAGGGTGGTAGACCAAATTACAGGTTGATATCATTGTCCCAATTGGCCTGCATTCCTGGTGACGCTTTGCTGTACGTGGTACTGGGACACCGCGGTGGTACTGGAAGAACTGGGAGTAGGTGGAGGTTGTGCGAGAGTTGTCAGCGTCGGCGAATCAGTGCAGGTTTCCAGTTCGGAAAGCAGGACACTGAAAAGCATCAGGAAATTACAGGAAGCTATTGCAAGTATTTGGTGCGATAGCGAAGCAGCAGCTGAAGATCCGCAAGCGTCATTTTTGTCGCCGAGTCGCCGGTTCAGGTGCGCCTGTTGCCGCGTAACAAATGTGGTAAGACAAGCTCTGATGTTCCATCCGCCCATGATGCTCAGAGCAGTTTCGCTTAATTCCGGGAGTATTTGTAGTGGTGCAGTTGCTCATTTGTTGATGCGAGTGGAAGCAAAGAACACTTAATTCATCTCCTAATTGTTGGTCTTTGTCAGTCGCTGTCCACATCCGCGGTCATTACGCACGCCTTTAGAAATGGAACCGCCGTAATGCTGCACTAACTCACGCCGCAAAAATGGAATTACAGTCAGCACGACACCCTAATTACTGGGAAGGTGGGCGGCATAGGGCGCGAGTGTGAAGGGCCAAAGGAAGGGGGTGGCGGGCGCAGTGGGAGGGAGGGTGTGGCTGCGGCGGTGGCAAGGCAGCTCGACGGCGCGGCCGACATGATTCCGTGTGGGCCGTTTCGTGTCGGACAAGAGCAGTGACAAATGGGGAAGCGAACCCGATCTGGAGGAAGGTGGTAGTTATCCCCGCCCGACGCTGCCTCCGCGGGCCTGCTCGTGCACCCGCGCTGCCAGCCCTCTCCTGTCTGCACGCGGGCGGATGGGCAGGGCAGAAGGATGGCTGGGAAGAGGGAGGAGAGCGGGCGGCGAGAGAATTGTGGCAGATAGGAGGGACAGTTGTGGGATATGCAACAGGTCGTTGGCTGTTTATAGTAAACAGGAAGTATATTTTTTTAGTGTATTTTGTCTGTTTTTTTCTTGTGTGTGATCAGAGGGGAAGAGACGGGAGATGAATAACGTTAATTTGCTCGGAAGACAGTGTAGGCAGTGATTACCAGGCGATCAAAGCCTCCTCCAGATTTGGAAAAAAAGGACCAGCAGTGTGTCGCAGGACACCCGACGGGTTGGTGTGGTGTCTTCCCTTGAAGGCCAAGCGGTGTAACGCGGTGGCGATTCGTCACTCGGCGGTCACAAATTTGATACAGAGTACACGTTTGTACACCGACAGCGCTTTCTCTTTCCAGCCGCTCCAGCAGGGCCTAGCGTGCTGCTCCCTGAACCCGGAAACCTGCATCATACTCCTGGGAATCTCGCGCCGAGAACCCTCGTCATTCATCCACAGTCATCGACTTGTACCCTCGACGCGGCTCTAAATAGCTGGTCATATAGTGTAGAAAGCAGCCAAGCGGCCAGGTAGAAAAGGCGAGGGCACGGTATG
This sequence comes from Penaeus monodon, assembly GCF_015228065.2. NCBI lineage: Eukaryota > Metazoa > Arthropoda > Malacostraca > Decapoda > Penaeidae > Penaeus > Penaeus monodon. Next base: position 20,096,200 of record NC_051408.1, read on the forward strand.
TCAAGGCCTACGGCATGAGACCCGCCGGGAGTCGCGGCCCGTGAGTCAACTGACGCCTCGAGTGTCGGTGAGTCACCCAGGTGTGGTGACAAGCCGTTTATTCCCCGGCGTGTTCGGGCGTATGCGGTTTCGAGATTCGCTTTTACTGCCTCGTCCGACGCGGTGGCGAGCGCCGTGCCAACCCGCTCACGTTTCCCTCTCATGTGAATCGCTTCAGACGGACAGACAGGCTCTTCCAGCTCTCATAATCCCGCCCGCACTGCGAGGCGAGGGATAATTATCAGATAGCGTAAAGGCGTTCGTCTGGAGTGATCCGGCAGTGATGACGTCATCGGTCATGGATGTAAGCGCATCCGGGATAATATACAAATATAACCTCCAGCACGCTGTTGCCTCCTCCCCTCCTCTCTCCCATTCCCCCATCTCTCTCCCTCTCCTCCCCTCCCTCAGCCAACTCAGACCTCCGTAATACTCATTCAGTTATTGTATATATGTTTCATAAAGTTCCGACGCTGTTATTACCAAGATGGGTTGACTTGGAGGCGGCGTCGGCGCGGTCAAGGTCTGGTTGCCTGAAGCCTCCTTCATTCGGCTTACATGCTGCTCTCGGACCCGTAGGATGTACGTGCAGACGACAGTGATAGGGAGAGGCGTGTCCCTGGAGTCCCCTGCAAGACAGGCAAGGAAACTTGGAAATGTTGATTCAGATATTGGTTGGTGTTTGGCGATGACGGACAGGGATTACCAAAGCCGCCTTGCGCAACCCCGAAGAAATCCCCCGGCTGGACCCAGTTACCGGATGTTTTTCGATGCAAATGGAAAGATGCCCGCGAGAAGGCTGGCCCCGCCGAGTCATCGTGACAGAAGGAAATGTGAGCTCACCGAAGCGAGATTCCAGCTACGTCGACAGATGGGTAGCCGCC
>NC_051408.1:20097238-20097405 GCF_015228065.2 Penaeus monodon
CACCAAAGTACGTACGACCGTCGCTGCCCCACTCCTTCTACCCTGCCTGACCCCTCCTTCCCACACCTTCCCCGCTTCCCTTTTCGCTACCCTATGGACTTACCCCCTGATAGAGTCAGTCATCTGCCGCCCGGAGCCTTCAACGGTGAGGGTGGAAATGGAGCGAA
>NC_051408.1:20097951-20099875 GCF_015228065.2 Penaeus monodon
TTGAAACTGGTAGATTACTAGACTTAAAAAGGGATATTTGAACAAACGCCTCAACATTGATTTTCGCAGCGTAAATATTGAAAGACGTATTTTTTTTTTCGTCAATGTTCTGGCTCTTCAGGCACAGTTAAACACACAGCCAAGCAAAACCTGTATATTCCTGTCTCTGCCTAAAGTACGCGCGATTGTCGCTGGTCGAGGTCAGGGTGGCGGCGCTGCGGCAAGGGAGGCCGGCCGTGGTTGCGAACGGTTGTCACTGCGAAAACTGTTTATACCTTCAAGTGGTCTCACTAAATTGGTAGTTTAATACTATTTGTTTACGCACATTTAAGATAATTGTGTGTATGCGGGTATGCATGGGTATACGGGTACACTTGCATATGTGAATGTATTCATCGATGCCCATTAAATGGAATTCGTACCTTGAATTCAGCCTCCCGGCATGTTTTTGTTTTCTCAGTCTTTTTCTCTCATTTTTCCTCGTTGCAGGTGGCTATTGTCTTCTTTCAAGAAGAAAGTTCTAGCTGGACTTGACCGTTGCATTCGGAGGGCGGGCGAGCTGCAGCCCGTGACCTTTTCTATTAGCATTTTTCTCTGTCATCTATTTTTTCGTTAGTGGTTCTTGACTGCACGGAAAGTGTCCGGTTCACGCGCATCCCTTTCCCTTTAACTCATTTGCAAGCCGAGGCGCTTGGAGGGATCGGGTTTTAATCGCGTTGATAGCCGACGATGAACACGTGTTGTTAACCCAAGCACTCGTAAATCACCTCAGATGATTACAGGAGAACGAAAAATATTTCTGACTGTAAACATTCGCTGAAAAATTATTTTTTTTACACCCAAACGATCTGCAAAAGAAGCTAAGTAAAGTATCATCGCAAAAGAGTTTAAAAATAGCATTTAAATGTTACGATTATAATCAAATAAACACAAGTAGTCCCGAGTGAACCGGAAGCCAGGGAGATGATGAGTTTGCCGCGAGCGCGTCTTCGGACAGAATAACAAGAGACTGGACAGTGTTACGACAAGAGCGCGGCGGGGGGCCTGCTGGTTATTGGCGGTCTCCTGCGTGCGGGAGGCGACGAGGCGCTCTGTCAGGTGTCGGTGGCGGCCGCAGCGGCGTAGAACGAGTGTCGGGATGGCTTAAAAATGGTGGGGAATGTGCGGGCGAGAAAGAGGAGCGATGGCAGGACTAGGGGGGGGGATGCAGAGCGTATCGCCACTTCGGGAGGAGGTAGGGGATGCCCCCCTCCCCTTTTATTTCATTTCCTTCTCTGTAATGTCTTCGTCGTCGCCATCATTTTTCGTGACTGTAAAGCTTGTACAGGAATAGATTGATACGTTAGCCAGTTTCTGTATTATAATTTTGATTGATCAAGTTTACCTTTACACGAAGCTGATTCTAATTGCTTTTCTCTTATCCCTGCAGGTATGTACGGTAAAGTGACGAGGCCGTTCTTAGGAGACGTGTAAGTATATTGCATTGCAACAGTCCTGCCCCTTGAGGTGTAACGAAGAGCGTGAATGTTCTAGGTAATACTTACTGTCCTTTTCATTATTGTCATTTGGGACGAATATGCCGGAAATTGTGGTGACTTTTGTCGTTCTTGCTATCCGTCTTTCTTACCATTCATTCCCTTGCGATTATTGCGCTTTGTTATTCATTATGGGCCATTCTGCTGTGGCTCCTTTGCCTCGTTATGCGGCGGGTTTCGGATCTGTCATCATTTGGTCTGTTCCGATTTTCTTTCAGTCCTCCCTTTCCATTGACCCGTACGGGACGGAGGAAGTGGGGAGGGGGAAGGAGGGGAGATGAGGGGTGCTTCCTTATTACCCGTGGGGACAGTAATTAATCATTCCCCGGGAACATGGCGATGGCATCGGTGCACGGCCCCACGCCCCTTGTTTGCCCTGGGATCACGCC
>NC_051408.1:20100003-20100405 GCF_015228065.2 Penaeus monodon
CTTGTGGGCTCAGTAGGCTGTGGCTGTGACGCTTTAACAAATTGTTGTGGTCACTGCCTCGGGTCCTCAGAGCATTATTAGTGGGGGAGGGGGAAGGGCAGGTGTGAAGAAATGAGTAGGCTCTAGGCAGACCGCCCTGGACTGTAGGGAAGTACAGACAAATACATTCCGCATCGGCATTAGTAGAGGAATGCGTTTCTCCAGACTGAAAATAGGTCTAAGCTGTTTAATTACCTTTTTGTCAAGTCTGCTTATACGTCCAAAGCGAGCCTTGATAAAAATGACAAGATTCCGTTGGAGATGATTACCGGCGTAAATTGTAAAAGTTAATCAATAGTGGATTTATCTGTTTAATGGTTTGACCTCTTAACAAGTTGTCCATCTATGCATCTTCATTTTGCC
>NC_051408.1:20100732-20101063 GCF_015228065.2 Penaeus monodon
TTTATGTGGCATACATTGCTGTTACAATCGTATTCCCTCTTGCAGTTGCTTATAAGGCGTGGTACTCATAAAAGTCAAAAGTGTCTCCAGGAAGACAGAAGTTCGACAAAGAAAGTTTGTTTAATGTCTCTTTAAGAACGGGATGCGTGAGACAGACCTCGTAAAACGGGCGAGGCACCAAAAGTTGTCTTCGGCCACGAGGTTACACACCTGAGAGCGGTGACGAAACAGGTACATCTTTCCCTTTTTTTGTGCTTGCATGATAATCCGTTGACGAGCTCCGTCCAGTGCCAGAGGACGAGGGGGAGCCGGGATCGCTGATTTCACGCAG
>NC_051408.1:20101130-20101369 GCF_015228065.2 Penaeus monodon
GTTTGGACACATTCAGAAGGGCTGAGGCTATAAGGGGGAACCCGGCGATGGGTGGCTGAAGATGTTCGTCGCTAATGGTTGTTCTGTCATGCCTGGTGGGAAGCCCCCCGCTGGCCCCTCTCGTCGCCCCCCGCACCTCCCATCCCTCTTCCTCTCCTCCTCGCCACCCCCTTCCTTTCCTTCCCTACTCACTCGGATTCCTCGGCGATCACTCTTGCTCGCAGAGGAAAAGTCTGTTG
>NC_051408.1:20102849-20103709 GCF_015228065.2 Penaeus monodon
TTGCTTATTCATTTGTTAATTCATTCGCATACATTTCTTACATTCATACGCGCTTCATACATAGAACCATCTAATGAACCGTACACACACTCACGCACTCATTCATTTGCACTCTTATGCAGAGCCAGTATGAGTAGCGAAATAAGTTGCTTGCCTTTCTTTTTCGATAGTAATTATTTCTGAATTTGCCGTGAATCGCAGGACAACCCCCCCCCCCCCCCGAAGACGCTCCTGCACAAAGTGGCGTCCTCAGAAGAGGCCGCGATAGACGCAGCGGCACAGCTGTTGCCTGGTGGTGTACATAAGCCACCGTAAATTACTTTTTATCAACAATTCATCAGGATTATTTTATGCCCCGAGGAAGACGTCCCATTAGTCCTCGCTTCGCCTTCCTCCCGGCGATGCCCCCACCCACCGCCGCCCGACGCTGCCTCTACCGCCCATCCCAACGCTCCTTACTATTATTGTCGTCATTTTTCTTGTTATCCTAAGGTTTTTTTTATTGCCTTGCGTTTTTGTTCTTTCCTGATTTTTGTTGTTGTTGTATGGGCCACTTCTATGGCCCATCAAGAAACCGTCCGCGACCGATTCCTTTTCCTGCCCTCCGTCAGCACTCTCCTGCCTCTCGCGGCCCCTCCGGTAGGTCCTCGAGGTCCCCCATGGCGACCTCTCGAGTGCCCTTCCCCTCGCACATGGCTCAGGAACCAAATGGGCGCGTGGAGAGCGGCGGAGCCCACGCTTAGGACGGCGCTCTGGACATGCTGGTCGCTGCCCTCCTGCTCTTTGGAGAAGCTTTTAGGTCGCCCCGGACTCGCTCTCCCCCCCCCCCTCCCCCCCTCCCTCCCTCCCTCCCTCCCCCC
>NC_051408.1:20103803-20104281 GCF_015228065.2 Penaeus monodon
CACCTCCTCCCCTCCTCCTCCCCTCCCTCCCTCCCCTCCTCCCTCCCTCCCTCCTTCCCTCCTCCTCTCCTCCCTTCCTCCTCCTCTCCTCCTCTCTTCTCTCCTTCTCTCCTCTATCTTCCTCTAGTCTCCTCTCTCCCTTCGTCTCCTCTCCTCGAGCTCCTCTCTCTCGTCGTCTGTCTCTTCTCTCGTCACACTCCCTCCTCCCCTCCCTCCCCCCCCTCTCCTCCCACTCCTTCCTCCCTCCGCACCTCCCTCCTCTCCCTCCATTCCCTCCTTCTCTCCTCTATCTCCCCGTAGTGCTCCTCTCCCCGTACTCCTCCCCACTCCGTCTCTCGTGCGCGTGTTGTTCTGTGCCACTCCTCGTAACCGCCCTCCCGCCGGCTACGCTGACCCCTCCCTTCTCGTCCCCCCCCCTCTACGCTTCCTCGTCCCGTCCTAACCCTTCTCGTACCTCCCCATAGTCACGGAGCTACTA
>NC_051408.1:20104338-20104488 GCF_015228065.2 Penaeus monodon
AGTTGCTTTTTCTTGGGTTTCTTGTTGAGATCGCTTTTCGTGGATCATACGTAAGGCTGAAAATATGCTTCTCTCTCTCTTCTATTTTGCTGAGTTTAGACAGAAAAGGAGAAAAAGACGGAAAGTGAGGGACGGAATTGGTTACAAATA
>NC_051408.1:20104567-20104687 GCF_015228065.2 Penaeus monodon
GTGAATGCAATGTATGAAAGGTGTAAAGCGGTGGGGGAGGGGGGGGAATGACAGCAGTGGCAGGTGTGCGACGAACTTGTACCTTTAGATTCTTTTTCCGCCTTCCTGCCTTCAAGCCTC
>NC_051408.1:20104748-20105066 GCF_015228065.2 Penaeus monodon
CGCGAATAATCCTTCTTTCTAGTTTCTCTCTCTTCCCCTTCACATCCTGCTGGAGAGAGCCGCAGGATTCCGCCTTCTAGCCCTCCATAGCCGCTCCGTCCAGAACGGCTGAGGAGTGACGTCTGATGATGACGATGGCGAGTATTTATAATGCGGTGATTACTCACTATAATGCAGCTTATTATTTTTATCATAGCGAGTAATATTAGCTTGCTGTTAGTGACATTATTACCTGGCGTGATGACCAGCATTATCTTCGTTATTACATTTCTTGTTTACTATCACAAGGTTATGACTCGCACACGGATCTCGGGAATA
>NC_051408.1:20105121-20105272 GCF_015228065.2 Penaeus monodon
TGGGAGAAATAGGTCCCCCGAGCAGCTGAGGGGCGTCTGTGCGGGCGTGGACACGTGGTATGATTTATGCACTTCGTCGTCTGGAAACGGGCGTGGATGTTCTTTGTCAGTCCTCGTGTCTTTCGGCAAAAGGCGTCGGGGCCCTTGTCGC
>NC_051408.1:20105308-20105495 GCF_015228065.2 Penaeus monodon
ATGATGGATTGGTCGGTAGGACTATGGATTCTGGAAAGGGCGAAGGGGCAGGAAAAAGGGAGCGCTTGGACAGGATGCGGGAGGAGCGCGAGAGGGACACTGAAGAGCGCTGCCGATGACAAAATGGCGGGTGGGAAGGCGGCTTCGTGGGTGTGGCTTCGTTTGGGTTTCGTAGCTGTCCTTTGGG
>NC_051408.1:20105858-20105997 GCF_015228065.2 Penaeus monodon
TATTAATTTTCTTGTTTGGTTTTTTATCTATTATCATTTATCTTTTATAAAACACGTCCCCATTTAGAAAATTCAAAAAAGGAAAAGGAGTGGCGAGAATTACGATAAAAGAGTGGATATCAAAAAGGAAAGGAAACAA
>NC_051408.1:20106033-20106132 GCF_015228065.2 Penaeus monodon
GCGAGCATTGTGGCAAAGGGGATGGCGACGGCTGGGCATGTCAGCAAGGGGGATGGGGAAGTCCCAATGCGGGTTTTTACAGCGTTTTAAGCGCCTCGC
>NC_051408.1:20107855-20107920 GCF_015228065.2 Penaeus monodon
CTCCTTCCCCTCCCCTCCTCCCTCCCCTCCCCTTCCCATCTTCCCCCCCCTTCCTCCTTCCCCCC
>NC_051408.1:20108360-20108426 GCF_015228065.2 Penaeus monodon
TTTAATAATTAATAAAAATTCTTATTAAATATTAAATATAATATATTTTAAAGAAATATATAGGTG
>NC_051408.1:20108697-20109132 GCF_015228065.2 Penaeus monodon
CATTTTTCCCCAAAAATTTTTTTATTTACCAAATTCGTTTGTTGGGGCGTGTTTTGGGAAAGGGGGTGTTTTGACGTTGGGTTTTAACCCTTATAAGTTTTTTTCGGGGAGGGGTTTTAGTTGGTTTTTTAAAAGAAATTTTTGGGTTTTGAGAAATTTGTTTAAGAAAAAAAAATTAAACCTTTTCAAAAATTCAGAATTTTTTTGGGGAATTCTTCAGAATTGCCAAAGTCATTCCCGAATTTAAATTTGGGGGTTTTTGGGCTTGGGAAAATTACCTGCTTTTTAATTTTTTTTTTTCCCCCGGTTCCACTTAAAATTTGTTGTCTCCCCTTTTTTTTTAAAAACAGGGAAACCTTTTTTTGGGTTTTTCTCATTTGCGCGGGAGTCGAGCTTTTGCGGGGGTAAAGAAATCGTGGGTATTTTGCCTTCCCT
>NC_051408.1:20109207-20109843 GCF_015228065.2 Penaeus monodon
AAAGGTTTTGAATTTTGAGGGGGCCCAGTTAATTTTCGCATGCTAATCTAAAAAAAAGGGGGAAAAGGGAAAAAAAAAAACAAAACCGGGCCCCAAAAAGGCCCCAAGGGCGGTTTGGGGCTTAATTTAAAAATTTGGGTTTTGGGGAAAATTTTTAACCACAAAAAAAAAACCAGATTTACGTAAAATTGCAGTTATCAGGTTAGAATTGTGGAAATCATCTTTACACGAATTGCCTTTAAAGTCATTCCGAATATTATTAGGGTTTGACTTGTTTGACGCTTACCGGTTGCAGGTTCATATTTTTTTTTCCTCTGTGTTCATACTTAAATCAGTTTGTTGTCTCGCGCCTTATGTTCAAAAAGACAAGGGAAAACCTTAATGTGGATTGGCGAATTTGTTCATCATTTGTCTGTCGGGTCCAGTCGAGCGTCGACGTGTTGTACCAGAGAAGCGTCGATATCGAGTATGTACCTTGTCAGTTGCAAGGCTGCCTCCCGACCTTGGCAGAGCTCTGTCTGTTCTCTGATACCCGGGGTTTACCGACAAGTATGGATGGGGGTTACAAAAAACGGGACTGAATAGTAAATGATAATTGTGTCAGTGACAGGGGTCGCCCCTACCTAAACAAGATTG
>NC_051408.1:20109879-20111160 GCF_015228065.2 Penaeus monodon
TTAACTACACTAGCGACATTCACCGCCAGTTTGGAAAGAAAAGTACAAAAATAAATTCCGTTCGATTCTCACGAGGGTGATACCTGGTCTGACTGTCAGGGGAAGGTGAGTCCGAAAGTCAGCCTCTCATTGACAGCTTTTAAAATTAGATTTTGATGGCTGCTGGCAAAGGATAAATACCATCGCCCAAGCTAATTCAATTTATTAACTCAGGCACCTCACTTATCTGATAGATTTATTTGGCTCCCCATTTTTTTCTAATTTTAATCATGCAATAGCACATCTCCTCTTGTTCTCTCAGTGTTGCGCGAACATGAAGATGTCGAGATCTTCAGACGTGTAAATAGATCGGGTGATACTTTGCACGGCTGGGGAGGTGATTGAGGCCAGTTATTCGCATGCTAATCATAAGGAGGAAAAAGCAGACGCAGGCCAGGCGTGGCTATAAATGTGGAATAAACACAGACGGAAAGCAAGAACCAAGGCACACATTATGCTGTTGGTATATGGTATGGTATTTCTTTCGCTTTGGAGAGGAGCGAGTTTGTGTCAGGGCTGCTAACTGTGCTCCGAGAAAGCGACCGTCCCGGACTGGGAACTTCAACTCTGCGGCAGGAAGGTATCCAGTGGCCGTAGTACCTGTTTTCACATGTGTATGTAAAAATATGTTACATGAAGACGTTTGGTTTTGTTGATACATCTCTTTACGTAATCAGCGAGAACAGTGTAAACCCTGCAGCCACGCGAGTATTATCAAGCACGCAAGCATCGGGTTACTGTTGTGGGGCGTTACAAACAATGATTGATTGGCATCAGAAGAGGAGCAGTAAAATTTGACCGCAGAACCCGTTTTCCGAAACGTTTGTCGCACTACGCCGCTGCCCGTCCATGCCACCTTTCCCCGCCACAGCTGACCAGCGCTCGGCCACGCCACAGTACCCTGCCCCGCCACTTTACCAACCGGTCGTCACGGCAGGGCCGCCAACAAGAAACAGTGGCTCCCCCTTCGCCAGCCTGCGCGAACTATTTTCTCCCGCTGCTGTAATTGTTGAATTTCCAGCCGTAATTGGGAGAAATAGGCGGGTGTTTTTTGAGAAAGCGCCACACTCGGTTAACGAGGGAGCTGGTGGAAGGCCAGAACAATAGGAAGATACGAAAGAGCCTCGGCGCTTAGCTCGCTGGACTTTCTCCTTCAACAACTAAATAGTCTTCCCGCGGTAATGATAGTGTGCACTCGCTTCCCAGTCCACCCTCGCACGGCCGCCCACGCCGCCCACGCCT
>NC_051408.1:20111207-20111650 GCF_015228065.2 Penaeus monodon
CTACCTAGCTATCCACACTGCTACCAGCCTGCCCGCACCGCTGCCACCACCAACCACTCCAGCGACTTCCAACGCCTTCCACCGCCGCGCTTGCATGCTTGCTTCCTGGCCCGTCCCGCAAACTTTCATCGACAGTGCCTGCCTGCAAGCATGTGGGGGGTAGAGCTGTGTCTTGACAGAAACCTTTTTTTTATGTATGCATGTTTCCACTAATGCTACTTTTATGCGCTGTTCTAAAAAGTCGTGATGTCACATGTTCTTCATCTCCGTGTAACGTTTATTTTGGAAACGTTTGTGCGAATAACCAAAGCGCCATCGGATTAGTGTTGGCGCGCAAGGAGATGGCTTATTGCGGCAAGATGAATATTTATGCAAATTCTGGATATGACTCCTCATTGGTGTTGCTTTCTTGCACATATTTTCGTTTTATTTCCTTGTGCTCC
>NC_051408.1:20111721-20111872 GCF_015228065.2 Penaeus monodon
TTAAAACGCGCTGTAGCACGTGTGTTGCGGCGAGGGATAAGTGGAACTCGCTTTTTGCGTGAGATTGAAGTGCGAAAGCGGCCACGAGCCTGACAGCTGACACCAAGCGTGGCCGCACTCCCACACGCAACCTTCACCCCACCACTTACAA
>NC_051408.1:20111968-20112344 GCF_015228065.2 Penaeus monodon
TATTTTGTTCTTCTCATCCATTCGTATTTCTTTTCTGTGTTTGCTATTATGTTCTTTATTCCGTAATTCTTTTATTTTTCTTTCCTGTGTACTGTCCGTTACCATATTTCCGTACCTTTATTCCCACTCGCCAGTTCCCCTCTCCTATCTTTACCGATATTCCCCCAACTGTTCTCCGCTTTTCTCTCTTCCCCAATGCTCCTCCCTCTCTTCCCTTCTCTCCATTTCCTCCCCTCTCTTTCATTTCCTCTCTGCTTGCACATCGAACACACGCACACACGCTTGCCCCACTTCAGAATACTCTCTAGGCTATTTAAAGTGACGCAACTTGAACGAATAAACAAGCAGATAAACAGATATAATGTATTAGCCGAAA
>NC_051408.1:20112375-20112643 GCF_015228065.2 Penaeus monodon
GCATCGCATGCAGCCAGATGTCTAATGGATATTGATCACTTTACGAAGACGACGTTCCATTTGCGTTCTTACGCTGCTGGTTTGAAAAAGTTATTAGGTTTCTCTATGGAGTTTCTTCTTTTTAATGGTTTGACTCCGCACTATTATTAGGCGATATCATTGCCTCTGTGTGGCAGACAACAGCGTTTTGCGGATGTTATGCTAAGCAAATATTGCGGTAATTCATGTGACTCGCCGGAAACAGAGTGAGGGATGAGATAGTCGTCCC
>NC_051408.1:20112961-20113548 GCF_015228065.2 Penaeus monodon
CACTTTCTCCTCTCCTTCCGTCTCTCGCATTGTCAGTAGGACTCTATTTTGTTTAACCCTTTTCTTTCTTTCCTTTTGCCCCCCCCCCCCCGTATCCTTTACTCTCGTTTCACAATTACTTGTTTGCCCTCCCCCCCCCCTCCCGCCGAAGTCATTCCACAAATACACCTGATCCGGCCCCCCCCCCCTCCGCCGAAGTCATTCCCGGAATGCACCTGATGCGGCATGTTGAGTGCTTGCGTGTGGTCTCGTAGCCGTCAGTTGTACACACATCATCGGAAATGACGGCATCATTACCATTATTGCCGACTCTGAAGACGCTCCCGCGACGTTGAAAGAGTTGTTCAACGAAGAATTCGTGCTTCGAAGGGGAAAGGCGGGAGAGGCGGTTTCGAGGGCGGGAGGACACGAGGCTAAGGTAACATGAGGAAGGACTTGAATGCCCGGACTTGAATGCCGCGGATGATGATGCCCTTGGGGATAGGTTTTCGGAGGGAGGAGGAGGTGTGTCGAGTCGGGTGCGAGGGCTGTTCCCCGCAGGGCTGTCGCACCTGACGCTCGTCGCCGCCGCCGGTGGGACACGTGCG
>NC_051408.1:20113873-20114292 GCF_015228065.2 Penaeus monodon
ATTGTATTTTTTCAGTTATATTTTTATACAGTTATAGTCTGATATACAGCGTGTTTGCATTTTTTTTTGCATATCATCTTACTTTCTCTGCTGCGTAGCACTATATCCTTTTTACTTATTTATGATTATTACTGTTTTTGCTTTTTGTTCCTCTGAATAGAGAACCCAACATTGGAAAGGCCGGAAAGGGGGTGTGTTTCGATAATTATTTCCCTCCCAAAGTGCTGGAACAACGAGCGAGCGGCGCGCGGAGGGCGACGTCCCCCGAGCCCGCCTGGCCGTGAGGGCTTATCGGCGCCGGTCAAGAGGATACATATAGGGCGGAGGGCGGAGGGCACCCTGGTTTGCGCTCTCCGCTCCTTTCTCCGCCTTCTCTTTGCTACTTTTTTGTGTCTGGTTCCTCTGTTTATGTTGCTCGA
>NC_051408.1:20114543-20114662 GCF_015228065.2 Penaeus monodon
CGGCCGATCTGCCTCACCCTAAACCTTCGTTTCCCTTGCTCCCTCTTCCTCTTCCTCGCCTTCCGCTCGCCTGGAACGAAAGAACATGCTGCGACGATGAAAATCCCGTCCGTCAGAAG
>NC_051408.1:20114737-20115019 GCF_015228065.2 Penaeus monodon
CGACGGGCCGGGGTGCGCGACCACGTGGAGGGTCACGCCAATTATCTCCCGACTCACCGCCATGAAATATGGTTCGAGCTTCATCGACTGGGTTAATGACACGTGGAGGATCTGTTCCTCGCGAGAAGGAACATGCTCCGCCGGAACCTGCTTTGCGGGATCGCTTGCTTGCTTGCTTCCTTGCCAGCGCTTCTGACTGCGTTTGCTTGCTTGCTGCTTCACCTGCAGTTCTGGCTTCGTCAGCATGCTAGATTCTTAGCTTTCTTTTCTTCTGCTTAAGTT
>NC_051408.1:20115081-20115301 GCF_015228065.2 Penaeus monodon
CTTTGCTTTTTTCTTGATTGTTTGCTTGTTTGTTTCTCGGGGCTGCTGGCTCCAGAACTGATTTGGTGTGTCTTTTATCTCGTCTTCATTCGCTGTTGTTGAAGTTTTGTCGTTAAACGGATGCTGTGTGACGGGATTGTTCTGCCTTGCGAGTGGTCTTTGGGAGAACGCCGGTCGATGGAATATGTTGCAGCTACGGCTTTACGGATGCACACTTGAT
>NC_051408.1:20115448-20115879 GCF_015228065.2 Penaeus monodon
AGGGAAAAAAGAAAATATATCGTTCAGTGGAAAAATGCACTTCCATGCGGAAATCCCAAGAGGAGCAAGATACACGTTATCGCGTGCCTGTGCCCAAACGCTCATCCCCCGGGCCGGGTTGTGACCGAATATGTCAGAGCGCTGAATTGCAAAGAGCACGAGACAAATTCCTCGAGTGCAGAATGTGCATTAGAGTCGTATAGTTTAATAATCGCGTTTGCTGACTCTGGGCCTGGTGTTCACGTTGCTTCTTTTATTCAAATGAGACAAGACTGGAGAAAAAGTAGTTCAGGTCCGGCAAAAAAAAAAGATGAGGTGATGCAAATTAGTCTTAAACATCACTCAGGTTTATTCAGGCACTCAACGACTTAAATCAATTATTGTTATATTATTTTCCGATCGGCCACCGGAGAAGCGGTAATATACACTCA
>NC_051408.1:20116126-20116660 GCF_015228065.2 Penaeus monodon
CATTTGCCTCCCCCTCCACGTCTTTCCACACACAGAGTCGCTTGGACATTCAGACCATTGCAGGGGGCAGATCAGGTCCAGTTCGGTTCTGTCAGGAGAGGGCGGGGGAGGAGGGGGGGTGGAGCAAGAGACCGAAGTGTCACGGTGATGTATGTGCGCGTGATGTGCGAGGGACGCAACGTTTAACGAAACCCTGAGGTATTGGGGAAGGGAGAGGGAGGGCGGGAGAATACGAGTCATCATATCGCTTTGATGAACGTTATCTCGTTGTCACACTCCCTCCTACCTGTAACAGACTGCGATCCCAAGGTTATGCGGCGGACCCTGCTTATGGTGAATATGGTGCTGGGGGCGGGGGGAGGGGCCGCGTATAAAGATGGGTTATGTCCCGGCTGCTTCAGGTTGGGTACGAGTCTCGCCGGACGTGATGGGGCCCTGCCGTGTTACGGTTTCGTAGAGTACGCTCCATTCCCGTCACGTCCCCCTCGCCGTAGACTGCTATGTGGAAATTGTCAAGGTACATTGCTCCTTCCT
>NC_051408.1:20116741-20116818 GCF_015228065.2 Penaeus monodon
TCAATTTCAATCATATATATTTTCGGTCGATGGAAAATGTTGTGGAACAGTTACGGCTTTACGGATGCACATTTGAT
>NC_051408.1:20116925-20117912 GCF_015228065.2 Penaeus monodon
AAATTGAAAAAAAGGCTTCCCCCTCCTCCTCGCTCCCTTCGTTTCTCTATCTCTTATCTGTCCATGTCCTCCCGTCTTCCCCCATGTCTCCATCCTTTCTGCCTCACCTCCCCCCTCTTCCCCAGGGGTCGTCTCCTTAAGTGTATCTTTCGGCTTGCCCGCCTCCCTTCCCCGCCCTTCCCGGAAAGACCTTACCCTCGTCCCGCCCGTGCTTTCAGGAGATTAGAAAGTCTCAACCGAGTAAAAGTCGAGTAGAATGTCGTAAGATATGTGGAACAATAAGAGCGCTGGATTTTCGTGTATGCGACGAGGAGACAGGGAGAGCAGGGCCAGGGGGAGGGGGAGGAGAGGGGCGAGGAAGAGTTGGGTGGGGTGGGGTAAGGAGGGGAGATGGGTGAGGGGGAGCCTGATGAGGGAGGTGGAGAGAGGGGTGAGGGGGAGCCTGATGAGGGAGGTGGAGAGAGGGGTGAGGGGGAGCCTGATGAGGGAGGTGGAGAGAAAGGGGTGAGGGTGGCTCGAGGGAGCTGGGGAAGAGGGTGAAGTTAAGAGGAGAAGGAAGGGGAAGAGGAGGAGAGAGACGTGGGAGGGGGAAGGGTGAGGGAGGTGGAGTTGGTAGGATGAAGTAGGGATGGAGAGGAAGAGGGAGGTGAGATTAAGCGGTGGAGGAGAGGGCGGTGAAGTTTGGAGGAGGGAGGAGAAGAGAGGGAGACAGGAGGAATTAGGTGAGGAAAGAGGGTGGAGTTGTAAGCAGGGCCGAGGGGTTGCGGGTCCGGCGAGGCAAACGTGGACAGTCCTTTGCTCTTCCGACAAGTGATTCTCTTCTGAGAAATGTGAGCTGCAGCGTGCGGGGTTGTTCCTCCATGACCTGTGAGGAGGACGCGGAGGGCCGAGGTGCAGCGCGAAAGGTTAAGGGCTTTGCTTAACGCTGAGGGCCTGCCTGTGGAGTGATCGTCTCACTTATAACACACTTCTATTAAACTGGTCCTT
>NC_051408.1:20118435-20118608 GCF_015228065.2 Penaeus monodon
TCCACGTGGATTGAAGGATTTTATTGTCTCCCTCGCTGATGGGACTGCGCCAAGGAGGTGTCTTGGGTACCGTCGTTAGTGTCGATCGCGGGCCCCGCTGCCGGATGAGCGAGCGAAAGCGCTGATTAGTCAGATTCCTGCTTGATGGCAGCACCTGTGTCCGTACTTTTGAT
>NC_051408.1:20118632-20119437 GCF_015228065.2 Penaeus monodon
CGTGACTTAGCCCGCCTAGTTTTTTTTTTATCCCTCTCACCAATGTCCCGAAATTATTTCGCTGCCGCATGATGAAGTGACGATGTAAAGATGGCGAAGCTGATGCTTAGCGACAGCAGACCGGCATGTAGCCACAAGAGAATCGCAGAACCGCTATGTCGAAGAGATCCTTTCCCCCTCTTCGAACCGACGATCCCTCGAATCCTCCCGAGAAATAGCACAGCCACAAGGCGAAGACGCCGGCCCTCAGTAGCGGTGGATGATGGACGTGACCGCAACCAGCGCTGCCGGAGCCGCCGCGGCCGCCGGGCTGCACTGCGAATCGATTGGATTTATCGCGCGAACCCGGCCACCTCCCGCTTCGCCCCATCGTTCGCGCGAGTGCTGTGATGCAGCCGCCGCTTGCAAGGGGACGTCCGGCGAGGGCGAGGGTGAGACAACCGGGGTGGCGATCGGGTAGAGGGCAGTCGATAAAGTTGCCAGAGAGCGATTGGCAGCTCGAGCCTTGGTTGGTGGATGTTTGTTGGCTGACAGGAATGGCCTTAATTGGCCAGGTGATATTTAGAGGCCAGATGATTACGCCGGCCATTTAAACACCTATGTGCCGTGAATGTTGCAAGAGGACGTGTGTTAAGATGAATGGAACATAATAAGGGCTCTGTAGGGTACCGACTGGGTGGTGATGTACGCGGAATGATGGATGGGTGTCGATGACTGTTCTGGCCGGCGATGGGAGGGAGCGGCGGTGGCTGGGACCAGTGCAACAGCAGCTGATTGCGACGAGCGAGTGGACGCAACGGGAGTT
>NC_051408.1:20119687-20120242 GCF_015228065.2 Penaeus monodon
GGCGCCACTCTTCTATACGGGGAAAGGGGGAAGGAGAGGCCAAGAAGAAAGGGAATTTGTGTAGTGGGGAGGGGGAGGTCAGAATTGATTGGCTTGCTCACGGAATTAAGTATAACAAGTTCATGCAAGCGGAAGATCGTGCATACGCTCGTGCAAGCAAATAAGCGTATATGCATCTTCATCAGTCAGTTGCTTCAAAACCTGATAATATAGAAGAAAGGATGATAAAATCCAGACTTTTTTTTATTGCCGCTTAAAACCAGCTTTCGTTTGTTCTTGCAAGTGGACTGCTCACTACGGCGAGTAAGATTATGCACATGCGAGCGAGCTCAAACACGTCTGTTCGTACTTGCACCTCACCGTCCGCCGTTTTCTTGAGTCAAGTCTCCCCTCCTCTTCGTCTCTCCGTCCCTTCAGCTTCCCTTGATGAGCGTTCGCGTGTTTTGAGAGATGCAAGAACGCATGAACGTAAACCGCATTCGTATTTGTAAGGATGTGCGTGCTCAGCGCTCTCCTGACTGCAGTAAGCACCCTCTCTTCATCTCTCCTTTATTT
>NC_051408.1:20120805-20120907 GCF_015228065.2 Penaeus monodon
TTCACCCCCTCGCCCTCCCTATGCAGAAGCACGCAAGGAGCTGTAAATGTCACAACGCTCCTTCTGCCTCCCTTTCGCTTTTCTGTGAGCAGGAGGTCCTCT
>NC_051408.1:20121003-20121172 GCF_015228065.2 Penaeus monodon
TTGTGAGATTAAGGGAGGAGAAGATTTATCTTTCTCGTGTGGATGTCACATAAGTCATCGGCTGCCAGAGGTTTTCGTGGCTCGGCGCGACGTCCCCTTTTTCTCTTGTCTTTGTTACTCGCAGTCTTCTTGGGTACTCGGAGTTCCCGGATGAGCTTGTAGGGGATAG
>NC_051408.1:20121389-20122452 GCF_015228065.2 Penaeus monodon
TTCACGCGATATTATTGTAGTATTGATTAATTAGGTGACTTGACTTCGTTGTCTCCTTTTAATTCAATGTTTGGGTGCCCCAAACGATGACAGATTGTTTTCTCAAGGTTGATTCGTTTCCTCTGACAGCGCCCCCCTCATCCCTGCTTATCCGTCCTCGCGCTGAATTGTGCTTGGCTTCGTTGATGCGCGCAGGATCGGGACACGGATAGGCGGGGACGTTGGTGTTGCTAATTGCGCTTGGTGAGTCGCGTTCAGTGGACTGGCCCGGCGGTTCGAATGCCTATTGCAATCGAGCGGAAGGCCGCATGGACGTGGGTAACATTCGTAGCCGCGCCCATCGTGCGTCCCGTAGCGGGAGGAGTGTGTGGGCGTGGGAGCGGATTATCTGGCAGCTGACCCGGCCTACTTACCAGATGCTGCGTCCTCGCATGCCCTCGCTCACACGCGGCTTATTAGCGAAATAAACAAGAGTTTACGAGCCCAGCGGCGTCGCCTAGACGGACGTGGACGGTCTGGGACGAG
This sequence comes from Penaeus monodon, assembly GCF_015228065.2. Classification (NCBI taxonomy): domain Eukaryota; kingdom Metazoa; phylum Arthropoda; class Malacostraca; order Decapoda; family Penaeidae; genus Penaeus; species Penaeus monodon. The sequence goes on from NC_051408.1 coordinate 20,121,915, forward strand.
CGAGAGGTTCGGCGAGCGCTCAAGGGCCGGCCTCGTAAAGCATCACTCGAGCGACTGAGTAAACGCCCCGTCCCCCTCTCCCTCCCCCGGGTTTGTCATCTTGGAAGATTAATGTGACAGCAAAAAAGGCGATTACCCGAGGGGTGAATTTGCACCTCCCGACTTCTGCCTTATGGCTCGGGAAGTGGGGACTCGGTCGGGCCCGGCGAGTTAGGACGCGATGATAGAGGTGTAATTCGGGGCCTTAAGTGGCCCTTTTGGCCGGGCTGCAAAATATGGCCGTAACTCCATGGGACGGAGCGTGACACCTGCAATACACCTAATGCTCCTCCGCCCTCTGATTTATGGCCCTAGTTATTATCACACGCTTTACGTGCTGTCGGTACAGCCCCAATGCTCGGCGATCGTTTCTTTAAGCTGTGCACCGTACGCCGGTGATGAGCCGGCGTGAATGCGTGGCTGCGTGGGCCCTTTTCGTCTGCGTGTAGGGTGCTCCTCGTTCCTTCGTTTGCATTCTACTAGAAGGGAAGGGAGCTAC
>NC_051408.1:20122928-20123244 GCF_015228065.2 Penaeus monodon
CCATCTCCCGCTTTTCCCCTTCTCTTTTGTTTCATTTAACTTTCATTCCGTTCTGTCGCCTTTTAGCAACTAGGTGGTTGTCCGCAAACGACCTGTTGCTCCCTCGATCTCACCTGTTGAATTCTGTCGCTGTTCTGCTCCCACAATAACAAAGATATTCCATAAGTTTGCGATTTTTCCGGTTATAGGTTTACAAACTGTGTGCATGATCTGTTGCTTAATGGGATAAACTGTCGGCCCTCGTGCGAGCCCACACCCACCGCGCTCCTACTAGACGACTCCCCTTTTAAGAGTGGCGTGTGACTCATTTCGTTGT
>NC_051408.1:20123658-20124054 GCF_015228065.2 Penaeus monodon
TCGTGTCCTTGCGAAAGGCGAAACGGGAGCGAGGAAGGCGGCAGGCAGCCCCCGAGGGCGGAACATTGGGGCGATACTGCGTCCCCTTCAGGATCCTCCATGCCCACCGCTAAGGAGCTCCTCTCGCGCCGCCAAAAAGGTCAAACCGAAATTATTTCAATCCGTGATGGCTGGATGTACAATCAAGCGAGTGCTTTTATTATATTGTTCACCGATGCTACATCACAGCTTAGATCTGCGAGTGCCTCCACCAGGCAATTTCGAGCCTTGTTTTAAAAAGTATATTTTGCGTGCTTGAGAGCGGTCCAGTGGGAAGGTCACGGGGTGGGTTCGCGCCGTCTTGCCCCGGGGATTGTGCTTGGTCTTAGCCAGCGAGGGCTGAAGGTGGCGGGACGG
>NC_051408.1:20124088-20124598 GCF_015228065.2 Penaeus monodon
GCTAGCCTTAATGTTGTCATTGTGCTCATTCTCCCTCCCCCCGCCCCCTCTTTCCATCGAAAGGAGCGGTGGCTAGTGGTCGGATGACAGTGGTGAGGGATGATGAATGATCCTGGTCATGACAGTGTTGGCAGAGTGGATTCGTGTTCTTCCCGCCCGATGACCGCCGGGGAGAACCGATCGGGTTATTAGACCGGGCTGGGAGGGCGGGGAAAGGGGGAGGCGAGGCGCGGGTCGCGGCGTGGCCGAGCCGCGGGACCCGACGGAGACCAGTGCGGAACGCGCGCCGACTTCTCGTAGAAAAGATACACACAGACACATTGGTGCGTGTCTGGTTAGCCTATTCTTTGGTATGGGTGTGGAAACCAATCGATTTAGGTGGGAGCAGGAGTGAGGTGCCAAACTTTCCTGGGAGGCAGGACACCGTCTGGCGAGGGGAGCAGAAACAGGTCTTGAGGGGAGAAACCCTAAAGCCCTCTCTTGTTTACTACACCTTTAAAAGATGAAGTA
>NC_051408.1:20124717-20124871 GCF_015228065.2 Penaeus monodon
CTCCTCCCTCCCCTCCCTTTTCCCTCTCTCCATCTCTCCTTTTCTCCCTTTCTCCCCCTCTCCTTCTCTCCCCCCTCCCCCCCTCTTTTCCCCCTTCTCCCTCTATACCCTTGCCCTTCCTCCTCTCCTTCCCTCTCCACTACTTCACCACTTC
>NC_051408.1:20124917-20125416 GCF_015228065.2 Penaeus monodon
AGCGAAATCTGCTTGACCCCGCTGGCAACTCGACCACAGCTAATGTTTCTCCCCCCCCCCTAGGTCTACCCTTCTGTGCCTTTGCATTGATTTTTTACATATATGCAATAATAGTCGGGTCTGGCCTCAGTATTGGATAAGCGATAATAGAGGACAGGCGGAGGTTCCATTTCCAAACCCGTCAGGAGGGAGTGGGTGTGCTGCGCGGATTGCATGTATTAACGAGTGTCATTGTGGTTGACATTTGTATTATTGTTATCAGTGTTATGATGTTTCTTATTTATATCTGTTCTCCCCGCAGGTGAGATGGCTGGCCAGTGGGAAGGTAACACACGCTCCGCGCCAGGTATGATAACCGGGGTCTCCGTGCCTCACTCTTGTCTCTGCCTTGCTGATAAGATAACATGCGTTGGCTTCAATGCTATGTGCTCCGATGTGCATGCGTTCAGTGACATTACTCAATACAGTCAGATGCGTTTCTATACTTTATTTTTTATTT
>NC_051408.1:20125476-20125724 GCF_015228065.2 Penaeus monodon
TTGCGTGTGTGTGTGCGCGCGCGCGCTTAATATATGTCTAAGTACATACGGGCAAGGAAATACACGTATAGTATCCTCTCTGACATGAAAGAGGTGGATGGATGGGCAAATAACAGTGATCTTCGAAATGGGAAGGGTGAGTGGCGAATCGTGCGCATTAGCATGACAAATGTTTACAGGTCTGTTGTCGGAGAGCAGATTCCCACACTTACCCGTGTCAGTAATGAAGATTGGCAGGGCGGATGTCA
>NC_051408.1:20125770-20126224 GCF_015228065.2 Penaeus monodon
CTTCGGAGGTTCTCTTGAATAGTACATGTTCCGGAGAATTAACAAAAAGTTTAAGTGTCACTAAATATCCATATTAGAATGTGACGTGGGATGAGGCTCCTTTCAAGAATTATTATTAACATTTAGGTTTTTATCTCGTTAATGATAGAAAAAGAGCTTTTGCCTCGGGATCTGATCCTGATTCTGTAAGCTTGCCAAACGCCGGCGAATCTCTGTATGGACTCGGATGTTTCAGGATTTCTTCCATCTTTTTAGGATTTTAGTTCTGTTTAGTTTGGGGGTTCGAGTTGTTGTGATATTTATTGATAGAAACTATCCATTGTATGTATGAATCCATTTGCTTTGCATTTGTATATTGAATACACCTTACAAAGCTTACTAGAATTTATCCTAAAGTGTTGCCGCCGAAGAAGTTGTTGGAAGAAGAGTTAGATTCGGTACATCATAGCCCCTC
>NC_051408.1:20126457-20127148 GCF_015228065.2 Penaeus monodon
TATACACACTTTCCATTTCTCTCTCTCTCTTATCTGTGATTACTCGAGTAGGCGAGACTAATGGAACGATTTACGTAACGTTTGTTAGGAGCGTGTCATTAGAGAGTGCTGCGTCACCCCGGATGGAGGAGGCCTTGTTCTATGGCGGAACAGGAGGGAGCAGCACCCACTCACCCCTTCCCTCCTCTCTTCGTAGCTCGGGTTTCTCATTTTCCTTTTCCTTCTTTTCTTCCTCTACTTCCCTTTTTTCCTCGTCGTGTATCCTATTTTTCCTTCTTCCTCGCCAGTTGCCATTTGTCTTTCGTGTTCCTTCATGCTCGTATCTTCTCCCTCCATTTTTCTGCGTCCACTGCCGTCAGCATCACCTTCCCTTGTGTTGTTTATCCTCCTTCCTCCTGTGTCCCTTTTCCTCCCCTCCCGTCCCACCTGTCTCCTACTCGTCGCCCTCCCCATCGTGCGATTCGCATTGCCCTGGCCGTCTTCTAGGGCCTATAGCCTCGCTTCCCTCGACTCCGCCCTTGTCACATCTTATTTTTCTCCCCAATAGTTGTTGTCTTTTCCTTGTCTTCTAAGTTTTTTTTTTGTTTACTTCCTCTTCCTCCGTTCCTTCTGTTTGGTTGATTTTATCTTCCTCTTCGTTCAGGTGCCCTTTCGCCCACATCCCACCATGCCCTCCTTTTTTCTCCCTTTC
>NC_051408.1:20127248-20127407 GCF_015228065.2 Penaeus monodon
AGGCAACCTTGACTCCCCCGGCTGCAGTGTGCGGATTTATCGTATTTTCCGCACCATAACGCGGTGCATCCTATCATTATCGTTATTGAGGGAGATGGTAGTAGCGGTAGCACAGTTTGCCATATGGCCGGGCTCGCCGCACTCACATAGAGGGTGTGC
>NC_051408.1:20127450-20127576 GCF_015228065.2 Penaeus monodon
AGACTGCACCTGCACTCGGATCCTTCCATCGCGGACATGTAACCGAACCGTGGGCTCCTGCGGATGGCAAGCTCACCGCCCCGGTGTCTTGCGTGGCGGCGTCCCCTTCGCTAGAGCCTGTGCCGC
>NC_051408.1:20127607-20128090 GCF_015228065.2 Penaeus monodon
GCTCCTGGGCTCGCCCAGGGTGGTGTGGCAAGGGCGCTCTCATTAGCGTACGTGAGCTCGAAGGAGAGCGGCGGAGGGACATTGCTGCGGCGGCAGAGCTCGGGTGCGCGCGGCTTTCCGACGGGACCTGCGGCAGCAGTGCGGACAGCGGATCGGGTCGGCCAATGTGGCGTCCTGCCTGCAACTCAGCGCCTCGCAGAGTCCTTAGGCCCAGTGCGCTCTCCTCGGGGGATTTGCAAGAGAAAGAGTGCCCTTCCGCGGCCGAGATGCGGTTCGACCCAGGGCGGCCTCCCTGCCCGTGAGGTGTCTCTCCCTGCCGACGGATGACGCCCTCACCCGCCTCTCTCTCTTGCCTGAAGGTGAGCTCTTGGTTGCTGCCTGCACGAAGCTACGCTGTGTGGTCTTCGGGCGGGTGTCTGCGCTGCGTGTGGAGAGTGTGCCCGGCAGTGTTCACGGCGCTCGTAGACGCTTTTCTTGATTAAG
>NC_051408.1:20128160-20129533 GCF_015228065.2 Penaeus monodon
TATTCACTGAATTGTCTACAGTGACTACAATTGTACATATTTAACTATTAAGAAGTAAAATTCAGAGATATTCCGTGAATGTTGTATTGAAATTTTCCGTAATATGTTAGCTGGAGTAAGAAAATAAAATAAAGAAAGAAAATAGAAGTTACTTTCCGGCGCCCTCGCAAGGCGCAAGACCAGCCTGAAGTGATTCGCTGATTTCGGAGCCGTAGTTTCCGTCTTTGCCTCCTTCGCCTCGGGAAAAAACACGTCAGTTCGAAAGGAATTCCGAAGGTGCTGCACCTCGCAGAATTCCCTCTTTTGTGGAGAGGATTCAATAAAACTGGCTTGTTAAATGGTTAGAAAAAACTAATCCTCTAACCTTCATTCAGAGAGAATGTTGCCTCACGTCTGGCAGGTCTTCTGATTTTTAAATCATTGGTTTGAGTGTTAGTGTTGATCTTTTAAACTTCAGGCGCTCAAAAAACAATTCAAGATAGCCACGTATCAGCTCCTCTGGAGGCGACTGCGACGATGTTCTTGTGAGGTTCAGGAGTTCCTTGGAGTGGGAGGCCAGCGCGACAGAAATTGGTCCATGACTGGTGTCTGTTTGTGTAGAATTGTTAGTTCACTGTGATATTTCTTTTAATTGAGAACATTTTTTAGGGGGGGGTTCACTGCCCTGGAAGTTTATAGGATTTGTATTGAAGTGTTTGCCTTGAAAGTTGTGTTGAAAAGCATACTTGTTTATTTTTTAGGTCGATAATGCAAAGTTCAAGCCACTTGGAGTGAGGAAACCAAGTTCCAGATTTTCTCCTCTTTTCATGTAATTTGCCTATCGACAGCGGCCGTCAAGGGGGGAGGCGCATATATATTTGGAGCGTTTCCATCGCGGAATGACGGCGAAGGCGACAATCAGCGGATATCAGGCACCGCCACAAGCCCCTTATCGCCGTCGTCCAGTCTTTCGTGGACACTAGCACTTTCTTCCTTTTTTCACTCTTCGTTTGCATGTTTCGCCCCTTTTCTTTATGTTTTGGTCTGGTTCATCTGTCATTTCAGCTCGATAACTGTCGAGGAGGAAAATAAGGAAAAGTCATGTAATTGGCGGTGGCTGCCATTCTCCTCTTGCATACAAGATATGTTGTTATGCCTTGATATTTTTTATTGTGGAAAATACACGGGCTGTGACAAAGAGTGTGAATTAATAGAATGTCGATCCCAGCGGCAACCGGACCATCGGGGAGCCGGCATGTTAGCGGCTGCTCGTTCCGCCAAATTATCGCCGGTGATTCCCATCCGGCCGCTGGAAATGCCGCTAAAGATGGACATTTTAACGGAGGCAAAGAAATAAGTTCGAGTCGCGAGGGAGGCTTCCAGGGGGGGTATGA
>NC_051408.1:20130518-20130743 GCF_015228065.2 Penaeus monodon
GAAATGAGGATCAACTGGAAAGTGTCGTCGCTTCGTTTGTCTCATTTCCGCGATAGTGTCTTTTTTATTTCGCCTTCAATTTTCTCCTGAAGTACTAATTTGAGAAAGATTTAAGAGAGTTACAATATATTCCCCTTCGCATTTTCTCTATGATTCGCTTTATGACTCTTGGCCTTGTGGTTGTCCTCCGTCGCGCGGGTTTCCTGGATGTGTCTATGCGGCACC
>NC_051408.1:20130931-20131849 GCF_015228065.2 Penaeus monodon
ATAGTTTGTGAGAATGGTGTAGCAAAGTGCTACGGAGATCTGTCCTGGCGTGTGCCTCCCAGGCGTCCCTGAGGTTCCACGTCCAGGAGAGCGAGACTCCACGTGGAGTGCGAGGGCTCCACTATCTTCTTTTGAAGTGAGGAACGTGCCCGTGGAGATGCACTGGGCTCACCTGGCAGTGGACCCCGTTACTCCATGTGGCGATGAGGACGCCTCGCCGCGCTGCCTATGCGCGCAGTCAGTGCCCATTCAGAAGCAGAAGCGCCGGTGGCAGGGCCGCCGACAAGCCGCCGTCCTCGCCGCGACCGGGAACTCGAGCCCGGCCCGCGAGAGGGGGCGTGTCTGAAATCGCCGTCATTATGGATTGATGTAGTCACCATGACGTGGCTTTGTGCACTCAAAATTGGGCTGAAAATTCCTGGAAATTTTTAAAGTCCGTAACCACCATTGCCTCTACATATCGGATAATTATTTAGCGTAATGAGCCAATGCAAAACGTTGTATTTTATTGTTATTACCTGAGTCAGCAGCCATAAAGTAGGAATACCTGTACTTGCTGTAAAGCAGGGTGGGGGAGAACAGGGAGGTAGGGGAGAGGATTTGAGGCCAAATCGAGGAAGCGGGAAGGAGCTGGTATGTGTTGCTCATTTTAATATCATCCCTCAACCCGGGACTGACGGGCTTCGCGTCAAGAGCGAAATACGTTGCTAGTCAAGAGATTCGGGTCTTGAGCGGAGAGGTGGAACAGATCGTAAGTGGAGTACCGCCGGAGATGTGAAGAGGACCACTCTCTTGCGTTAATGTGCCAAGGAAAAATACGACTGAGAGTCGGCAGTTGCGAGAGGTGTGCGGTAATGTGCATATGCCGACGATGTAATACGCACGTGCAGTGCAAGGCTTTGGGATGACATGTGCGCC
>NC_051408.1:20131936-20133191 GCF_015228065.2 Penaeus monodon
TTTTTTTTTTGTATCTTTCTTATTTTGGGGGTTGGAGTATACAAACTCGAGAGACGAAGGTGCTGCTACAGCTGCCGAAGATTTAGCTAGCGGGAACACACATCAGCCTCAACGTTCGTCAGCCATGCGAGGAACCGCCAAATGGGCCTGGGATTTCCTCCCAGGGGAGACGCTGCCCCCCGAGGGAGTTGGCCAAAGGGTTATCACCACACGTCCCTTGGCTCTTCGAAACGCCTTGAGGAGGCCGCTCGAGTGTCCGGAATCGAGCGAGGAGAAACGTCAGTGCAGCACGTGAGCTCCTCGCTCCCTACTCCGAGGGCGCGGCGGACGCGTCGGAACACCTTCGCCTAGCTCCCGAACATCGGGATCTGTGACAGCTCCTATAAATCCGCCGGCCCCAGCCGCTGCCCCTTTTGTTTACTCAAAGAGAGCCACCTGGCCGAGCTCTGCAACAGGGCGGCACTTTTATCAAACTAGTTGTCGATATCCATCCGACCGTCCCCCAAACAGTTGACGTGACGGGCAAATGTAAGAACTGGTGTCGCTTCGCGCGTACTTTTCGCTAAGTATGAGTGTTACTTTTAGCACGCTCAGTCGCCAATATTTTTTTCCCTTTTTTATGGATAGATCAGTTCTATGCTTGTGATTTCAGAAAGTCTGGGAATACCTGGAGATATTTGTACGAATGTGAAAGTTTCTATTGGAAGAAAAAGGTATATATTTTCCGATGTGAACGTATTCTGTGACTCCAAAAGAAAAAATGTTTTCTTCTTTTCTTTATTTTTGCGAATGTTTTATTTAACTTATATCATTTATTCGTGAGAGTGTGATATGCTATTCTGCAGCTGATGGGATGGAGTTCCATCTTGCCGGAACTAATAACCTTCTACCTTTTCTTCTTTTTTATTTTTTGCTTGCGTACGTGTGCCTTTGTAGACATAGATGTGCTACCTTGTAGAGTTTCATATAATATTGCGATAGAACCCACTATCCCCCCGTGATTGCGTCATATTGCGTCATTTCCCTCACTTTCGTCACTCTCGAAGTCTCTTTTGGCTAGCCGCAGGAATCTTCCGTTATGCAAGTGCCAGGAACGGAGAAGAGGAAACGGAGACCGATGATAAAGAGGGGGAAAGTGGGGAAAGGGAGAAAATTTGATGGAGAACAGGCGGGGAGGCAGAGCTTTACCTTACCTCTGCGGTGGGGCATCTGTGACATAATCTCTTGTTTTCGTGCTGTCGTGTAGAGTTTGCAT
>NC_051408.1:20133210-20136234 GCF_015228065.2 Penaeus monodon
ATAAAAAATAATGATTGAAAAGAGGTTATTGATTGTTGCTCTGTCTTCACAGAAGATTTGAATATTGAGATATACCTTGAAGGGGAAGTCATATTGATTATTGGGAGATGAAGTAGAGAAACATGTGGAGACGCTGACGAGAGGAACCGAAACATGGGAACCGATTTTGAAGTATACATACGAGGAGAATATAAAAGAGCGAACGTAATTTAATGGACTGGGAACTGTAAAAAAAACCTGTAGAGTAGATGTCTGCGATGTCTTTCGGGACTTTCGGAAGTGTGCGAGTTCCGATGCCCGAAGCAAGGGAGGAGTTCTTCACGGAGAACCCGGCGCCCCTTCCACGAGCTATTAAACCGCAAGATGTTCCGTTCGTTTTCTCGTGGGCTCGGCGGCGCGTGTGGCGGGCCATGGCGGCCTGGGCTGGCACTTTCGTTTGGGGAGATAACGGCCCTTATTGGATTTATTGGCCGCCGTCGGAGCTTGTACACTCACATATTCAGAGCGTAACTGTCACCCTTAGTGTTGATACTGTTATTGGATATTACGATAACACCCTTTGGTATGTGACATACGTTTAGCCTAAGGATGGCTTTGTAATATACTTTTTGTAGGGCCTATAAATTCGATTGTAGCTTGTTATTATATGGACGGATAGACAACATTCCTACAATTAAAAATTTGCTTTGAACCGTAAATACGATTCACTTAGCTATTTATTTACTTACAAAAACGCTATTATTTATTTAATTGTTTATTACAACTCTTATTAGTAATGACAGATAATTTTTAACAGAACCGGCGTGTGTAGGGATACAGGTTCCCACTTCTATTAGTCGCTGGCGAACGACTTCAAATGCGGAGGCGATATAGATGTTTGACTTCGGAAAGCCGTTGCTGATCTTCACCCGAGTCGCTTAAGTGAATGGGTGCGCTGGTGCGGCAGAAGCGCATGCGATAGCGCGTGGCGGGCGGCTGTACGCATGCAGAACACCCCGGGATTTCCACTGGTACGACGTCACTGCCTGCGTCACAGTCTCTGAAGTGAACCCAGGCGCATCTTCCGAATAGGTCATTGATGCTTTATCGCTGCCGCTTTTCGCCGGCTAATTGGCCCCGCTTCTCCTGCCTCATTCCTTCTCTTGCCTTCCGTCTACTCATGCATATTCCTGCCATCCCTCTTGCCGTCTGCCTTTCTTCCTCTCTTCTCAGAAATTTCCCCATATCCATTCAAGTAGTTTAGAAACTCAGTAAACAGGCAAATTCGCGATTTCCCGCCCTCGGAGGTTTCTTCGGCCCGCTGCCCACTGACAGCGATGGGCCGGCGGTGCCCTTGGATGCATGCCGTCCATCGGGTCGATGCCAGTGGCAAGCAGCGGTCCCGTCCGCGCGAAACCCGTCCATCCGTCCTCCGATTGGAGGTTGTAATGGTTCTGCATTTCATCTTGAAAAACATAAGTACATCTCGTTACTTTATCGTTAACTTTTTAGCACGATACATTATTTTTGGTCTCAAGATGTCTCAGGATAGAGTTGCATATTTGACACTTTATGATAAAAAGTATTTAACTTGCGGAATAATTTTATTACCAAAAAATATCCCAGGAAATACCCTGAGCAAACATGCCTGGGGTCTGAATTAGTGTAACAGCAGCTCTAGCCACCGTGAGCTCGATTGACAGCGGTTCCGGCTAGGTGGGGAGCAAGCCGCCCGTGGGGTGGAAGCCTTCAGAGGGACCGTCTGGGATGGACAGGGAGGGATTGACGTCAGAGCTCTGCGGTTTTCGGGGAGGGGAGACAACGGGCCGAATGCAGGCTCCTTATGTTTTATCTCTTGCTTCGTAGGCTCTTTATTTTTCTATGCGTGTGCGTGCGTGCGTGCCGATTGATAAACAACAACATGAGAAGACATAATTATGCCAGAAGGCCTCGTTGCTGCTCCTTCAATATAGCAAAGAAACAATACAACGAAAAATTCGTAGGTATAATCACGCGTTTCCTTGCTCTCCCCAATGGTGTGTTTATAACTGTTCAGCCTCCAATCTTCACGTGATGGATGATTGCATTTGTGCTGTTGGTATTATCGCTAAAGGCCGCTGAAGAGGAAAGAAATCGCACCTTACTTTTATAGTGTAAACTGGTTTTATCATTGATTATGTTGCTGTTACATCAGGGGGTGCAACAAGCTGTTTACGGATTGTGATGAAAAGTTATTGTTGGGCTGCCTGTCCGTGCCCCAAGCGCCGGTGATTAGTTTTTGGTGGTAAACCGAATCTGCGAAGGGATTTGGATTCACATTAAAGGATTCATTGTCAGTGCAACCCCTGTTAGAAAATGCGTCTGCAAGGAAACCGTTTTTCTGAAAGTGGTCGACTGTATTTGAAACCTGATTTTTGGCCGCCAGGGAAGCTTTGTGCTGTCTGAAGCTGTTATCATTGTTATTTTATATTTTACTTAAGAAAATTTGAATATGTATAATAATGTTAAAAATAATACCACATGTTTTGGATTATATTGTTGTAATATGTTTACAAGGGTTGTTATTGTAAGTTATTTATTATTAATACTAGTAAAGATATTGATAGTATTCCTTTGCGCGAGTTGTTCCCACGGGTCCCAATCCTTGGCGGTCGTCATTCGAGCGAATTACCTGAGATCTCCCTAACGAGGGCTTTAACGCTTATCCTGTGCGCATCAGACCATTAGTTTGACGCGTAACAGGAACGGTGATTTATTTTACGAACTGCCCATTAATTGAAGTTATTTTGAGTAAGGTGTTAGTAATGCATCAAAAGAAGCGGAAAATTATAGCTTTTATCATATTTTTAAAGTGCATCATTATTCTTGCACTGACCTGACGCTATATTTCTGTTATTTTTATTAGATTGTCTGTGAGAGAAAAATACAAATCGTTATTCTGAGACTCCCTGCGTTTCGCTGCATGATGGGTCAAGAGACAGGTGACGGAGGTTTCTGCAAATAATGCACCAAGACTGAACGAAAAGCGAGATAAACCCCAATTAC
>NC_051408.1:20136268-20136355 GCF_015228065.2 Penaeus monodon
GAGCACTGCTTCCTGATCGTCGGTACCGTAAGTAAGATCATGATTATACTTTGTGGAACCGGATCAGTAGATGCATGTCCTTTTTTC
>NC_051408.1:20137139-20137852 GCF_015228065.2 Penaeus monodon
ATTTTCCCACTATCGTGCGTGATGTGTAATGGTTATATGTATGTGTTCGCTATTGAGAGTGGCGATGTCCCAACCCCGAGGCTCCCGAGCGATGGTGAATATGAACGTGAGAGGCGCCTGTAGACGGAGTATTAAGAGCTGGGCGGGGGAGCCCCGTGGCACCCTGGAGGTCCCGGGATGGGGCGGTGGAGGGAGAGGGGTTGATGGGTGAGTGGACACGGTGATCAGGGATTACTGGACACTTAAAGCCATGTTTGGACATGTGGCCATGTCCCTGCTCTGAGTCCGTGATGGATCGCAGCGAGCGTTGCCAACACCTTACTTAACCGTGTTGAGGAAAGGGGGTGAAGGAAAAAGGAAGGGACGTCAGACAAAGGAGGGAAACATTTTCTACCAGTAAAAAGAAGGGAAATATAGTACGATGAAAGTTTGCCAAATGATTTAGCCATTTCTTTCGCTAAAGACTAAGGGAACCGATTTCGATTTGCTGTGCTTAAAGAAAAATAATTTTAAAACCCGTTTAAAGTGTATCGGGAGCGACCTTTTCATTTTCTCTCAAATACGGATGTTTTCCGTGGCAGGAGAACGTTTATATCGGGCAAATCCAAACTAATCGTTTACCTTCACGTTTGGCTCTCGGATCTTGGTGCCGGACGGACGCCACTGCCCCGCCGGGCCTTCTGTGCTGCGCGGTTGGCGTTCCTGCCCTGCTG
>NC_051408.1:20138699-20140083 GCF_015228065.2 Penaeus monodon
GCAGCGTCATTACTGCACAAGATATATGAGCCCAGAACGCCATCAGAGGAAGAGACGAGAGAAGAAATGATCTTGCGAGATGATGTGCCGGATTAGGTAATGGTGTTGGGGAGAGAAGGGGGAGAGCAGGTTGATGTGCCGAGCGCCGCACAAGCAAGACAGGTTGAAAAAGACATGACATGTCGCTTGCGTGCAGGATCGAGGGGGTTGTCTTTATTTTTATTTATTGTATTATGATTTTTTATTTTAGACTCTTTCCCCAAAAGCGGTAGAAGTAAATGATGACGTCCATTAATAGGAAACTGATTTTGCTAATATTTGGAGTCTGTTGCAATATATTGCGAATTTTACAGTTGCAGTTAATATTATATTTTATGACCACCTCTTGCTTTATGTGAACGAGAACTCGGATGCCAGGAGTGTGAACTAAGAAGCTTTCTACAGAAGCATGAAGCCTGGCATTCTCGTGCATCTTTCTTTGATTCTGTTTGGTTATGCTTCATTTATCTTCACGAATCACGTTGAATTCAAGCAACATCCTTCAAGATATTGTTCAGCTCGCTACGGACTCGGGTTCTGGCCTCGAGCCTCACAGCCAGGTTGGTCAAGAGGAACTTGGCAAGCAAGACCCACAGCAGCGCCGAGGCGGACCTCGTGCGGCGCGAGGGCGAGCCCAGGAGGCGGCGGGCGGGCTCGAGCGGAACCTTGGCTACCCTGCGCTCCACCTTTTGATGGCGGGGTCGGCGCGTGGCGAGGAACTAATACGGTGTATTAATCGATAGTAACGCCAGCCAGCCTTTACAAACTGCTCAGAATCGTACCAAAAGCCTCGAGGAGTGAATTAGTGGCGAGGAGACCTTTTTCTGACACAGGGGATTACTTGCCTTCAATAGCACGCCAGCGATCTTAATATATAAATAACGCGTCTTCGCCCAGGGTGGCCCCTGGCTGCTGCGCTTGCATGCCCTTGGGCGGTGCCCTTCCGCGTTGGGCGATGCCATGGGCCCTCGCGTGGCCTGAGAGGGCCTGGTGCGGCTGACACCGAGGGCCACGTACATGCAAGGAGGATGCACTCGGGTGTATGCATATGCGTGTCTGTTAGTGTCTTTGTGTACTCATTTGTCTTTGTTTTGATGTTTGCGGCGATGCGTGCGTGCGTGTCTTGATGTGAGATGTAAAGCTGAGAGCAAGGAGGGAGAGAGAACTTAGGGTTTTCAATTCAAAGAGCGAGAAAGATAGTGTGTATAAATGTAGGTTTCGATAAGGGCATGCAGATGAGGCAGATGAGGCGCAGGCGGGGGGGAGGGCAGGGTGGAGGGTGGCGCGCGTCTAGGTAATCTGTGGCCGGCACGCCGCGGCACGAGCGGGGAACCACGGCCGCCGC
>NC_051408.1:20140135-20140826 GCF_015228065.2 Penaeus monodon
CTGGCGCGTTCGGCTCGCAAGCCCGGGAGAGAGCTTTGCTTGTTTGCATGGCGCCTTTCTTTTTAGCTTGGCCCCCCCTCCATTTCCATGCTGTCTGCCTTCCTTTCACTGACGCATCTGACCTTTCCCTTCCTTTTCCCTCCTTTCATCTTCTCTGCGAAGTTAGAAAAAAATAAAGATTCTGCAGAAGGAAAGTATAGAATCCAAAAAAGAGGAAAATTATTGGAGAAATGTTAATTGAAAATAATAGAGGTATGATCTTTTGACTCATTTTGACACCAGTTTCCTTCTGTGATTATCAGTTTTTGTTTGTTTCCCCTCATTTCCTTTTCTTCCTCTTCCTCTTAGTGTTTTGCTTCTTTCTCCCCCTTGCACTTTTATTTTACTGCCAGTTTCAATTTGTCACTAAACACAAACCAGGAATGCTGCACCATGCTCGGAACCATCGATAAGGGTAAAGCGAGGGAAGGGTGAGCAGAGGTGGCGTCAGGGAATACTAAAGCAGGGAATACTGTGGTTGGTTGTGGTATGAGAATGTGCGGTTGACTGGTATGCTCGAGCGTCACAACTATGATGTGTGGTGTCCATCGGCAGTTGGCAGGCCGCAGTTGGTGTGGGATCAGTGGTAAGCACCCACGTGGAGGCACACTCACACTCTCCTACACCCTCCAGGAGCTTAACCTCCTCCCCT
>NC_051408.1:20140863-20141669 GCF_015228065.2 Penaeus monodon
GGTGCAGTACTACACCCAGGCTCTTTCTCTACGACTCGGCCAGAACTCCTTGCCGACGTCTCGCCTTGGGGTCCCTCACTCGAGCTCTCCACACTCGCGCACTCTCGCCCTGAGTGCAAGCGCGCGGGCTCGAGCCTCCTCTGATCTCCGACACGATTTCACGAGCTCAAGGCCTAGGGATCGAAATTTTTCAGTGCTAGATTGTGAACACTTTTCTTTGTAAACATTCGTGATTATCGCCGAGTTCAGTGTTGGCTCATTTATCCGCATCGGCTCGGCTGTGCGGGACTCCATAACTGTGTCACTTCGGAGCGGGCCTCGCCGTGTCACTGGCCACAAGTCGTTGCTCGCGTCCCTCTCTTCTGTTGCGTGTGTTGTCCCGGGCTGCCGCTGTATCATGGAGTGACTGGCGCCTTGTAGTGTGACTCGGCGGATGCGTTGACCCGCGGACTATAGTGACTAGAGGAATATGATTGAATGAAATAGCTGGGCGAGATCGTGGGGGATCGCAGCTTGTAGGCTCCCGCGGTGTCATGGTGTGCCGGGAACCCGCCTTGTGCCAGCTTCCGTGCCTGCACTTGTTACGTGTCGTAAGTGACGATTTGATTTGGCATTGAACTGTCTTGACCTGACATACGCTGATCGAAAAGGAGGAAAGAGGAAAAACGGAGACGATTCGTACAGCTGAGTGAAAAAGGATACGTGTTATGGTGACTACAGTGAGCGGAGCAGGAGAGTACCTGCACCAGCCTCACCACCGACTCCTGGACCTACCGCTCTCGAGCAACACCTGCGACGACAGCCTT
>NC_051408.1:20141720-20141836 GCF_015228065.2 Penaeus monodon
CTCCCGCACGCACTCAACAACAAGATGGTGGCAGTGTGCGCCTCGGGCAGTGTAAGACATGGCACTGTCCGTTGGATAGGATGGAGACACTGATGTCCTCCTGACTCTTGCTTGTA
>NC_051408.1:20142241-20142739 GCF_015228065.2 Penaeus monodon
ACTATGCCTCCATCTCAACTCTGATTCTAATAACCCAGAATCTAGCTGTTCGTTGTCCGTTCGCATGTGTATGTTGATATGTAGACAGGCTTTTATATGTTTTGTTTGTAGTAGTGTTTTCGTAAAATCTTTATTTTTTGGAACCGAGGCCACGGCACAGTTCATCTCTGTGCATGTGTATATAAGACCTTTGTATAGCAAGACTCGTTCATCTGTGTATGCCTGCAGGATGTGTTCAGGAACCCGCTGTTTACCTTGTGACGCGAAGAGTAAACAAAAGCGCATAAGTAGGCAAGTAAGAAGAAAAAAAAGAAATGCAACGACCTTTCCCCTCGGAATGAGTGCCCTCAGAGAGGGGTCTTGTTGGGATACTTTAGTTACTCTCGTCGCTGGAGGCTGCCTCGGCGGCGCGTGAAGTGCCATGCAGTACCACGAGACTCCCAAGATGGCCGCCACGTGACCTTTTTTCTTTCTTATTATTTATGTTTGTGTCTTGCT
>NC_051408.1:20142778-20143353 GCF_015228065.2 Penaeus monodon
TGTCCTCACGTTTATATGTTTTCATCCTATGCTTATCATTAGTTTCTGAATGATTGTTCCCAAATCTTGTTGATTAGCTTCATTTATTTTCCATGAGTGACACGAGTGGCAGTTAAACCAATCACCAATCATTACAAAAGCTGTTATTACACTACAAGTAATTGGGATTAATCCACAGCATATCGGCTGTACGTTAAGCGAAACCGGAAGCCGCCCTCCTCCCTCGCCTTCTCCCCTCGACTGTCGTGCTTCCGCACCCGCGTGAATAAATCACGGGCCACGCCGTATTTCTGATCGGGCGACCGTAAATGCTTTATTACAACCCAGACACGCGGGTCCTACGCTGCCGAGCGCGTTAGAGATGCCCTCCCGTGCAGGTTTATTCCATGCTATGTTGTTTTTTTGGAAAATGCCTAGTGATTGTTCTTTTTTCGTGTTGCTGTATTCTTCATTATAGTTATATTTAGCATTTGCTTTCATTTTACATCTCTGTCCCTTTCCCCCAAACGTCCTTAAACACAGTATAGAGTGCCCCCCACTCTCCCCGCCCTTCAAGAGTAGCAAACAACCAAGGA
>NC_051408.1:20143429-20143935 GCF_015228065.2 Penaeus monodon
CGCGCGCGCATTTGTGTGTTTGTTTGTTTTATATAAGTGATCTATTTTTTTCTGACTGACATGGGACTTGGCTGTGACAGTTCTTAGGGACAATCCGGGGGTAGACGGAAGCAGACCGATGCCAGAGGAATTTTTGACACCTCTGAAATGTCGGTTTATTTCCAGAAGTGTTAGGGGCGGAGGAAATGTCGGTGTCTCATTGCCAGAAGCTTGGCGGCTGTTGATGAAATACGTTCCTTGCAGTTTTTCATGTTTTGAGATAGCGAACCAGTTGTGTCATATCTTTTGTTATTTTTTGGCCGAAAATCGTAAACCGCGAGAAGTTTCAGGCAATATTCGGCTGTACTTAATTTTGTTAGCAGGAATGTTAAAGAAATCTAGTGAGAGATGTTAAGGCATTTGTGTTTTTGTTGTTGCTGTTATGTGTATTACATTTGTTTTATAATTACGCAGCGTAAGCAGTAACATTATCACATTATAATTTATTAGCGATATTTTTTTTTTTT
>NC_051408.1:20143962-20145239 GCF_015228065.2 Penaeus monodon
AAAAATATAATTATAGAAATGTTATACACACACTCAACACATATAAGAGCGTGATCGTAGTTTTATTTCTTTTTTTCTTGGAGATCATAAGGCGAGGCTTTAAGTGTCCAGTTTCGAATCATTTGCATGAGCGCAACATGTATGGACACGGGATTAGCAGCGGTCGCGTGTTCGTGGTGGCAGAGGCCCGCCTCCCCCCCACACCAGGATCAAGTGACTGCGGCGGGATAAGAAATGTAAATAAATTTGCATACTGGCTGAGGGCGCCCGGTGGGATGAGGGAAGAGTACACTGCATGAGGGGCGGGGGAGGGGCGGTAAAGGGGACGCTGGGTTTCTTGCTCCGAGAGTAATTAAGAGAGCTGGTTTCGGGGCAAGGTCTTTTGCACGGAATTAGCATCTCGTCAGCGAGGCCGGCGCGGCGAGCCAAATGGCTGATTTCCGCGAGCGGCGAGCGCCTTTTAGCGGGTTAGCCTTATTTGTTTGCAGTCGGGCAAATCACCCGCTTCCGGAGCGGAGACCAGCGGAGGGGGGGCGGGCAGGGAGGGGCAGGGGCCAAGCGACAGGCAGACGAATGGGAGCCGACCGGTCTCCAGCCAAGCGGACAGGTGCGCGAGGTCCTGCGGGGGAGGGAGTGGAGGGGGAGGAGAGGGTCAGCACTGGTAACACTTGGAGATTATCTCTTGTTCGGTGCCGTTTTAGAAGAGGTTCTGGCATGTTACAGGCGAGGTGTGAGTGGCAAGGAAAATTTGCGATTTCTTTTTCTTCCTTTTTTATAGAAGCAATTCAGGTAAATCTGAATATGAGCTATTTTGACGACTCATTATCGTGGTTTATATTTTTTATCAGTTCATCCTCGTGAGAAAATGTATTACGTAAAGTGAAAGGCGAATCACTTTGTTTTCCGAAGCAGTCGGACGAAAACGCTCATTTTTTCGTGTTTTTATGTTGTTGTTTTTTCACACGTAAAATGTATCACTGGCGGCGGAACATAACGTGTGCAGAGCCAAGCAAAAAGGCGCATAATTAGGCGCTCTTTTTACTCAAGTTGGAGACATATCGGCCCGTCGCTGGCTCGGCTTGTGCGCTTATGCTTGGGATTTGGGCGACTTTGCAAGTATTCTTTTTCTTTAAATGTTTTTATTTACGTGGTTGCGCTTGATAGGAGATTAAGGGGACTAGAAACGCATTGCGGGATATTAATGGTAATAATGTTATAGAAGCTAGTAGGAGGATGGTTACAGTATTGCTAGGAATAGTTTATTACAGATTTTTGTC
>NC_051408.1:20145322-20148339 GCF_015228065.2 Penaeus monodon
TTTTTTCTCTCTCTCCCCAAAACGGTGCAATTATTATATTTAGTAAAAGTGATGGGACTCGACAACACCGTAAGGGTATTTTCAAGCGCTGAGGTAATCCGTTATTCAACCTGTTTGCTTGTATGCATGCCCGGCCCACACTCCTGACGTTTGTCTCTAATCTTTCACACCTTGCCAGTAATCGTGAAGGGAGCGGATAACTGAACGAGAATAGAACAAAAAACAGGTGCAGGTACATCTTTGACGTCTCTGAGGATACACGGACGATTTTTTATGGACATCGTATCAGTGGACGTCATTTGCTCATTTCTCTTTCTTGGTTGGTCTACAACGTTTCTCCTTCCTCTGCATCCGCTCGGCATCGATTTTGTCCAATGGGGTCTTGCGTCTGCTGTGGTGCTCTGTTCTCTCCCTCTCCGGTCGCTGCGGATCGCTCCTGTCTGCCACGTGGTAGCGTGCGAATGTCTGGCGCGCAGCTTGGGTTCGCAAGTGCCGGGCTGACGGAATGCCACCATCGTCCGGAGGTTGTCATACGATTTTTTCAGTTGTAATAATGGCTGTTGTTGCTGTGTCTATATAAACAGCTGTGGCGGCCACACGGATGCGGGAGGGAAGGGTAGTGCGGGCCTTGAGCTGGGAGGAGGGAGGGAGGGGAAGCGCTGGGCCGTGAGCGTCCCCCGCGGCGCTTGTTGCAGCCTCGGCCGGCCGTATTCGTCTCCGTCAGGTGAAGGAATCCGTCTACGTCAGGTTGTGAATGCGCGGCCGACACAGACGAATCTCCGCCGTCACCCGCGCCCGCCCGACTCCTCCAAGCAGCGGGCGGATGGGGAAGCCGCAAGGACGTCCCTCCCGCCTTCGCCCTCCAAGCTTTCGACCCTATAGACGCTTTAGTCTTAATGGAGGCGCCCCCCTCTACCCACCCTCCTGGGGGAGATTCCCACAGCCAAATTAATGATGTATAAAATGTACATGTCCCGTTTTGCTCATCCTGCTCCATTACACCACCCAGAGTGCGGGGCACCTGACCGTCCCAGCGCCGTGGTCGTGGCGAATGTGGTGAAGATGGTGAGATGAAACAGGTACAAATAGGTAGTTCTTTAAAGATATATACGGAATCAGAACAGATAAGAAATCAGCTAAGCGTTGGGAACTGGAATAGGATAAAGATACATTGACAAACATGAGAAACAGACGCTGGTGAAGACTTTTAGAGGGAAACAAACATTCCCTGCATAACAGAGTGGGCCAAACACATTGTGTCAGACGCAAGATAAGAGTGAGAGAATGCGAAGGTTGGCAAAGAAAGAGCGACGGCCAGTTCCCATGTTACACAGTCGCGCTCACGTTCCGTCCCGAATCGCGCCTTGGGCAACTCGGATGCTGCCGACGCCTCCGGACGAGGCGATGCAGCTGACGAAACCTGCGGCTCGCGTGCACGGAAGGCTGAAGGTGCACATGATGATGAATATATAGATGGAGGATTAGGAGTATGAGTGTTGTGCTTATTATTACTACATTGATTGTATCATTTTGTTTGTATTGCCATTATAATTACAATGAAAATAATGATTATAATGAAAATCTTTTGCAAGCAATCTGAAGTATCCCCAACAAAGTCATATTTCTTCGGATAGACGTGAAAGTTGTCTGGGAGAGCCAAACCCGTTTGCAGGAATTTGCATTCTACTTTATATCAGATCGTTGAAGAAAATAGGAATAATAATAAAAAAATGAGGGTAAGGAAGTGAAAAATTCTTTGGCGACAGCACCAAACAGAAGAGCGATGGCGAAGCGGCCCAACACCTGAGGAATATTTGATGACACTGAAATATCGGTTGAATTCCAGTAGTGTCAGGGGGAGGAGACGGCTGTAGGTTTAGAGGGCCGAGATATATATGCCATGGGCGGGGAGCGGACCTGCCATAAATTATCCCGGATGACTCGCTACTGCCGCATTGAATTCTCCGGCCCGCGGCGGCCTCTACTCTGCGCCTGCTCTCCGGCCGCGTCTCTCCCCTCTTATTATGATAATGATGAGAGACGAAGCACTGGAATAGGAACGCGCTGATGCTGGCAGGCGGAGGAGGGCAAGGCGATGCGGATGCTAGGGATTTCCGAGCAAAGGAAGACGCTGCTACCTCCACCGGTGCTACGAGTGACGTGTGCATAGATATTTATGTTATGCCGCTCGTTTTCATGATAGAAGTTTTGATTGATTTTTATGGGGAATTGTAATTTTGTGGAGGAGGGGGGGGTAGGGAAGGAGACAGACAGACTGACACTAAGGAATTAAGAGTAAGGTATTCAGTAGTTATTAGCAGACAGAGATGAATAGAAGGCTTTAGGTACATCAGCAGAAGTGACGTAACTTCCGATGAGAGAATGTCATCCTGATATCTGTTGCAGTCGTGGGAGCTGCGTCGCCGTCCAGCACGCAACCTCCGGGAGCGCAGAGCTGGCGTGCGAACAACTATAAATATGTGAACGGAAGATTGAAAGTGTTGTTGCCGCTGCAGACATGAGCTCTGAGGGTTCATCACGGGAATACGGCGTCCAGAGTTTGGGTCGCAGGGCACGATGCGGCTCTAGTGGGCAGGTGCAGGAAGCAGATGTTTGTTAGAACCCCTGGCAGGCGTAGGCAGGACGGCTCTCCTGACGACCTACGCGACTAGGGAGGGAGCACGAGAGCCGAGAGATGGCACGAAATGATTGGCGTGAGTGTGAGGCGCTATGAAGCTAGCATTCTTTGTGGAGGGGACGTTAGCTGCGGCTGGGGGGGGGGGGGGGCTTTCGGTTCGTGTTACAGGTAATGACGGGAGTGCGAGCCGAGGGTCATTTTCTTATTCGCTTTGAAGCTAAGCTTCTTGTCTTTCGCCCTCCACCCCCTTCTTATGTTTTATGTTTTTTATGTCCATTCTTCTATATATGAGTTAATATTTTTCGACTTAACATTTTTTCTAGTCAGGGATGAGAGCAAAGCTTGCTTGCAAATGGCGTTCATATTCGCATGAGCTTCT
>NC_051408.1:20148388-20148610 GCF_015228065.2 Penaeus monodon
CGAAAGGGCCCAGCCGTTCTCTCTAATGGTTTAATGGTGCGGTTTACATCAATTGTACGATGCGGTTTTCGTTTTAACGGCGCGCAGATCCTCTTCGCCGAGGCCACGGCGCCCCGAGCTATCTCTTGCGCTTCGTTCCCGCTTGCAGCGGCGGGAGAGGCGCGAGCTGAAGGACGACTCGGGCGCTCGTCCCCCACGCAGGACCCGGGCTTGGCACCTTCT
>NC_051408.1:20148652-20149295 GCF_015228065.2 Penaeus monodon
CCGCCGCAACACAAATTGGTCCGCGAGTTTCTGTCACCTCGGCCGAAATTAGACATTTGTCAGGGTCTGTGGGGCGTGGTCGAGCGTGTCGCGACGTGACCACGACGCTCACCGCAGACGCCTTATTAATTGACTCACGCCCACGCTCCACCGCGTTCGCCCACGGGTAGAGGCAGGGAGGCAGAGGGCGGAGACGGGGGGCTTCGCGGGCTTAAATGACGCTTGGGAAAGAAGAGAATGGGAAATAAATGAAAAGTTGGACAGATAGACCAAAATGATGAGGGGGAAGAGAGCGTAAAATAAATTAAAGGCGGGAGGGAGGAGCAGGCGGGAGATCGCCAGCGTCGGGATGTGATACAAGGGTTAGCCGCGCCCTCGAGATCCCGCCGCCTTCGTCCTCCTTCGGCTGGCGTGAGCCGGGGTAGGGAGGGGGCGGGGCTGCTTGCGCCGTAGAAGGAAGTGGAAAGGAGGAAGCAGAGCGTTGCGCTTTGTAGGATCACTGGGACTGCACAAATGTATGTAATGTTACACAGGCTCTGTGTATTTAGCTTCGTCTGTTGGTTAGGACATGCGTGTAGCATTGCTTACCACCGTTTAATTCGAGGAGAACATCCTCTTGGATAAATACAATGTTTAACATTTC
>NC_051408.1:20150095-20150409 GCF_015228065.2 Penaeus monodon
GTCAGCGCGCGGGAAGGATCGTCGGCCGCTCCTGCTTGGCATCCTCTCGGCGCGGACTTGCGTCAGTCCATTTTCCGCGTGGAAGGAGTCCGCATGTATTGAACTTAAATTTTATCGATATTCACTTTCACTGCGATCCAATAATGGCAGATTCGAGTGAGTATCGGGGGGGGGGTCATTTTAATCCTTTTGTTTCAGTGGAATGAAGCAATCGGACTTTCATTCCGAATTCGCCTAGTTACGGTTTATTATCTCTTTTGATTTATTTGCGCCATCTTTGTGCATATTTTCTTTTGCTGGGTTTTTGACCTCAG
>NC_051408.1:20150435-20151338 GCF_015228065.2 Penaeus monodon
GTAGAAGGTCGTCATTAATATGTCCTATTTATATATATCATCCTCCAGCTGTAAGTCTAGTTGTAATTAATTCCTTCTGAAGTGTCCGAAACTAACGCGAGCGCTCTCCTCCGCAGGGTCGGCTGGGCAGCCTGGTCCGGAGCGGGGAAATGGAGCGGTGGCAGGAGGTGGTGCAGTACTTAGGGCTGCCCAACCCCCACCACACCCAGGCGCCGCACACGCCCATGGCCGCCCACAGTGCCTCGCCCACTCACGCTCATGGGCATGGACCCCCTCTCCACCACCCGCATGCCCTCTATCCTCCCCACGACGCCTCCACCGCCACGCCCGCGGCGCCCGTGCCCAGGGGCGTCCTCCTCAACAACGCCACGTTACCGCCGCCTATGTCAGACCCCATGAGTCACAACATCACATACACCAACAGTATGGGTAAGTATTCCTAGCTAACTTTGTGTGCATGCCCTGGTACAGTGTTTCCTTTCTGTGAGTCTACAAGGGCTTGTGGCAGTACATCCGATGCTGTAATTTCCCCGATTGTTTTTTTCTTACTCTTCGATCATTCTTGGGAACACTTTCCTCCTTCTTTCTCATTTTCTTCGATTTCGGCAGCTCCTGCATTTCTAAATATGGTTCGCCGCCGAGCAGGGGAGTCAGCCGCGCCTCTGGCCCGAGTGCGGTGGCGCCCTCGCTCTAACTACATGTCACCGCCGCGCGTATATTTCAATAATGTGCTCCTACTCTACATTTTGGGATAATTTGCCATAATATTGCGGTTGCGGATATTATTATGACATACGTGAACTTATTAGGGCTGGGAACTGTCTGCCTCACCGTGTGTCTCTGCTGTCGGCGATACAGTGACAAGGCGGGTAATTGGCGCCCGGTGCAGTGCGCCCACCAACA
>NC_051408.1:20151631-20151982 GCF_015228065.2 Penaeus monodon
TATTCCCGGGAACTGGGCAGTTAGATAAATACAAAGAGAGAGACAGAAGGGGAGCGAAGCACCTCCTTAGTAATGAGAGGGTACATGTCACACGCAGCCACTGTGGAAATGCGAACGTGGCAGAGTGTGGCATTGCCATTTTTATCCTTTGTATCGCTACCCATCTTTCTGTTTTATTTTTCCTGTCACTTTTCTTTTTTTCTGTTTTCTCTGTTTTGTATTCTTCTCTTCTCCAGTTCAGTCTCTTCCTTTCCCTTTCTTGCTATCTTGTTTTTTTATCCTTACTCTAGGTCACCTGTCTCTTATTTTATTTATTTCTATTTTGTGGCATCGGTCTTCTTCATTCGTGGA
>NC_051408.1:20152167-20152707 GCF_015228065.2 Penaeus monodon
AGTTTCCCCTTTCGTAGCATAGTTTTTGGCAACAAGAGGAGGATACATACCTGACCATCAAGGGAAATTACTTCATCCTTTCTCCTAATGTTTCTGTTCCTGTTTCTCCTGCTGGTTATCCCTTTGCTTTACGCCGCTCAGTCCCCTGCCAGTTTCCTTTAATTTTCTATTAGCTTTTATTGTCAGAAACCATCGCCACGTTTTTTTCCAAGAGCCCATCAGCGCCTCACCGTTCGCCATCTTTGTTGTTCTTTTTTTTTTTTCGCGCGATGTTTGTAATCTTTTCTTTTCCGTTTGTTATTATCGCCGTTTCCTGTGGTGTTCTCTCCCCTCCCCTCCCCCTCTTTCCGTTTGGTTTTACCTTTGCTATTATCCACCGGGTTTCTTCTCCATGGATTTCTGTGTTCCCTTCTGGTCTTGGGTATTTGTTTTTTCTTGCTTTTTCCATTACACCCTATGTATGTTTTCCCATTCCATGCGCTTCGTTCTCCTCTCGCCTTGGCGTCTCCTCTTCCGTTGTTATTTTCCACCCTCCCCTCG
>NC_051408.1:20153490-20153906 GCF_015228065.2 Penaeus monodon
CATCACCCCTTGCCTTTCTCTCCCTCTCTCCTTCTCCCTCCCTCTCCCCCCTCTCCCCTCGCTCTCCCTCCCTCTTCCTCCCCCCCTCTCTCCCCCTCCGCTCTCCCTCCTCTCTTTCTCCCCCCCTCTCTGCCTCTCCCCCCCTTTCCATCGCTCCCCCTCCCTCTTCCTCCTTCCGCCCCCGCCGGACTCGCACCCTTCCTCCCACATCCACGCCCTGTTACTGGCCATTAGTCTACCTTGATTGGGTAATGGAAGCAACAACTGTAACTATCTGTGGCGTGAAGGACCGCGGGATAGGCCTAATGCCCCGTGCTTGGCCATGGGAAGCGGAGAGCGGCGTGTCCGGCCTACCTTGGTGCTCCTGCCCTGCTCCGCCTGCTGATAGATGCGCTCATGTGTCAACGTCAGCCTGT
>NC_051408.1:20153945-20154074 GCF_015228065.2 Penaeus monodon
AGCGTAGCTTGAGTCTTCACCCAGTTGACCTCCTCGCATCTACTTCTGCGGCCCTATATTTGGAGGAGCGCCTCTTTCTTCTTCTTTCATTTATTGCGAGACGTGTGTTTCATACAAATGTTTTTTTAT
>NC_051408.1:20154360-20155070 GCF_015228065.2 Penaeus monodon
CTTTTCGTCGCTTCTGTTTCTTCCTGCGACCCTTCCCGCCTTCCCCTCACGATCTCCATGGGCGCCCTCGCTCGTAGCCCGCAGGTCCTCCTGTTCCCTCTCCACTCGACTGCCTCTGATAATTACGGTGATCCCCAAGATACCACACTCATTGTCGATCTTGCTCTTCTGTGGTCGGATTTGAAAAGCGCTAATAAATAGAAGTAAATAAAAAAAATCCAATATCAAGCCCCTAGATTTATCCATTAAAACTCAATTTTTTTTTTAAAGATTACTCTTAAAATGTTAATTTACCTATGCTAGATAGATGGATCCGGGATCAGTTGCATGGAAGAAAATAGTTTTAGATAATAAGATGTATTAACTTTATAACCTTTCGAAATTCTGAACATTCATCTTTGTTATCATCCCTGACTGGATCGCATTAATGGCATCAAGTATCCCTCATAGTAAAACGGAAAAGACCAATGCAATGCTTTCTCGGAAGGAATTTACTGGAGTATTTTTTGGCGTGTCCGAAGGGAGGGAGGGAGTGACGTGAATGACACGGTGGAGGGGTAATAACGTTGACGGAAGGCGTCGTCGCGCGTGGCCCTTACGTGGCACGTCACCAGCCAGCCATGCGCTTTCGTGGGTTTTAGTATTTGTCAGATATGTACCTGTTTGTTTGACACATACGCCCACACGCTTGCATACAGACGCGCGCGCTA
>NC_051408.1:20155418-20155942 GCF_015228065.2 Penaeus monodon
TCCACTTGAACAAAAGAAGGCGTAGGTGGGGATATAACTGCAGCGATGGAACAAATGATGTAATAGAATAAGAGATTGAGGGAGACTTTTCTCTTGCAGTAGACAGAAAAAAACATTATGATAGTAATAGTATATGTAGACACATAAATGTTCTACTTCACATTATTAATGTAAATACCAATCTGTTGTTTTTGCGTGTTAACGGTTAGTTAACTTATGTTGGTGATTGATACTTAAATAGTTATTCCTATCTAACGTTTGAATTTCAGTGTCTAAGGTTCTTTTATTTAGTTGTTTATTCTTTCCAGGAGCTTCGAGCCACTTGGTGACTACCAGCATGAACCTGACTAACAATTCAGACCTTGCTGGTAGTGACCAAAACCAGTACAAGATGGAGGCCAATACCTCACTGCCCTCCGAAATGATGTATTACCAGGTACTGACCACGACCGTTTATTACGTTGCTCTCTTATCTGATGAGATTTTGATATACTGTATCAAAAAGGATCTTGTGGTCAGATGAA
>NC_051408.1:20156467-20157444 GCF_015228065.2 Penaeus monodon
TATTCCAAGTAACTACAGCACATCCTAATTTTTGTTGTACTTGATCCCCAACCACAGATTTTTAGGTTGAATATTTTCTTTTAAAGGTTAGAAATCTTTAGGATGAGGATGTCTGCCCTCCATTTTTACTTCCAATTTAGGCTGTAAGATAGTAGTTCTTCCAATTATTTATTATTTTTTCTTTGAGTAATTATTTTTTCATAAAATTGTTAATTACAGCACCAAAAGAAAAAGCTGCACTGTATTTGTGCGTTGATTTGCTCATAGTTCTGAAAGTTGCTGTGAAATTCTAGCTTTGTAATGGACCCACAACTTTGTCATAGATACGCAAAGGAAATGCTAAACATGTACACAATTTAGTACAAACTATAAATTTGCAGAGGAGACTTATTAACAGTGCATGTACAACATAGGTGAAAAAATAGAGTTCTATGTCAAAGATCTCTTGCTAGAATTTTGAAATTAATGTCTCAATGGTTTTATATCTCCAACATAAATTTCAATGTCTTGGACTTCTTGGAGTTGGCAAATTTGCTCATCTTGTGTTATACTTGTATATTTATTTTCTAAACTGGCCTCTAGCTTTTCTGAACAATGTACTATTGCTATTTCATCAGTCACTACTTCAGTTTCCAAGCACACCAATGATTAGCTGTTCCTTCCTCTGTGCCCTTCTACTGAACCTTCTTTGATGCCTTGAGTTACCTTATAAATTCCCCACACCCCAGTAGTTCTCTCACTACAGCTACATTTTATTTTTCTCATTATCTTTTCCCTTACAGGCAACTTTTCTCTTTCAACCATATCCTTCTGGCTACAATGGTTATTCTTTCCATCTCTTTCTTTACTATTTTTACCTTTCTATTTATGCCTTTTCTTATAGATTAGGTCTCTGCACATCTACAGTCCCTCTTAAAGAATTTACTTCTCCATTTAGTGTTGAGTAACATTACTGTGAATCTTTGAATTTGATTTCC
>NC_051408.1:20157496-20157632 GCF_015228065.2 Penaeus monodon
AGGACTTCCAAAAACATAATTTCATTAAAAAATCATAATAAGCTGAAATCAAACAATCTAAGGCTGGGGTACTCCTTCCAGTGTTTTTTTCAGTTTCACAACTCACAAAACTGCAGCCTTTGCTTGGCCAGGACAA
>NC_051408.1:20157667-20157755 GCF_015228065.2 Penaeus monodon
TTTTCAAAGTTCACATACAATTCCTTCATTACATTACAACTATAAAAAACAATTTGGAAATATTCTTAAAATATATTTATTGATATTC
>NC_051408.1:20158592-20158845 GCF_015228065.2 Penaeus monodon
GGAAGCCGAGTTAATATTTGTATGCCTGGCAATGCTGGGTGTGTGGTCAGCCAGACTTGTGCTGGTCCATCAGCTATGTATTTGTACATTATATTCTATAACTATATTATGATCAGGGTGAGGAGGAGGGGGTCACAGGGGTAAAACCTCCTCAAAAAGTTCAAGGGGCATAAAAAAAAAAACTGTTCCTAGGTAGTTGATTAAAACAATAACTACATTATAAAATGCCTAAAATTGTCATAATTGGTCTTTT
>NC_051408.1:20159341-20160628 GCF_015228065.2 Penaeus monodon
TGACACCTATATCCACCGGGTAAGCTTCAAAGACCAAATTACCTTGACCTTTTCTTAACTTTCTCCACTATTGGTATTACTATTTTTATTATAAATCTACTTTAAACAAAACAATACATGTCTTGAAACATTTTCTTTAATCACTGATACATATTCCATTTAAGCACCATTTTAATATGAAAATTAGCTGACCATACAGATTCATTTATTTTTCAAAAATGAATATTTTCTTTCATAAATTCACTTTAAATATCTCTTTATCATAATGACATATTTCTTACTGTGAGAAATTTGCTTTCTTATACAGAGACTTTTCATATCACATAAAATCGGCCTATATATGTACATCCATTTCCAGCTACTTTTCAAATCAAATTTGTAATCCTTCACATCTGCATTGAGGCGGCATCAAGGATTAGATACAGATTTAGACTAAATAGCAACATTCTCTAACTTGCTTAAGATAACACATTTTTAGGATTCAGTCCACTCTTTGTCAAGTATTTCAAGCAAACAAAACAATTCAATTCTAACACATAATATAGGAGATGAAGTCATACATTATCAAGTTGGGATATGAAAAATGCTCCTAATTTTTTCATCTTCAGATTATCTCCCATTACCAATCCTTTTTCTTTATCACAATGATAAACAATCACTCAAGCAGTCATGCAGAATGACATCAGTCATTGTATGCGATTATTTTGCATAAAAAAGGGACAAGAGAAAAAGAGAGATGAAGAAAAAAAAAGAAAAGAAAAGAAAAAAAAAAGAAGAAAAAGAAGATATAGGAACTGCTGTGCTGTGGTCCTCACCTCCTTGGGAGCGGAAGTCCATCGTGCAAGAATACTTCATCTCAGCCGGATCCAAGGCAGTGGCTCCCTCCATGGTCTGGATGCCAGGTGGAGGATAATGGCCTCCATAGCCTCCGACATCTCCAACACCTGCACTGCTGCCACCTCCCATGCCACCAGTTGCTCCTGATTTCAAAAGAAATATAATGTTTATTATATCAATCATGTAAATCATTCTAAGAAAGCTAAAGTTTCATACCATGTTCAGAATCAAATTCTAATATAAAAGCTGGAGAGGGAATCTTATAAATTACTTTACTTCTATTCTTGTTAAACGATTTGTCATAGTATCTGGCCATTTTTAAATTTCTATAAATGTCATATAATGATGTTCCCCAATTGTGCATGGAAAATAAAAAGTAAATTCTCAAGCTGAAAGCCACTTGCTCCATGTACTTATTTCCTTACATCCTATATTTTTTTTTTACTGCCA
>NC_051408.1:20161183-20163513 GCF_015228065.2 Penaeus monodon
TACCCTGGGTCATACCTAAATTTTTTTCCCTTATGTTTTCCTACAGAAAGAACTGAAAGAGTTCTGAGTGTGGAAGATTTCTTTGTTTTTTTTTTGTTCTCACCTAAGACATTACTGAAAAAGTACTGCTAATTTTGCCTGTAATCTCTTCACTGTGTTTGTGTGATAAGGAAACTAACCAAACGTTGTACTAGACTAATATATAACTTAGCATACCAGGAAGGTTGTCAAATCATATAAACCATACCAACAAGTCTACTATATAATATAAACCTAAATTAAAGAAAGTATAGTTCCCATTAAAAAAGCAAACTTCGCCCATGTTACTTCACTGACTCACCTTGTAGATTATCATGAAAGTATCTCTTGTCTCTGCCAAACATGTGTTGCTTTTTCAATGGTACTGGTGGCATTCTGTGGGGATCCTCAGGTCCATAACGATAGCTTCCTGCACTGTAGTCTCCACTCTGGTTTCGACTGCCGTTGTCTAGAGACCACCATTTTGCATTAAAACATTTAAGATTTTTTGAAGTTCAGTGTTTGTATATTTTTTATTATTTATTTTTTATTACAAAGCATAGAACTGAACTTTAATAAGAGAATTCCACCATAGCTGGATTCTACTCTACCATCACCCATTATATCTTCATGCATCAAATAATTTTAAACTATAACTACTTCAAAGGAATCTATGAAGGTGGCTTTAAAATCTTTAAATCATCTTCATTCTACTAAACAAGTGATATGTCAGTACAGTTCTGAAATAATTATAAACACTAAAAAGCATTAGGTGAAATGTAATGCAAGGTGTCAAGACATAAAACTTTCTCAAATGAAACGTCTGCAATAGTCTGATGATTGTGATGAAATGGTCATCATCTGTCAATCTGCATGTTTAGTATCAAGAACTGTTCTTTGTAATGAATTCTTGTTTCCTAGAACTGTTAATGCAAAGATTATTACATATTTTTAAGAATATTCTAATGTAATGTCTTCAGTACAGTAAAGTTCGAAAACTCTCTCTTATGTAAAGCAGTACTGTAAATGTAAGCTCGTAAGAACAATGGAAAGACAGATGGCCAAGATCCTGAATATGTTGGACATTTGGAGAACTGCTTCCAGTTCTCCTCTGGCAATGGTTGACAGTGATATTCAAAGTGATGATGATGTGTGGCTAAAGTGTGTGTGTACCTTGGGGTCGTGTAGTGTGGTCCACTGTGCCCCAGGTTTCATCGGGACTGAGGGAGGATACTGCTGAGTCACTGGAGGCGTCCACACCTTCCTCACCACCAAGCTGAGGCAGCACGCAACCGGCTGTGCCCGGCAATAACACTCACATGTCACACTTTTATTTCAAATTTTGCAATACAACTTAAAGCTTAGAAATATGAATGAATAACCATTCATTCAGCAGAAAATGTGTGACTACTAATAATGGTGATATGTATTCAAATTTTCTGAGAAAGTGAAGGTATGAAATTCAACATGCTATTCTTATAATGCTTAAAAACAGTAAAAGTTAAGAAATAGAATATCATAAGAATATACCAAGATCAAGAAATAAATATGGTAAAAAGAAAAAGAAACTTGAAATGTAAATGAAGGATTAAAACAAACTTAGGAGATATTCTAGACAAGCTTCACATTAAAAGTACATAAATAAGTAAGAATAACAGAGGACAGAATAACAAAGGTGGGGACAGTATCATAAATGCAGAAGAAGTTTCATTTAAAGTCTGCTGTCACTAAGATTATCAGTTTTGTTTAAATCTGGGTTCAAGCTACAGCTAATTTACTGTCAGAAATTGTTTCCAAATATGAAGACATTTGAATTCAATTTGACAAAAACCATAAACTAGAATGAGGAATTCAAGATTATATAATACTTTTATTTGGAAAGTAAATGTAGAGAGAATACAAAGGACTAAAATTACTTTATCAAAACTTATATGTAATATGCAAAAACAAGCATTATATTCCTATAACAATTCCATGCTTCCATTTACAAGAAAAATAACCACAGAAAGGTAAAACTTTCCAAATTGCAATACTTTTCTTAGGCTATTTCGATTTTGACTTGTCACAAATCAAGAATGAAAGTTAAATGGTTATTTATACCCATGCAATAAAACTATTTGCCAGAAGATTGAGAAAATCATTAAAAAAATAGATCGTAACTGGTTGCAAAAATTGCAGTATAGAGAGGAATTGCTATTTAAATAAGGCCAGTTATTTTTTTCTATCAAATAGACATACAAATAACAAATATATCTTTTAGGAAAGAAAACTAACAGACAGGAAGTATAAATCTAAAC
Source organism: Penaeus monodon (assembly GCF_015228065.2). Lineage (NCBI taxonomy): Eukaryota > Metazoa > Arthropoda > Malacostraca > Decapoda > Penaeidae > Penaeus > Penaeus monodon. The sequence goes on from NC_051408.1 coordinate 20,163,499, forward strand.
AACAGATGATAAAGC
>NC_051408.1:20164797-20165325 GCF_015228065.2 Penaeus monodon
GTCATTCATGGCCATTTCCATCAAGCCCAAAGCTTCATCATTGAGGATGGAGGACAAGAGACCATCAGTCGTCTGATTCATCTCCGTACTTGTATTCTGTGGATGAATAAGCATTGTTAGTCTAGTGAAGGCAACACACCTTTGGAAATTAATGACCAAACTGCTACTCTAGCAGTATTAATAATACCAAAGACTAAAACTTTCACAAAATCTAATCAGAGACAGGCAAGAGAAACAATAATATACATAAGTAATCTTATGTACGTCACTTTTTCAGTGACATACAATATATATACAAATTGAGGTTTCAAGATACTACCAAATGATTATTGTAATATCCAGATATTATATCCCTGTCAAAGAGTCAGGTCATTCATTATAAAAGCAAGGAATTTCATCCTCTACAGTGTGTGCTTCTCCTTTTTTTCAGTATATCATGCTCTGCTATATTCCTATTAGCTCATAAGACACTCAAAACTATTAGTCAGAGTAACCAATGTTACTGGTTTCATTGGAGAACATGTCAGA
>NC_051408.1:20165425-20165899 GCF_015228065.2 Penaeus monodon
TCTCGTGGCATTTCCCATTCCTTCGCGTATCAATGACGCTCATATGTCCCCCAACAGGTACAGAGTCTGTCCGAGGCAACGCGCGTCCCTTCTCTATGGCACAAGCTTATGAATAATTGATCCTGGGAAGAGGAGATGCGAGGAGTTTTTAAGCTGATAAGACTTAGTGTTCATGAGTCTCGTTGTCTGTGAATATAATAAGGTTTCATATACGCGATCAACACACTAACATTTACTTCGGGTGCGCTGAAAGCGGTTCAGAACTGGTCTTTAATTGTTATTTTCCTCAGAGGACCCAGTTAGAACATATCTGCCTTATCTCTTAATCATTAATCACTGAGTTAATCAGATTAATTCAATTAAATGTAACATACTTTCGCCCATGATATACTTTGTCTCGTACGTGTTTGTTATCAGCTCAGTCAATAAGCGGCGAGTCTTATCCTTATGGTTACAATTGAATTTTTGCTCGTA
>NC_051408.1:20165943-20166214 GCF_015228065.2 Penaeus monodon
GGTTGTATACGGAAAGACACTCAACTTCATATTTCCCCTTTACATTGGACTGGATTCCCAAATCTGTATTTTGAAGGGTTGAAGAGACCTAGTTTTCCTTTGATATATTTTTAAGTTTCTGCTTGCAGCCTCACACCATGGCCTGCGTGTGTTTGCCTGTGGTCCCTGAGCCAATTTTCTTGTCAGCTAATCGTGACCAGCAAATACTAGAAACAATCTTGCGCACATGTATGCACACACACGCTGCTCCATACGCTTCTACAGTCCCCCG
>NC_051408.1:20167826-20167931 GCF_015228065.2 Penaeus monodon
AAATAATTTTATCATATCCTCTTCGTTGTCATTCTCGAGACGATTGAGGAACAAATGTTATGTTTCCGATGACGATTGCTATCCAGAGAAATAACAGGTGTTCCT
>NC_051408.1:20167992-20169964 GCF_015228065.2 Penaeus monodon
AGATAAGTGAGCCCCGACCATGACTTGGAATATGGCGCCTTCGTCCTCGTGTGATTATGCATGACATGGCGCTGTCGTCTTGCTCTCGTTTCCCTTGTGCGGGCGACGGTTTGTCTCTGTGGAGAACTTTTGTCTCCTGTTGAACCTAAGGGGATGCGCCTCATTTTCCGCGCGAGAAACATGTCAAAAGTGGGCTATTGATTACCTGGATGAGGCTGGATATGATAGTCTAGTTAGGCAGTTTATGCTTCTCTTGCATGGTTTTGCCACATAATTTTGGTCTAAGGATACTTAGTACTGATAACTCCAATGCACGTCGTCTGTTGCCTGTGGTTGTTATGGAAACGTTCTCTGTAGATTAGTAGTCATTGTTGTAGAGAGAATGACAGCGTCCGCTTTGCCTGGTGTAAGATATAACAGCATGGCAAGATGATGACTTGACGTGGACGAAAATGTAATTCACAGTCTTCTTTAATGCGTGCTCAGAATGAGAGTTCATGCGGTGCCAACCTACGATGACGTTGCACATTTGTAGTTCCGGCGGGCGAGGACAGATGGCGCTCATGGCGGCTGGAGTTGCCGACGAATACTCTTTATTGAGGGAATTTCCTTCCGAATTAGGGAATGGGAACAGAAATGGGATGCAAACTGTAGCTTGTTTAGAGCCCTGGAATCATCGCTCTTATTAAGTCGTGAACTAGAAGGCGAATTAACAGGACGAATTGCGCCGCGTATTGCGTAAGAAAATTAATGAGTTGGAATCCGTCAGTGTTGAGGTAAACAAGAGTGCCGAGGGATCGCCTCGCGCTCCGAGCCAGATTTCCTGCACACGACGACCGTGGCACTCTTAATTCGCGATGCCATAACACTTGGGCGGGCGATGAGACCCGTGAGAACGCAAGTGCAGCCCCGTGCTTTCCCGGAGGACAGGAAAAGCGAGCGGATCAAAGTGAATGGTGGTGGCGGCCACGGGGGCTGAGAAGTGCTGAGTCATCGGCCAGTAGTAAGAGAGACGGCTCATCGCGGGGCGCTCTTGGGGCCTGGCTGCCACCACCGCTCAGTTCTGGCACGAGAGAACGGCCGTCCGCCTGCCAGTGCCACCGCGAGCCCTCAGGTGCCCGTCCGCGCCCTCGCCGCAGACTCACCCCACGCCCTCCGTCGTTGCTCAAGGCGCCTCCTGCAGGACCGCCAGGCAGGGGACAGCGCCGTGCCCTGTGCGCGGGTGCAGATCTGGCTGTGATTACATGTGATAACTGATGGAACTTAAGTTTCATTGTAGAGGTTGCTTGCTTTTGAAGATCAAGCACAATTTGCTTGTGTTATTTTTATGACCTTGTGAACAGTTCCCGGAGTTCTTAGAGGAAAGATTTCAGGTGTGAAAGTGACTTAAAAGACTGTTACCTATTTTCACATTATTCTGCAATAGAAGAATAGTATGGGCCTCAAGCAAGATCTTAAAACATCATAAAGTTGGAAATTTACAGAGAGTCAACTGATAACAAGGAGATTACTGTTGAGACTTGTATCCTCTATATGCTAGTTAGTAATAAATATTGTAAAGAAACGAGTTCCAAACTTGCCCGGGAGCTTTAGCGTAGGGGCAAGCTAAACACAGTTTTAGTGGCGAGAGGATGTGAGAAGCAGACAGGCAGGATGGGCGGAAGTGAGGATAGCCCTCCTGCTGTCTGCCAGGCTGAAGTGCGCAAATCCTTCAGTTTTTTTACCAAATATGCCAAATTAATTCCAGGTAATGAACATATATTATCTATAGTATGAAATTTACAGTAGATGGCATTGATAGATTAATAGATTATAAGAGTTTCCGTGGTGTTGCAAACTGATCTTGAAAAAATATATGTTTGTGGAATAAATAAAAACATATAAATAGGAGTATACCTTTCATCAGCATAATAATGACCCCACTCTATCCAGCCAGGACATGGGTACTGGAGGCTTGTTAGCCTTTGACAGC
>NC_051408.1:20170078-20170591 GCF_015228065.2 Penaeus monodon
TTCAATTTTGAAAAATTGTCAAAAGAAAGAGGACTTCATCAGTCTATCTCTGTATGAAAATGAAACTTTACCAGTAATCCATTGTTTGAGTATTTAATATATATATCTTATTATTTTTAAATTTAGATATCCATTGATTATATTAACTGTATGAAACCTTAACCTGCCAGGAACATGTACTGTCCACTGTAGCTTTGTTTAGTGAATTCTTTACATATAGGTCCTCAGCCAGGAAGGCGTGTGAGGTCTCACCAGATTTCCCCTTTCCTTGAAATTATGAGAATTTATTTTTTGTAATACTGTTAACCCTTCCATGGCTCGCAGCATTGTAAGACATTTTTCCAAGAAGGGCTTAGAGGCCAGGTTACATCTTAAGACAAAAATATGTCATATATTTTTTCCCAGGCTTATGACAGAGAATATTAAAGAGAAGAGAAATAAAAGGGCCCATATGTGTACTCACATTTAGAATACAAGTCATATTGCAGGGAAAGAAAAAGGAGCAAGAGCAAT
>NC_051408.1:20170622-20170803 GCF_015228065.2 Penaeus monodon
AATTTACTCGTGCTTCTGACAGTGCATCCCCCTACAACATGCCTTCCCCAGGGGGTTTAATACTAAATCTATATCCTGCCATGGAAGGGACAGTATCAATACTTTCATCATTTATGTTGTTGACATTATTAGTGTTATTAAGAATACTAATATCAATAACAAAATGAAAAATAAGTTTACT
>NC_051408.1:20170930-20171044 GCF_015228065.2 Penaeus monodon
AGTGCCCTGGCACTTAGAGGGAATGCCACATGTATACACTGGAAATACATAAAGAATTTAGTTTAGTTTACGTGCTTAATAGAACTTTATGTTGCAGAATACATAAAAGCTACT
>NC_051408.1:20171186-20171330 GCF_015228065.2 Penaeus monodon
CAATTAGGCTAGGGTTGAACAAGAGAGAGCAGGATGCAGGGTTTAGGAAGGATGTCTTTCCAGCCTTCATTCAGGTCTGTGTGAGTAGGAGATCCCTCTTCCTTTTTTCTTATTTCTATTTCTTTCAAACTTCTTAGAGGCTTG
>NC_051408.1:20171513-20173577 GCF_015228065.2 Penaeus monodon
AGTGAAAGTTTGAATTTTGGGTCTCCTTTTTTCCATTATGATAGTATCAATAATATGTATTTTAGGATCATCTTTATAGTGTAGAGCTGTAAAAAGTACTTGAACATTTGGAACATATTGTCTGATTATTTCCATTTTTTGTTTACAGAGGTATCAGGTTCAGGAGTGGAACATGTTCAGCACAACCACACATACCACATGTCTCCTGAGGGGCCATCAGGTCTGTCACGTCCAACTTCAAGAGATAAACAAAAAAGTGAGGATTATATTTCTTGTTTGTAAATTCAAATTTATAGTATGGTCTTGGCATTTTGATTGATTGAATAGCAAATTGATTTTTCTCTTCCTCCTCTTTCATTTGCTTTTCCAGTTCATTTCCTAAAATTTTACCTGATACAACAGATCGGAAGAATGAGCATGACCGGGCACTCACAAGAGATGAGAAGCGAGCCAGAGCGATGAACCTGCCAATCACCTGTGATGACATCATCAACCTCCCCATGGATGAGTTCAATGAGCGGATCTCCAAATACGACCTAACTGAGGCACAGCTTTCTCTTATCCGAGACATCCGACGTCGTGGCAAGAACAAGGTAATGTGCTTTGTGTCCTGCAATTCCAATAGATTTGCATTTTAAGGAATTTTGTCTTTCTGGCACAAATTCATTTAATTTGTACCCACAAGGGAAGAGTGGCTTTAGAGCTGTTAGTGGTACTTTTTCAAAATTTATATGAGGTATCTTAGTTTCCAAAAAAGATGCCACTATTAGTTTTTTTGACCACTACTCTCAGAGGCACTACTAGATTTTTAATCCTTTATTAATAGTTGTAGATATTTTTGTTATATATGTTAAAAATTGGCTAGTACTATTACACCTTTAGTATATTATGTATCCAAGTCTATAATGTGCTTAGCATGTATAATTTCTTGGAAGATTTAAAATGAGAATCACATTTCCATATTTAATGTTGAGGCTACATCTATTTACTCACTTTGGGTGTTGTCATTTCCTGTACAACAGTTTTGCTCATTTAATTTTTCTGTGGCAGGTTGCTGCTCAAAATTGTCGTAAACGGAAGCTGGATCAGATCCTTCACTTAGCAGATGAAGTGAAGGCTATTCAGAATCGCAAAAATGAGCTATACAATGAGTATGAATACTTGAGCTCAGAACGAACCCGTATTAAACACAAGTTCTCACTATTGTACCGACACATATTCCAGGTAAGTTTATACTATTGATATAGACACTAATGGTAATATTAAGGAGATATGAGATAGTGTCACATTGTTCCATTTTTATGGATTTTTCATTTATGTGGTAACCTTTCTATTTCTTTAATTTTTTCTTTAAAATCTCAGAGTCTGCGTGATCCAGATGGCAATCCATACTCTCCACATGAATATTCACTGCAGCAGTCTGCTGACGGGAGTATCTTGTTGGTCCCTCGCTCCTCCACTGCTCAAGGCATGGACCCAACCTCCAGTAACAAGCCAAGAGGGAAGGATGACCCCAAGCAGTGAGCTAGCCAACCAACCCTGCCATACTGCCTCATCATCTAGACAAGGGTTCACTTTTAATGGCATGAAAACAAATCTGAAATCTCCATTACTGTTATACATTAGAAAGACTTGGCTTGGCTTCATACAGTGCACTTCTGCCAGATGTGCTGCAGTGCTGCTAAACATTGCTGTGCTCATCAGAATTGTTGATAAAACTAGTTCATGGTGCTGATGTCTTTGTTCAGTGGCACTGAGTGTTTTGTTATCGGTGTTCTGTCCATCACATACCACACAAATTTGTTTTCTTGATTTTCTTAAAGCTGAGTCATAGTACATATACAATAGATGAAATGCAGTGTAAATGGGTTGTTTCACAATAGTGAATTATGGCTGCTAATTTAGCATTTTATCCATGAAAATGAAACGGGCCTCAGTTAATCAAGTTTCAGCTGCATTATGCTCACTGCTCGTTTACCTGGGTCTGCAAAACTGAAAGAGACATTGATTAAACTTGCTTATGGTAGCAATGTTTTTAGTTAAAAAGGCTGTGATGATAACTCG
>NC_051408.1:20173943-20174194 GCF_015228065.2 Penaeus monodon
AGATCTCGTTTTGGTATTAAAATACAGGTATTTTGAATTTTTTTGTTTTGTCACAGCTCAAGATACTTTTAGAGCAAAAAAGAAAATTCCATAGAAATTCTTCCTTTACTTGCTTTTACATTGAAACTGAAAGAACTTCATATCCTTGCTACCCAGCAATTGGAATCACAGTGTCAGGTCCCCCATGTTGAGGCGGACATAATTTGTTTGCCTCTGTTTTACTTGCCTTGTTGGTTGGTTACCATATAAGA
>NC_051408.1:20174288-20174768 GCF_015228065.2 Penaeus monodon
GGTTTCATGAATAGTTCCACTTGATTGTAAGAATGAAAAGAAATATGTAAACTAAATTAACAATTAATTTTGTTGAATCAGATACATATTTTTCATTACCTTGAAGGATAGTTATTTATAAATTGTGAATTCTGTGTTGGAGAAATTGGCACTGATGCCCAAATGTACTGTATATTAGGAAAAAAATGCATGTTGAGGTTTGTTGTACTATGTTGTTATAAAAATGATTATTTTAAAAAGGCAGAATGTTTTATAGATGGCATTTGACACACACTGTTTTTATGCAAACAGTTTGCTGTACACTAAACTCAAAATCATTATATCCTATTGGTTGAGCACAACACAGACAAAGTACATTTGATGTTAATATCATGACTCTTTGATATTAAACTGCAAGCCAGAGGTATACAGAATCTAGAATGGTTCATTATCATTTCCTTACTACCTTAGGAGATCTAAGGAATGCACAGTTTTAAGGGA
>NC_051408.1:20174993-20176924 GCF_015228065.2 Penaeus monodon
AGGTATATTGTCTGTTTTGACTACATTGTAAATGTAGTTACAAATTAGTTGGAAGATTAACATTTAATTTGTCAAGGGAAAACATTAAAATGTGATATTTTTGAGTTCTTGTAGCTCTTTCTTCATCCCAGTCTTGTGATTTTAGGATACCTCCCTAAAGATAGAAATATCCCAGAACAGGATATGATTGAATCATTACAAATTATTTTTATTCAGAAATACAAAGCAGTTTGTAAGTAGCATTTATGGATTTTGCCTTGTGATCATCTAGTGTCTGCTTAGCTCTTCAGACACCTGGAAAGGATGTGTAATTTTCATCTAAAATGATTATTATGACCATAGTGATACTTTTCAAACAGAGCTTTTGAAGATATTGATGTCAAGATATCTTCTTTACTTTTTGGCAGGGACAGATCCTCATTGTTGTAGGGTGGGAACGGGTGCTCTGTACACATGCTAATATTATTTTGATAATAAGAAAACTTCAGTTTAGGGATGTATTATTCTTCTTATTGTACAGAAGATATATGATAGTTTTTTTTTCTGTTTTGTAGATTTGGAAATTAAGTAAAAATCTAAGTGGTCAAGGAGAACGTAAATCAACTGGGTACACCCAGTCCCTAGCTTATTAATTTTTATACTAAAGTATCTTAGTACTGTAATTGGTATACTAGCACCATCAGCTAATCACATCCCAGTGAATAATCTTACTTGAACTGCTCAGATATTTCTCACATATTGTTATATTTTATTTCAGATTTGTGTAACATTGAATTTTTATCAGCTGTACATAATTCTAACTAACCATCATGAAATATTCCTAATATATAAAAGTGGTAGATACCACATCACCTATTGCCTTCTATAGTTTCCTATACACTGTGGGCATGGAACTGAAAATTGTTCACTCATCAAGGTGTATGAGGCTGGCTGGAGGGTTGTAGAACCAAAAACACGTGCTCATAACTCTCTTGTGTAAGTTTTACGTGTAATTTTTGACATTTGTTAATGTAGAATTTAAGAAGCTTCTTAATGTTTTTATAATAAAAATCATCTGTTATGTAACATGAAACCCTCCAGGCAAGTCACACCATCTGTAGAATAGAGGAAGTGGAGGGTTTTTCAGTTATTGCTTTAGTGTAAGGTTGGTGGAGATGACCACATTGTGTAAACTACTGCTAATGTTCATGGTGGTAAAAAAGCCACTGATTTGACTCTGGCCATTGTTTGTGGTGGTAGTGAGGCACTAACTTGACTCTAGCAACAGTGAACGTATGATAACATTATCAGTCTTAAATTCATGGAATACTGTTATGTATTGAGTCATTTCATTTTAACTTGCTCCATTGTTTCTGCTGAAGGATCATCATTAGTAATGTTAGTAATTTCAGTTTTTCATTTTGTTTTAAGTATTGTCCTATGGTATTTGATTCAGATAAGATGAATCTATTAGGATTCATTTCTTATTGCACTATTATTCAGGTCAAAATATAACAGGTGCTGATATTCACTTGTATGGACATCTTTCTCATCTCATGCAAAAGTTTTAAAATATTGTATCCCTCATTTCTTGACAGACTTCTTTTGACCTTGTTTCTTGTCAACATTTCTAGAATGTCAGACCTCAGATCTTCTCAAAAGTCTATTTTCTGCTCTGTGATGACTTTCTGTACAAAGCTGCACCTGATTTACAGGTTTGGAAGGTTCAGGCCTCAGTGACTGGACACTTCCTCTACTACTGAATGTAAATATTGTTTTGCCTCTGCAATGGATTCAAAATTTGTCTTATCTGACGAATTGTGATTGCTGTTGGTAAAGACCTAACATAAAAAAATTGCTAGAGCTTGTATTTTTATGTACAATATGGAAAGTGTTTTTAATAAAAACGTAAGTAGACAACATAATTTGATTTTAGCACCTACCCCTCATTC
>NC_051408.1:20176948-20177488 GCF_015228065.2 Penaeus monodon
CGCGCGTGTGCATGCACACACACATGAAATCATCTACATATTAACATGGATGCATGTTGGTGATGGTCGCTAAAAGGACTCTAGTGCATGTGCTTACGATATTCCGACAGAAAGAAAGGAGATATTAAACCCTTCCTATGTATGGTACAGATTAGATCTGTAGGCAGTAATGACAAAGGAGATATAATAAATGCAATCGTTCTACAAAAGGTAACACATTTGTATACCAATCCTTCACTGTCTTGGTTTTACCCTGAACATTATGTATATGGACCATGGGCTTCATTAAGTACACATTTGAAAGGTATTTTGTGAAAGTTTATTACAAACACTAGCAATATGATATGTGTATCATCTTGGGCAAAGAGATTACTTGAGCTTGGGTTTCTCAATGACAGTTATTTCCCCCAAAAAAACCCTGAAGTTGGGAGATACAGCAACAAGGAGACGTGATGCGGCAGTTTGTGCAAGTCTGTTCTAATCTTATCTATGATACTGCTAAGTGCCGAAACAAGAAATGAGTAGATCATTAGTGTAATC
>NC_051408.1:20177912-20178529 GCF_015228065.2 Penaeus monodon
TCATTATGCGCATACACATTTGTGTCCGTGAGAGGGCTGGAGGTACAACCTAAATAAAATGTGTCCTGGAATAATATTGGTGTGTTTGTATACAACCATAACCATGGCTAGCCCGTCAGATGGTCGACATGGAAAGTTTTAGCACTCCCGCCTAATAGCTCTTCCTACAATTTTCACTACGTAAAGGCTCATAGATATTGCACTGATAAGGCATATATACTTTTCCTAACAACCGAGAATAAAGATTTCTACCCTTAAAATGACAACACAATAAATGGTAAAGCATAATATCATAAGTACCAAACAGACAAAATATGATTTGTACACTTTATGCATGAAAACGTTGGTGCTAGGTCGAGAAAGGTCATTACCAAACGGAAAGTAATTACCTCAGAGCCCAAACCTAAGAATAGACTCTGCAAGGACATGACGTGAACTCCCTGTAATAAATCCATACTACGCAGAAGCTAAAGAATTCGTAAAAACAGCCTGATAGAAAAACTACAACAATGTAACATAACAAGCAGACCACGATACTCTATACGGATACAATATCTATAGATTTGGTTATTCCTCTTAGTCTATCAGCCACTGTCTCAAAGGAATACCAGTTCAGC
>NC_051408.1:20180258-20180486 GCF_015228065.2 Penaeus monodon
CAGACACAGATTTCCTTTGTTTACTGCCATGATCAGGGTGTAACTAACAAGCGGTAATAATAACCAGTGTGTGTGCATACACTTTTTTTATACATACTGACTTGCATACAAAGATATTTTGTGTGTGTAATGTGGGAGGAAGGAGTCCCACTAGGAAGGAAGGAGTTCCGCTAGTGTAATATAGTGTGAGTTCGGTGTCCCCCTTTTGATGGCACTGGTTTGGTCCAT
>NC_051408.1:20181082-20181288 GCF_015228065.2 Penaeus monodon
GCTGTGTGCCGTGGGAAGTCGCGGGTTAGTAGAAGGGAGATGATATTAAAGTTTGTTTCTGCAATCTTAGATAGTTATATAGCTATTGTCTGCAGACCCTGTTCAAGATTTTATCAACTAACCACAGAACATTTATCCGACACCCAGAACCTGGAGGAACGATATCTCTTATGGTTGAAATATCAACCAGAATTCCTACCAGTCGA
>NC_051408.1:20186628-20186984 GCF_015228065.2 Penaeus monodon
ACACACACACACACAGCGAGGGCGCTTTCAGCCGGGTAGGGTCGCTGAGATCAAGGATGTACTTTGCTGAGGGAATAAAATAATCCGAAAACAATTTCCTGATAATGTTTCTTCGGAAATCCTGACACAAAAAAGCACTTCTCATCGACTAAGTGAATGCAAGTCCATTTTTTAATATAAAGAACAGGAACCAGGCAGTTAAAAGATCTATCTCAGGTTAAACGTCAATTTTGCGGTTTTTGTCAGAAATTAGCTTGTTTGGTGACAATAATGTCAAAAGAGCATCTGATAGAATCGCTTTAGTAAATGAAAAGATCATCGGTCATCAACAGGGTTGTTCAAAATTTAAGAAAACA
>NC_051408.1:20189385-20190037 GCF_015228065.2 Penaeus monodon
CCGGCGTTTGTCCTCGGCCGCCGCCCGTGAGCGACGCCGCCGCCATCTTGGTTGTTTGGGTTCGAGGCGACATGGCGATCAACCCGCGCAAGGACGGAGGCCCCAACATCAAGTATTATGAGTCCGCGGAGACCGTCTCCCGCTTCGAGAATGTCAAGACGTGGCTGACGAAGAACGCCAAGAAGGTTTGTGGTCGCCAGAAGCGTTAGTTTCAGAGATAAAGGGGCGTGGAGAGGTGACGCCGCCGGGAGGGTCCGCGCTCGCTTGTCAACTAACGGGCTTGGGCAAGGCGTTTCTGCTTTTGTTAGTCCTGCTGAGTGTGACTGGGCTTCGGAAATGGGCGGTGGGGGAATCGCGTGCGGACGGGCGTGGGAGGCTGAGAAGGCCCGAGACGAAAGATGAGGCGGAGAGGAGGCACTTTCCTCTTTGTTTTGTCTCGGGATTTGCTGCTCTGGGCGCCGAACCAGCCCAGCGCCCTTCCCCTGTGCCCTTCGCCCTTCCCCTGTGCCCTTCGCCCTTCCCCTGTGCCCTTCGCCCTTCCCCTGTGCCCTTCGCCCTTCCCCTGTGCCCTTCGTCCTTCCTCTGTGCCCTTCCCCTGTGCCCTGTGCCCTTCCCCTGTGCCCTTCGCCCTTCCCCTGTGCCCTTCCCCTGT
>NC_051408.1:20191276-20191421 GCF_015228065.2 Penaeus monodon
ACAGCCATCCAAACTTTTAATTTATATTTCATAAATTTCTAATGTGAGGGCTTCACCCCGATTGGGTGGCTCCAGGGGCGGAGGTCCCAATAGGGAAATCCAGAGATTGATTGGGGTTTGAGGGCAAAGCGTCTCATATATAGCA
>NC_051408.1:20191551-20191711 GCF_015228065.2 Penaeus monodon
TTGCAAGGCTGGATGGCTAGGTGAAACTAAAATATTATCTTAGATTCACTTGAAATGTACTTTGTTTTATGACAGAAGGCTTTCATTAAACATTTACAAGACCAACACATACCTGATTATGACAGTACTGGTGGATTCCTTTCACCCTCTACTACTCTCT
>NC_051408.1:20191818-20192082 GCF_015228065.2 Penaeus monodon
ATATTCAAAATGTCACTAACTCATCAGTTTGACAGACTTAAAGTCCTAAAAACCCAATGGAATTTTTGATGGCTTGTCACAGAATGTCAGAAACACACGATTTTCTCATACCTTTTTGTTAAGAATGAATTACATATAGTTTCATTTTGTATAGGTCATACTGTCATTTTATGTCACTCCACATAACATACAGATATATACCTGAGAGGTTCCTCTTTTTACATAATTGTCTTTATATTTATAATTCTTGATAGAAAGATGTCT
>NC_051408.1:20193329-20193491 GCF_015228065.2 Penaeus monodon
AGATATCTAATTACATATTTTTTATATGATAGGAAAATTTTTTATGCATTTTATTTACATATTCATCATAATGTCTCCCCTTTTTATTACTTCATTAGGGATAATTGGGTGCTTCTTTACAATATGAATGCATTCACCAGAGACTGTGTCCCCAACTCTGTT
>NC_051408.1:20193830-20194344 GCF_015228065.2 Penaeus monodon
AGTAACTGTAATATCCTTTTTAACTTTGTTCTTTGTAGATAGATACTTATTGTATTTGAGATAAAGAAATGAGATATAATTTTTCTTGTGTGATTTAGCAATGCTACAAAGCTGTTGTTACATTTGTTGATGGTAATTCTTTTTGTATATAAGTCTATAGGAATCCTTAAAGAAAAACAAGGTAAAATCATCAGCTGGGGATGAAGAAATATTTGGTTAATATATGCAGCTTTATTTTCCAGTATGTGGCTGCAGATCCACCAACCAACAAGGGCTTGTCCCAGTTGGTTATTCAGCTCCTACAGTTTATGGAAGATAACTGTGGCCAAAAGGTCACTAAACCTCCAATGACAAAATTACCTGTGAGTATTGTTTAATGTAATGGTGTTTATGCATTTTACTGTGTAAATATATTAACCCAATGCCAGCGGGTGGTTTCCTGATACGAAAGCCCTCCCTCCCGGGCTGTATTTGTATTGGCTTGGGCCCTGCTGCCAGACGATCCTGTCGGCAC
>NC_051408.1:20194699-20196489 GCF_015228065.2 Penaeus monodon
AACTGATAAATTATGAAAAGTTACTATGATTTTCATAATTCAGACTTTTCTCATTTCTCCAGATGAAATGTTTCCTTGACTTCAAACCTGGAGGTGGACTCTGCCACATACTTAGCACAGTTTACAAATTCAAAAGCGATCAAGGATGGCGAAGGTTTGATTTCCAGGTAAAAGCAACTCCTTATGTTAGGTATAAATGGGTAGATACCCATATCATGTGATCAAAGACTAATCCATTGTATCAGTTTCAGTCTTAATGTGATGTATTATTATTTTAATTTTAATTTGTTTCTCGTGGCTTCCCTTTTTCTCATCTTATTTCTGGTACACTGAGTTTTTGGAGATTTATTTGAAAGAAAAAGTAGAAGAAAGAGTATTATAACAGTTTTCAGTCTAACAAAGTATTGCAAGTTTTAAGCCCTCAGAGCCATAAACATTCTGTTAGTAAATGTTAGTGAGGAACTTCACACATTCAAATTTCCAACCCTTGCTCAGTCACCATCAAGGAAGGATGCAAACATTGAACTCTTCCGGGAGATTGAGAAGTCCTTGGTGGCAAACAAATGCTGGACCAAACCTGCAGTCTATATCCACAATGATGTTGATAAAGAATTGAGAAATGAACTCAAAGATATAGTGAAAAGACATGATGGCAAAATTGTAGGTAAGTTCATAGTGAATAAACCTGAAACCATTCTTGCAAGTTTGATTATTTGTCTGAAGATAAATCACTGGTGTCGATATTATTACTATGAATCATTCATTGGTATAAATGCATGTTGTCCGAATTTAGTAAAAAGATATATACCATCTTAGATAATTAGATATATTTTCTATTTTTATTGCAGAAGAGGAAGATGATGCCACACACATTGTATATGAAGACCAAGACCCCTTGGATGATGAGTTTGCACGTGGAGCCATGCGTCGGGACAAGCAGACTCTCTTCCACTTTTACTATATGCCTGACTCTTATGACTCTTGGGCTGCAGGGGTTGAGCTAGACTATGATCCTCCAGAATCACCACAGTTCCCTGACCACCAGTGGAAGGTGAGTTTGGAAACCATGCAAACATTTGTCAGATTAAGGTACAAAGCCCTATGCTAGTGCTAAAGAAATTGGCAAGACTCATTTTGTTCTATGTGATTTAGTTATCATGATTGTTATTATGTTATCTAGGTTTTCAGTGATACATAGAATTATGTAACTAGCATTTTTGGTAAAGTTTGAAATCTGAATTGTTTGCTCTCTTATGTTGTCTTTCAGGTCTGTGCTAATTGGTTGCAAGATTTAGAGTCCTACAATGAATGGATGAATGAGGAGGACTATGAAGTTGATGAAAATGGGCAGAAGAAGAAACATAGTGGCTGCCTGAGTGTTGATGATACAATGGGACTCAGTGATCCGGATAAAAAAAAGAAAGCGAAAAAGCGGCCTCGATCTCCACCTTCTCCACGTTCTAAGAGGAAAGGGTAAGAAAAATTTTATGTTGTGGATGGGAACTATAGATCTAATTGGTCTTTGATATTTCATATTGATACATTATTTTATAGGACCAGATAATGAAAAGGGCATTAATGAAAGGAACAATTTCAGTTTGATGAAGAACTTATTAAGGAAATCCTGATTGTAAAATGGCATTGCATTAGGTTGAATTTAACTGTAGAAAAAACTAAGAAAAGATAATAAGATCATATTTTTTGTACACTTAACATTTTGTTAAGTAAACCACATTCAATATAATCAACCAAAGATTTACCAAAGTCCATCTCATATGTTTGTTATCCCC
>NC_051408.1:20196603-20197056 GCF_015228065.2 Penaeus monodon
GTAAAAATGTTAAAAGTGCTCAGTGCCACCCTCAGTGAGTAAGAAGTGGGTGACATCACATTAATCAGGCTTGAGCAACTATTTTTTTTTTCATTCCTTTGCTTATAATTATATCATTCATGTTTATTACAAAAGGTGATATGATGTAAAATGTAAAAATTGTGTATATTAGACATAGCAAGGACAGGTGAAACAAGCCTCTGTTCCAATAGACTAAAAATGCCCAGATTATGTGGTCAAGGTCTGACTGATTTAGAAAGTTATTATGGCTTGTTTTGTTTGTTTTAAGGGTTATTATTAAACTGTACACACTGGATGGTAACTGTTCTTGTGGGGAGCTAGGTGGCAAGTATCTATACTATGTTTGGTTGAGCTTGCTCTGTGTTGTGCAGTTACAATAATCTTACACTTGTATGACCCTGATACCAGTCATAGAGGAGGTATAGCCCTCCA
>NC_051408.1:20197083-20197222 GCF_015228065.2 Penaeus monodon
TGTGGTGGGGTGGGGTGGGGGATATTGAAAGATTGTGTTACAGTCATAAACTTTGTGGGTTGAAAATATTTACCAGCTTTTAATTTTTCACTCAGGTGGGTGACTTAGTACAATGCCCAGTGCATGGTATGGGAGGGTT
>NC_051408.1:20197730-20198129 GCF_015228065.2 Penaeus monodon
ATCTTGTTTATAGAATATCCTACTCAGAGTTGCAATTACCAAAAGAAATGAAATTAGTTGTAAAAGCATGAACTTTAGTAATAAAAACACCAAGTTGAGTGACATTAGAATATTAATTATTGGTATGTGATTGCAAATTGTGGTTTATCATTACTAATATAATAGTGTAGTAATGTTTTGAATCTGAGGTCTAAAGTCGGGACCCCGTTATGCTGAATGGTTTGAGATGGGTAAGGATTGGAAGGATTAAATAAAATTTCCAGAATCTTTGTTTCATTTCCAAGTTTGTGACATAATCCATCAACTGTTGAATTGGGCTCTCAAGTCATGAGGCAACATCTGTTGTGCTCCTTCAATTTTCGTTGTATTCTTTGTATTTTTTCCTAATTTTAGAGTGCT
>NC_051408.1:20198498-20199169 GCF_015228065.2 Penaeus monodon
AGGCTGCATTGGGTTAATAGTGGCTAACTATTTAAACCATAATTTATACAAGTAAGAAAAGGGAAGTGCAGTGTTTCATTTGATGATTATTGAAATGCCCATTGCAGAGGCAGAAGCAATGCTACCCCTGGAAAGCCAGTGAAGAAAACAAAGACTGAGGAGGAAGAGGAAGATCTTACACGAGATATGGAAGACCCTGTTGCTGAGCCAGCTGTCACTGAGGTTACCACTGGTTCCAAAATTCAGCCTAGCAAGGGAGGAAATTACATGGACCTTGATGAGGAAGCAGCTGATAAGACAGAGAAAACAGAAGGACAGGTAATTGTCACAGCCCTTCAGTTGATTATTTTTTCTTTCTCTCTCTCTGTCTTTATACATGAATATGGAAAGACTTGAGAAGTACACTAAATTTTTGAAAATTTTTAAAGGTTGCTATACTTTTTCATTTAAAAGTACCAGTTCTCCAAAAGTAGAAGACAAAGCTACTATTGGGGCCTCTAGTGGCACTGATACCAAGCGTTAATACCAAACTGCAAGTACAACAAAGTAGTGACGTTTTTTTAAAGCAAAAATTTTCTCCCTTGTTTAGATTTTTTGACGGGTGCTTTGGTCGTGTTTGGGTACTTTTCATAAAGAATTTTTTGGGTTTGGAACGAAAGAATGTAAGAGGA
>NC_051408.1:20201278-20201733 GCF_015228065.2 Penaeus monodon
ACCTCTATTAATTGTCATTCTTGTATTTGTAGCCAGTGCCAGACAGTGAGGACACAGCCACAGATCAAACACATCACATCATTGTGCCCAGTTATGCTGCCTGGTTTGACTACAATGCCATTCATGCCATTGAAAAGAGGGGGCTCCCAGAATTCTTTAATGGCAAGAACAGGTCCAAGACTCCTGAAATTTATTTGGCATACAGAAACTTCATGATTGACACATACCGGTGAGTTTTACCCTCTTTGGTTAGAAAACTCGATACAGAGCCTACATGTGTATTACCCATTTGTGGTGTA
This sequence comes from Penaeus monodon, assembly GCF_015228065.2. Taxonomy (NCBI): domain Eukaryota; kingdom Metazoa; phylum Arthropoda; class Malacostraca; order Decapoda; family Penaeidae; genus Penaeus; species Penaeus monodon. The sequence continues at coordinate 20,201,578 of NC_051408.1, forward strand.
CATTTTATTGATTAGTGAGGGAGTATGTCAAGAATTTTCCCCATGGTTCTGAATTCAATGTCCAATGTAGTGGTGATCCCATAGGAAATAAGAGGTAGGATTTAGTATCTCCTTTTCAGTAAACTTGTTTTTATTGGAAAGAATAATAAGTCAGTA
>NC_051408.1:20202395-20203469 GCF_015228065.2 Penaeus monodon
ATATAATTTATTATTTTTGATATATTAAATTAATTTAAAATAAAAATTCTTCAAAAAAAAACCTATAATTAAATAATTATAACTTATATTTATATTTTTTAAATAAATATATATATATATTTTATTATATATAAAATAATATAAATATATATAATAAAAAATATTATTAATATATTAATAATATTATAAATATATATTATTTCTATATATTTTAATTATTTATATTTTTATTTTTTATTTTTATATATATATTTTATTTAATTTTTAATTATTTTTTAAAAATTATATTATTATTATATATTTTTTATATTTTCCTTAATATAATTTTTTATTTATATATATTATTTTTATTTTAAAATATATTTTTATCATATAATATATTTATATCTTTTTTTAATATAAAATTTAAATATATATATTTTTCTTTAATCTTTATAATTTATTTATATACTAAATATATATATATATTTTATCTATTACCTAATACTCTCTTCTTTCTTCATCTATACTATATTATTTTTATTTCTAATAATATAATATAAAAAATATATATATTTATATTATTATATTATTTTTTAATATATCTTTTTTATTTTTATCTATTTATATTATATTAATTATTCTAAATTTTTATATATTTTATTTTTTTATATTTATAAATTATATTTTATTATCTTTTTCACTTTATATATCTTTTTCTATTATTATTTTCATATTTTTTAAAATATATTTAAATATAAACCTTTTATATATTATATTTATATAATCTTAAATTATTAATTTTTTTAAAATTATTTATATATAAATATCTATTTATTTTCTATTATATATATTTAATATTATTTAAATTTCTTTATATTTTTTATTTTTTTTAAAAAATATTATTTTTTTAATATATATTATATATATAAAATTTTAAAATTATCAATTATATTTAAAAATATATATATATATTTATATATTATATAATATCTATAATTTTTTTATATTTTATCTTTTTATAAAATATATATAATAATTATTTTATATATATTATAAAATTTATTATTTATTATTTTTATTATATTTATTATA
>NC_051408.1:20203542-20203847 GCF_015228065.2 Penaeus monodon
CTCTACCCCTTTTAAAAAAAATTTTTTTTTTTTTTTTTCTTATTATTTTTTTTTTTTTCTTTATTTTCTTTTTTTTTTTCCTTTTTTTTTTTTTTTTTTTTCTTTCTTCTTTTTCTTTTTTCTTCTTTTCTCCTCTTTCCTTTTTCCCTTTTATTTTTCTTTTCATATTTCTTTATTTTTTTTTCCCCTTTTTTTCTTCTATTTCTTTTTTTTATTTCTTTTTATCTTCTTATCCTTTCCCTTTTCTTTTTTATTTATTTTTCTTCTTCTTTTTTTCCCTTTTCCCCCTTTTCTTTTTTCCTTAT
>NC_051408.1:20208003-20208155 GCF_015228065.2 Penaeus monodon
CTCTCATCTATCGTCTATATACTACTTTTCTCTACTCTATCCTCATCTCTATCTATCTACTCTCTCATTATATAATACTCTCTCTTTCTCCTCTCCTATCTCTCTACTCCTCTTTATCATGTATCCTCCTCATCTCTCATACTCTATCTCGA
>NC_051408.1:20210094-20210789 GCF_015228065.2 Penaeus monodon
GCTCTTGAGCAATGTCTGGAGGCACTGGGTACTCTTGTACATTTCGTTGTTGAAAATACAGATTCACCATCAAGATGATTGTGGGGTAAAGTGTCTTTGTAAATGGCTTATGAAAGAAATAGTCGGGCTTTCAGTACTTCCCCCATCCCAGAAAAGTTCAAAATAATAGTGCAGTGTACTGTTTCCAACTTCGCAAGGGTGTGGAAGGGATATCTAGGCTGGGAACCAGCCATCACCGAAAAGAGGACATACATATAAAAATGGGAAATTATGAGATATAGTTATCTGTAAAACTGCAAGAGACGTAAAACTATGCGTGGGAAACCATGATGAAGAGATATGTATTGTTTCATGTGCAAGGAAGGGCCATAAGGAAATTGAGTTGAATTGTTATGTCTGTCTGATGATGATGTCTCTTCATCTTGGCTTTTCACAACCGGGGGTATTCTCCCACCTCCCTCCATATTAATCAATTTTTGGTCACGCCCAAACCATTTTCCCCCCCCACCCTTTTTTTTTTTGTGCACACTTGTGTTGGATAAATGCAGACAGAAGCTTGTCTTACCAAAACAACCAACATGGTATTTTACAGGAGACATGTAATCTGAATAGACTCAGAGTCAGAAACAAAGATAAAAAGCTTGATCTTCTTCAAAATGATGTATGGGTAGAAGGGGATTAACCCGTTATTCCCA
>NC_051408.1:20210978-20211618 GCF_015228065.2 Penaeus monodon
GGCAATAATGGGTTAAGGACAATCCTTAGCTTGAGCCTTTGCCTCACACATCAGAGTTGATGGTTTGCTCTGTTCGTCCAGGTCACTCGGAGAGAGAACAGTCTTGATCAGAATGAGCACTCTATGGAATATGCATTGGTATTAGTGCGTTGAAGTGATTTACAGGATTGATATTTTTTTTTTTCTGTATAATCAGTCATCAGATCATGAAATTCAGGAAAGATTTTATGGCTCACTATAAAAATGTAGAATAGACACTCAGAAACCGAGATTGTAATTGACAAAAATATTCCAAGTAACAAAAGTAACACTGGTACCATCTATAATTTGTCGGCAGATAGTCCCATCATAATATGAGGCGACTGTCATTTACATCCATTTAGAAAAAAAATATCCATAATTGATGTAAAGCGAGATCAATACCTCTCAGTTGGTCTTGATAACATCTTTACTCATTTTAACTAATAACATCACAAAGAAAACCATACATAGTCATGGTAGGAATATGGCACCACCCAAAATGGTCCAATCACAGTGTCAAAAGGGAATGCTATCCATATCACGAGGTCATAGTATTCTACAAATTGTCATCAAGTACAATGATTGTGCTCAGTGGCAGTGTGCTAATGTGTCCAGATAA
>NC_051408.1:20211883-20212101 GCF_015228065.2 Penaeus monodon
ATAAGGGTCCAGAGTACTAAGCTAGATTTTAGATTTTCTGGCGCCACAATAGATTAGGACCCCAACAATTTCAAGCACACATGGAAAAGTGGCAACCTACTTGTAGATTGTGACTTCTTGTCTTGGGGAGGGGGGGGGGGGGCTATATTAATGTATAATCATTCATTCATTCTTTCTGTTATGCCCAAAACAATCACATGCGCATTACTGTTTTTGGT
>NC_051408.1:20212124-20212405 GCF_015228065.2 Penaeus monodon
ATCAAGCAAGCTAGCATATTTCACTTTTCACCGCATGCCTAATAATAAGGCATGCAAATATGCTTGCTAAACATTAGGGCTTACACATGTATGAGTACTAACATAAAAATGGGATATCTCATTTCAATGACATATTACCCCTTCCAATTTTCAGATTAAACCCAACAGAGTACCTGACCTCTACAGCTTGTCGCCGCAACCTGGCGGGTGATGTCTGCGCAGTCATGCGTGTCCATGCTTTCTTGGAACAGTGGGGGCTTATCAATTATCAGGTATTTTGT
>NC_051408.1:20212432-20213268 GCF_015228065.2 Penaeus monodon
CGTGCTTGTTCTTTTTTTTTCATGGGACATTTCAAATGATGCAGTATTAGAAAGTAATGAGTTAGTAAATGTGTATGTTTACATCAGGCTGAAAAATCTGACTGCAAAACTATTAAACAAGTACCAAAAACTAATATATTGGTTTACTTTTAGGTTGATGCAGATGCCCGTCCAACCCCTATGGGTCCTCCTCCTACCTCTCATTTCCATGTGTTGGCTGACACTCCTGCTGGTCTGCAATCCATCAATCCTCCAAAGGTATGGATGGCACTGACCTGCCTGAGTTGTTGTTGTTGAGACTTTGCTGTTAGTCTTATGATTTGGTTATGTATCAGTGTACAGGATTTGCCTTTTGATGCAGAAATGGCTTATAGATGAAATGCAAGGTTTTGATATCAGTTGACCTCTGTTTAAACCTACTTGAAACTTTTGTATTTTTTATAATGTTCAAATGAAAAATGTAATACTTCATATTTGTTTGCAGGTCAATCAGCCATCAGCAGCTAAGCAACTTATGGACTTCGATAAGAAGCCTGTAGATAAGAAACCAGAATTTGGTATTGGTACAGAATTTGGTCTGAAGTTGGATCAGTATTCTAAGAAAACTGGAGCTCTCAAGAATAAGTCAGCAGCAAGTCAGGCCAGAGAATGGACTGAACAGGAAACTCTGCTTTTACTTGAAGCCCTTGAAGTAAGTATCTTTTGCCTATGAAAGGTGAAAAACAATTACTCAATCTAGGGTGTGCAAAATATCTTGAACATATCTGGGGGGAAAAAAAGAAGAAAAGAAAAAATCAGGGTGGTTTGTTTTTATGAAGTAAATATACTTAAGTTTG
>NC_051408.1:20213531-20214141 GCF_015228065.2 Penaeus monodon
TATGATTTTTTTTTTTTTCCCCAGTCAACACATGTTGTTCTTGTAGTGTGTGTCACCCTGTGGCCACATTGTCATTGTCATGGGAAGTATTCTTATCATAGTTTTTAATGAAGCATTGAATTTGGGGTCCAGTGTTGTGACCCATGAAATCTACTTGAGTGTATTGTTAATTGTTTTATTTGTTTTTGTAGATGTACAAGGATGACTGGAACAAGGTTTGTGAGCATGTGGGTACCAGAACACAAGACGAATGTATCCTGCAGTTCCTGCGCCTCCCCATTGAGGATCCTTACCTAGAAGATCCCGAGGCTGGCAGTGGACCCACCCCTACAGCCCTTGGACCTCTTGCTTACCAACCCATCCCATTCAGCAAATCAGGAAACCCAATTATGTCCACTGTGGCTTTCTTGGCATCTGTTGTTGACCCCAGGATCGCAGCGTCTGCAGCCAAGGCAGCCATGGACGAGTTCTGCAGGATTAAGGACGAGGTCCCAGCTGCTCTCCTTGACTCGCACATCAAGAATGTCGCAGATAACGCTGCCTCTAATGAAGGAAAGGTTGATCCCACTGCCGGCTTGGCCAAGTCCGGCATTGCTGGCACTGAACCAGA
>NC_051408.1:20214255-20216689 GCF_015228065.2 Penaeus monodon
AGATGCCATGGAAGTTGACAAACCAGAAGAAAAGAAGCCCGAAGAGAAGAAGGAAGGTGAAGAGGAAGAAAAGAAAGAAGAAAAGGAAGTAAAGGAGGAAAAGAAGGAGGAAAGTCCGGAAGAGAAGAAGTTGGATGCCGAACGAGAAAGATTACGCAAAGATGCCTCTGTTCAGCAAGCAGCCAGTGCAGCTCTTGGTTCAGCAGCTGTCAAGGCTAAACATCTGGCTGCAGTCGAGGAGAGGAAGATCAAGTCTCTGGTTGCTCTTCTGGTGGAGACGCAAATGAAGAAGTTGGAAATCAAACTACGTCACTTTGAGGAACTCGAGACGATCATGGACCGGGAGAGAGAGAGTTTGGAACTGCAGAGGCAGCAGCTGTTACAGGAGCGACAACAGTTTCACCTGGAGCAGTTGAAGGCTGCCGAAATGCGAGCCCGCCAGCACGCATTGCACCAACTCACACAGGGAGCAAGTCCAGCCCATTCCCCTGCACCAGCCATGGCTCAGGTTCACACGTGAATATTGTCATGCAAGTGAGGTGGAACAAGTTGAACTCTTGGTGAGGAAAGGAATTCTTGTCATTGGCAAATTTTGTATCAAGCTGGGGTAGTATTATGGAAAATTCTCTTCACAAGATTTTAATGTTGAATGGATTTGTTAAATATAAGGATTATGGGCATCCCGTCTTAATTTAAGAAGTAAAAAAGTACTCAAAAATATTTAAGAATTTTTCCAATCATTAAATCATTATTGAACTTTAAAGGTATGAAGTTCAAGGCTGATTTTCTCTTTTTGTAAAGAAAAAGCAAAGTCCTCGGTTCAAGTTGCAGGATTTGAACATGCAAGGCCTACTGCCCTTTTCATACCTTTTGTATTATCTGTAATATGAATATTACATTCCTGTCAGCCAATTGAGAGGATCATTAAAAGCCAAGGTAAAGAGGTACACTTCTATGTGAAACTAGTGCTAATTTAAGTTAAAAGCAATGTTTTCTGGACATTTGTTAGGTTTATTTTAGACTTGTGTCAATACTATGTGCAGTGTGTAACATGTCTGGAAATCTCAGTGTATGTATTATAGAACATTATCACAATTTTATCATTAAAGTCATTTTTATAGAGATTTGTTTTATTTTACATTAGGTTTGTATCAATTTTTTTTATGATTCACTACCATAACATTGAAACACCGTAAAATTTGTTTGTTTATCCATATATTGTGTATATATTTGTAGGTCATTTGAACCTGTTCTTAATCCGTACATTATAAACAAAGATATTCAGAATAAAAGTTCAATGTTTATGAAAGTGCCAAAAGGTACTTCTGATGGTGAAGTCAAAAGCTTCCCGTTGATAAAACTTCCGAAAACGTTTTATGGAACTGATCCTTGTAGATATTAACACTCCCAGCTTTATTCAGATCTGACATACAAAACGCTGTTAAAAATGTAGAAAGCGACGGGAGCACATACAGTATAAGACAACCTTAACACTGACAACAAACGGAATGCCAAAGAAAAGAAGTCGGAACTAAATTAACTATTAAACCCAATCATCGGATCTCAGTTGTATGGTTATAACAGACAGGATACACACGCTGCTGGCAACGATGTGCCATGAATTATTTAGTGCTACGTGCCAACAAGCGATCGTGACAAATGCCAATGGCAGAGAAACTGACAGCACATGGGTGGGTGAGTGATCACAGGAAGGGATTTATGAAAATGAACTAGGAAGGGGGAATCAGCAAGAACAAATGTACGACAATAACAATACCGACTAGAAATGAGAGAGAAAAGGAAAAGGGAGAAGGGAGAAGGGTAGTGAGGAGGTGAGTCACGCCCAGTCACCTGACACTTACCTGAGGGCGGCTTGACGGGCGGACCCGATAAAGTTACCAGCTCCCCCCTTCTCCCCCTCTCCTCCACCTCTTCTCTCGTATCGCCCTTCATCTCCCTGTGCCATGCCATCGCGTTATCATTTCCACCATACATTCATTTCCTCATTTATATGAGCGGTTTCCCACCTTTCATGATTTTTCCTTCTTTGAAGTCCGTCCTTTCGGTTGTCCTTTGTACATACTCCCATTTATCTGTCAATTTCTACTTCCCTTGAAACATAACACTGCGCTCATTCTATCTGGGTACGCAGCTCCAAACCGGAAAGTGTTTCTGCATTATCCTCTTCAGGCAAAATGTTTAAAGTTCTTTAAATGATAGACAGATGATGTAAACAGGCAAACATGTAGACACGAAATTACATTTATAATGCAGGCACAATCATATAATCATATCAGCATATATAAAGTTCTGCATTAAGTAGGAAAGGTAAGGTAAATAAGTAGAAATTATATATTTGTGTGTCCTATTCAACTACATACACCATAAACATTCCTGAAAAAGGTGCACTCAAGAAAAAGAAGATATATGTTAA
>NC_051408.1:20217555-20218385 GCF_015228065.2 Penaeus monodon
AACCTCTCACACCGATATCACAGTTTGCATGAAAGTGCCATTATCTATCCATCTAACCGTCTAATAGTCAGTCTCTCTGCTTCTGCATATCAGTATCTGTTTGCTTGCTTCCAGTCTACAGCTGGTCTGTCGTGTCCATTTTTTCAACCTGTCCTGTTGTTTTTATGTATGATTATCTGGTTATCTGTTGGTTCTCTTTAAAGTATTAGTCAAATAAAACCTTACTAGACATTACTGTTATAAATGAAACAACAACACAATCTAAGACAAAAAGCCAACACAACTATCCTAGGTGGAACTCAAGCTATACGAGTTGTATGAGAGCCACGTATAACCGCCGCAAGATTTCAGTGCATTACTAAACTTTCTGATTACTAAATGTGCGGTTGCTACTGAGATATTGCACTGGATGCAATTCTGAAGCAGCGCAGGTAACAGGTGCCAGGAGGGCAAGAATTGTACTGAGTGCCACGTGGAGGTCACGTGACACCTTCCTCGAGGCGGGAGTGAAGAAGGTGCCCAGACCTATAGGACGACTTCATGGTGGCAACAGCAGTGTCTCGGGGTGGAGGCGGTGCCAGTTGCGTCTGGAAGGCCATAGTGTCACCACCCGTAGCTCGCGGGGAGGTTGTGTCAAGGAGCGGGGGAGGGACGGGGGCGGAGAGGTCCCCGGGTGACAGATACCGGCGCTCGGGAAACAGATCGGGGAGTTGAATCTCTCCAGGAAGGAGAGCAAAGGAAAACTTACGTGGACGGAGACTGCAATGGGAAGTAAATGAAAATTTCCTTTCCTTTGTTGGAATGTCTTCTACAAAGAATAGGTAAGTTTA
>NC_051408.1:20219977-20220118 GCF_015228065.2 Penaeus monodon
TATGTAAGATATGAGGAAAAATTTCCCGCTCTTAAAAGCAGATAGATGAATATACTGAATGCACATGGGCAAGGGCGACCGTCTTCGTCCTTACCTTTTGCATGGCTGTCCGCATGAATCATATGAGAAGCTTGGAGTGTA
>NC_051408.1:20220148-20220212 GCF_015228065.2 Penaeus monodon
AGCATACGTGCAGTCAATCCACATAAACACCTGTATCTGCAGGGACTGTTAAAAAGAGAATACT
>NC_051408.1:20220312-20220559 GCF_015228065.2 Penaeus monodon
AGCATATTGCATGCTATTATTAGCAGCGTGAAAGTGAATATGCTAGCTGCTTGATTTTCTTTCTTTTTCCTTCTTTCCAAAAGTAATGCGATGGATTGTTTGGATAACTCATTAATATAGCCCCCCCCTCCCAGACAAGAAGTCAAATCTCAAAGGTTGCACTTTCTGTGTGCTTGAAATTGTTGGGGTCCTAATCTATTGTGGCGCCAGAAAATCTAAAATCTAGCTTAGTACTCTGGACCCTTAT
>NC_051408.1:20220822-20221457 GCF_015228065.2 Penaeus monodon
TGGACCCTTAGCACACTGCCACTGAGCTCAATATCATTGTACTTGATGACAATTTGTAGAATACCTATGACCCTCTTGATATTGGATAGCATCCCTTCTTGCCACTGTGATTTTGACCATTTTTTGGGTGGTGCATATTCCTACCATGACTATGTATGTTTTCTTGTGATGTTATTAGTAAAATGAGTACAGATGTTATCAAGACCAAATGAGAGGTATTTTATCTCTCTTTACATCAATTTATGGATATTTTTTCTAATGGCTGTAAATGACAGTCGCATAATATTATGATGGACTATCTGCGACAAATTATAGATGGTACCATATGTTACTTTTGTTACTTTGGAATATTTTTGTCAATTACGATATCGCTTCTGAGTGTCTATTCTACATTTCTTATAGTAGCCATAAAATCTTTCCTGAATTTCATGATCTGATTTTGACTGATTATACAGGTAAAAAAAATATCAATCCTGTAAATCACTTCAACTTGCACTATACCAATGTATATTCCATAGGTGCTCATTCTGATCAAGACTGTTCTCTCTCCGAGTGACCTGGACGACCAGCAGCTATCAACATCTGATGTGGAGGCAAAGGCTCAAGCTAAGGATTGTCCTTAACCCATTATTGCC
>NC_051408.1:20221655-20222291 GCF_015228065.2 Penaeus monodon
TACCCTTCTTACCATACATCATTTTGACAGATCAAGCTCTATCTTTGTTTCTGACTCTGAGTCTATTCAGATTACATGTCTCCTGTAAATACATGTTGGGGTAAGACAAGCTCTTGTCTGCATTTATCCAACACAAGTGTGCAAAGAATGTGCGTGACCAAAATAGATTTATATGGAGGAGGTGGGAGAATACCCCCGGTTGTGAAAGCCAAGATGAAGAGACATCATCATCAGACAGATATACAATTCAACTCAATTTCTTTATGGCCTTCCTGCCACATGAAACCAATACATATCTCTTCATTCATGGTTTCCCAACTGCATAGTTTTACGTCTCTGCAGTTTTACATATAACTATATCTGCATAATTTCCCATTTTTTATATTGTATTGTCCTCTTTTCAGGTATGCTGGTTCCCAGCCTGATATCCCTTCCACACCCTTGCGAAGTTGGAACAGTACACTGCACTATTATTTTGAACTTTTCCTGCTGATGGGGGAGTACTGAAAGCCCTGGACTATTTCTTTCATAAGCCATTTACAAAGACACTTTACCCCACAATCATCTGATGGTGAATCTGTATTTCAACAACAAAATTACAGAGTACCCAGTGCCTCCAGACATTGCTTCCAGAGC
>NC_051408.1:20222429-20222583 GCF_015228065.2 Penaeus monodon
AGAGAACAATACAGATAAGAGAGACAGAGACAGATAATACAGATACATAGAAACAGATAATAAATAGACTAAGACAGTATAGATAATAACATAGAGAAAAGATAGAAAGTACAATCATACAGAGTACAGAATAGACAAGTAAAGACAATAGAAC
>NC_051408.1:20223668-20223963 GCF_015228065.2 Penaeus monodon
TTTATATTATTTTATATTATTATATTTTTAAATATTTTATTTTTTTTTATATTTTTATTTTATTAAGATGATTGGGTTTTTTTTTGGAATATAAATAAAATAATTTTAAAAAATTTTATAAAATATTTTTAATTTATAAATTTAAATTATTAGATATTTTATTTTTTTTTTTAAATGGTTTTTTTGTTGGGTTTTTTGATACTTTATTTTAATTTTTGGGATTTTTTTGATATTAATATTTTAAGATTTTATTCTTTTTTAATATTTTATATTTAAAATTTAAATAGGGGGTTTT
>NC_051408.1:20227519-20227651 GCF_015228065.2 Penaeus monodon
TAATTTTGTTGTTGAAATACAGATTCACCATCAGATGATTGTGGGGTAAAGTGTCTTTGTAAATGGCTTATGAAAGAAATAGTCCAGGGCTTTCAGTACTCCCCCATCAGCAGGAAAAGTTCAAAAAAATAG
>NC_051408.1:20228905-20229344 GCF_015228065.2 Penaeus monodon
ATTAATTGTCAATCTTGTATTTGTAGCCAGTGCCAGACAGTGAGGACACAGCCACAGATCAAACACATCACATCATTGTGCCCAGTTATGCTGCCTGGTTTGACTACAATGCCATTCATGCCATTGAAAGAGGGGCCCCCAAAATTCTTTAAGGGCAAGAACGGTCCAGACCCGAAATTTTTTTGGCATACAGAAACTTCATGTTGACACATAGGGGAGTTTTACCCTCTTTGGTTAGAAAACTCGATACAGAGCCTACATGTGTATTACCCATTTGTGGTGTACGTTTTATTGATTAGTGAGGGAGTATGTCAAGAATTTTCCCCATGATTCTGAATTCAATGTCCAATGTAGTGGTGATCCCATAGGAAATAGAGTTAGGATTTAGTATCTCCTTTTCAATAAACTTGTTTTTATTGGAAAGAATAATAAGTCAGTA
>NC_051408.1:20230615-20231136 GCF_015228065.2 Penaeus monodon
CCCCATCTGGGGAGCGGAAGAAAGGACGAGTCTTGCATGTTCATCTCTTCCTTCACGTTTTTAGCACAAAATCGCTTCAAAAAACCCTTTTCTAGTTTCCCCCTTCAGGCCAGACTTGGCAAAATTTTCCCCCTCCTCCTTCCATTTCCAACCCCCCTTGTCTTCTCTTCTCCTCCAGTTCCCACCTATCTCTCCTCTCCCTCACCACCCTTCTCCGGGGATGTTTCATATTTCAAGCGGCCGACGCGGGGGTTTTCCAAGGCCGTCTCTTGCTCGGGGATCCTACCGCTCCGGTAGGCCCACCGACCGGTGGAGGCCCTTTAGCGCACTCTCTTGCCCCCCACGCCTTTCCAAAAACGCCCCAGTTTTATGGTGATAAATAACACTAAAAGTATAAAGATGATCATTTCTAGACGGGGGGAAATGGTTCCCTTCAGCAAAACAGCGTAAACCCAACGGAAGCAAAGCGGCAGAGGAAAGCCCAAAATTTCTCCGTAAAAAACCAAAAGAAACGGCAAAAA
>NC_051408.1:20232260-20232341 GCF_015228065.2 Penaeus monodon
GTACCCGATACGGCGAGTCAACAACGGCCACGGAAAAGGAATAGGGGAGAAGAGATTAACCGATTAATAAAAATGATAGAA
>NC_051408.1:20233891-20234981 GCF_015228065.2 Penaeus monodon
CTTAACATCAGATTCTGTTAATAATAGAACAAAAATTCTGAAGTAAGGAACACTTATTCCCCCGTCCCGTCTTGCGAACAGTGAACAGCGACCGGTTAGCGCTGGTCGCCCTGCGCACTGGCGGCCTCGATGACTCACAGTGGAGCCGCACGCCGACCCACCGTTAGGCGCGTGACCCGGCGACCTTGTGGTACTTCGGTAATGAATGGGGCCTCTGGGCAGCGGGTGGGGTCGCGGGGTGACATACGCTGCACTTGCCCTCCCTTTTTGCGGCTGTGTTGTGGCTGAGAAGTCGATGTTGGCTCTTGGGCGATGATGGGTGAACCTTAAGGTGTCAAGAATTAAGCAGTAATGGTTTTAAAATCACCGAGTTTTTCTCCATTCATATTAAGGATGTACAGGTATTGGCACCCGCTATGTATCATTTGATCGTATCTTATCACTGCGAGGATGACAGTACAAGTGACGCAATACTATACCGTAGCTTCTCTACGGTCAACGACCCTCCTAGCCTGCCATCCAAGGTCGGCTGCTCTTCTGTCACCTTACAAGGTCGGGAAGCTGCCTGACCCTTTGCAAGGTCGGTTGCTCTATGCAAATAATGAGTTTATTTTCATATGAACTGTCAGCTCTAAAACATATATAAGAAATATGCTTTCAGGGATGGAAGATAAATTTACGAAAAAGGTTATATCCTGGCTTTGCTATCTATAAAAATGTCTATACACAATGATATGACTGCATGGCTCGGTGCCAACATCACACTTGTTTATCTTGTGAATAACAAAAATAAGGCTTCCTAGCACAAAGAAAACGGAACAAAGGAGTAAAGAATAAGTGTGAAATCTACTTTTTCTGGAGAAGCATTTAACAGAAAACCAATTACTCAGAAGGACAAAAACCGAGACTAAGATCAAGAGACGGGGGAAAAAAACCTTCCCGCCTGGGTGCTTGTCAACTGCATAATGAGGTGCTTGCGGCCTCCTCACCTCGGGCGCGACCGGCTGGCAGTGACACCCGCAGCAAGACCGGCGCCCTATCTCTCTCCGCCTCGATTTGGATTGATAAGGTCGGTACGCCCAAGACTGGC
>NC_051408.1:20236450-20236982 GCF_015228065.2 Penaeus monodon
TTTAACGGCACACACGAGCGATAACGACCTAACAAAATGCCTACCCAGCCCCAAGGGGAGGCTAAGGAAGGGGAAAGGGAGGTGGGCTAGGTTATCATCGGCACCGCCTCCCTCATCTTATCTTGGCACCGTGGGCATGTTCCCCGTAATCAGTGCAGTGTCAGAAACGCCGTAATTAATACAAGCAGAATCACACGCGAGGGTTATGTGTATTTTACTGCGATGGCAACGGTTGACTGGTGAGCTTTCTTTTTGCGTTTGAATATGTAAACGCTAATAAGCGGATTTTGTTTTGACATTTTCGGACTGAAACGCTACTCGGGAACAAATGGAAAATTGTTTCTGTCAGTGTTTGTCATCGGTATTATTGTGTTTTTATTACCATGCGAGTTATTTCCTTCATTTTTAATATTATGCCCAAATTTTGTTTTACTCGGAAGTAGAAAGTCTAAAAACTAGATTAAGGCGTTGTGCGACTGGTTTTTGTGGCTGAGAGCACGAGACGAACTTTTTGTACTTGCTTTGAAAATAG
>NC_051408.1:20237763-20238048 GCF_015228065.2 Penaeus monodon
ACTAATGGTGTTAAATACCTCATCACCTTAACATGTGCTTTCGTCACGCTGGAATGAGAGAGCTCCGCACAAGTCGCCTTGTATATGTATGTTTTTTTTGTCGCTTTTTAGTTAGTGTTTCTATGATTATCACTTAATCAGCGCCAACAGCAGTATCATGTTGATTATGAGCCTTGATGTGGTGACGTAAGACAGATGACAATAATGATTCATCAATCTTGATAGGTAGAAAGGAGATTTTTTCTTCTAAACCTCGATGCAAAGGATAATGATAATGTATACTTG
>NC_051408.1:20241922-20242107 GCF_015228065.2 Penaeus monodon
CCCGCTCTCTCTCTCTCACGCCATTCCCTCTCCGCCGCCAGCGCCGCCGCGCGCACCCCGGAAGCTGTCAATATATCAAAACGTTTTCGTCTTTTTATTTCATTATTGTTATCTCGGGCTTCCCTTTTCCGTGCTGCTTCCAGGAACCGCGTTGTAGGATGCGAATCAATTTTAATTTTAATCAA
>NC_051408.1:20243087-20244131 GCF_015228065.2 Penaeus monodon
CACTCCACAGCCTCTCCCCTTCTCTACCTCTCCTCTCCCCCCTCATTTCCCTTAATCAAAATTTTGTGTGACCTTAATGCTCCCAGAAGGCCACTTTGAGGTGATGTCATGCATGCCAATGTCACTGCATCCACGAACGCTCTCTGGATTCATTTGTCGACTCCCAGAAACAACTCGCCTTTCGGATTTCCATTTTTTTTCTTCGAATACCTTAAGCAATATGACATGGCCTAAAGCGGACTTACGAAGGCGTTAGTACATGGCAGTTAGTAAGAGTGAGGGTTGTGCGAAAGCGAAGTCAAGAACGATGCCATACGGTGGCCGCGAACACAATGTCGTTCATTCGTTCGCCCATTCAGTTTCGCGCTCGCTGCCTTCCCACATTTGTTTTGCTTCTCGACTGGACAACTGCACACAAAAGAGAAAAACTTAAAAATAACGTTAAAAGCCATTGATATCCATTTTTAAAGTAGAAGATGTTATGATAAAATACTTTTAAAGTTTTTTGCGGTTGGTATTGGGTTTTGAAAAATTTAGTCAAAAAATACCCAGGGGAAAGGGTATTTTAAAAAAGCCTGCTTAAAATGCTGTATCTCGGGAAATAATTTGGGGTATGTCAAATGGGATAATTAAATAATGGGGGTATTAAATTTATGGGATAAGCTTTCTTGGAGAAAAAGGCGGGTGAAGAGAAGAGGAAAGGGGGGGCCAGCCCCCGCTTTTTATTACTCGCCATTTCCAACTTCATAAGGGAGACCACGCGCCAGAGTAATCTGCTGTTGTTGCAGTTTAGAGGCTGAAGTTATTTCTGTTTGTTATCGCAGCTCTATCGATGACACAGTTTTCATTTCTAAGAGAATGAAAAGGTTACAAGTGGAGAGCTCCGGAACAAGTCTAACACAAAAGCCTTTATTCAGAACTATGCTGTAGTTGCCGTTGGAAGGCCTCTTTATATACGGTGGCAGCTTCCCTCGCGGTAATTGAAGGTTAAAACATTTTATTTGTAACTTATGGTATTAATATTGGGTTACAAGAACAAATATC
>NC_051408.1:20244505-20244603 GCF_015228065.2 Penaeus monodon
CCCCCACACACCACACACAAACATCAAGAAAAATTAGTCATTGCTTGCACATCTTTGGGGGTTTTAAAAACGGGCGAAGGGAAAGGGGGAGGGAGGCT
>NC_051408.1:20244894-20245039 GCF_015228065.2 Penaeus monodon
GCGCATGCAAAAACACACACATTCTACCACGCAAACACAGTACACGTCGACACTACCAGCCCTCAGTAAGGTTCTGGGGTAATGAAGAGTGATTTAAAACAGAATGAGAGTGGGATGACTAAGGGGAAAGGAGTGAGCTTAAACT
>NC_051408.1:20245276-20245804 GCF_015228065.2 Penaeus monodon
GGGAAGGGCAAACAGGGCACGGGAAGGCACAGGCCAGGGAGGGCGTGGGGTTCGCGCCACGGAGAGCAGCAAATCCCGAGAACACAAAGGAAATGCTCCTCTCCGCCTCATCTTTCGTCTCGGGCCTTCTCAGCCTCCCACGCCCGTCCGCACGCGATTCCCCCCCACCGCCCATTTCCGAAGCCCAGTCACACTCAGCAGGACTAACAAAAGCAGAAAAGCCTTGCCCAAGCCCGTTAGTTGACAAGCGAGCGCGGACCCTCCCGGCGGCGTCACCTCTCCAGGCCCCTTTATCTCTGAAACTAACGCTTCTGGCGACCACAAACCTTCTTGGCGTTCTTCGTCAGCCACGTCTTGACATTCTCGAAGCGGGAGACGGTCTCCGCGGACTCATAATACTTGATGTTGGGGCCTCCGTCCTTGCGCGGGTTGATCGCCATGTCGCCTCGAACCCAAACAACCAAGATGGCGGCGGCGTCGCTCACGGGCGGCGGCCGAGGACAAACGCGGGGGGGGGGGCACGGGTCG
>NC_051408.1:20250724-20250829 GCF_015228065.2 Penaeus monodon
GATGGGTTTGGGATACATGGTTATAAACGGCTTGACACGGCGATGTCTTAGGGTAAATGTGAACGAGGGGCGCGGGGCCCGGAGCCCGCCCTTTAAAGGGGTATG
>NC_051408.1:20252515-20252734 GCF_015228065.2 Penaeus monodon
GTTCCTTTTAACAGCGTCGATTTTTAGGAATTTGGTTTATATTCAACCATAAGGATACGTTCCCCCAGGTTCTGGGGTCGGATAAATGTTCTGTGGTTAGTTTATAAAATATTTAACAGGGGGTTTCAGCAAAGTAAAACTATCTAAAATTGCAGAAAAAAAAATTTAATATCACTCCCTTTACTAACCCGCGACTTCCCCCGGCACACAGCACTTTTT
>NC_051408.1:20252990-20253519 GCF_015228065.2 Penaeus monodon
GTCCAAGAAACCCGTGAATGCTAAAGAGAAGGGCCCACTGAATCCCCTACTGAAAAATTTTTATTTTATTTTTTTTTATGTTTTTGTACGTTTTTTATACAGTATCATACAAAAAAGATTTTGTCCAGAAAATCAAAAGGGAAATCTCTTTGGGCCTCAGCACGGCTTGTCAACACCTCAAGCCACCAAAAAAGTCGTTCTATGGGCATGGCAAAACACCCCCCCATACTTTAACTCAACTCCCATGGACAAACCCGTGCCCTCAAAAGGGGCCCGAACTCACACTATTTTCATAGCGGAACTCCTTCCTTCCCAGTGGGACTCCTTCCTCCCACATTACACAACAAAAAATATTTTTTGCAATCAGTATGTATAAAAAAGTGTATGCACACACACTGGTTAATTACCGCTTGTTATTAACCCTGATCATGGCAGTAAACAAAGGAAATCGTGTCTGTTTTGTATTTTTTTCTCACTACATTATGATGGTTTCTCTTGAAAATTTCCTTTAATCCTAATAATTTGTAGT
>NC_051408.1:20253852-20254088 GCF_015228065.2 Penaeus monodon
AATGTGTAAGCTATTCAAAAAAGGCCTTTACACCTCTTCCCCCGCAAATGCCTTCCCACGAAAATTCCTCCCTTTAACGGACCAGGCGTCAGCATGCTTTCACTTTTGACACTCCGGGGGAAGGCTTTTTTGTGGGTCTCGCATCTACTTTTCCACAATAAATTCCAAGGCAAGACCCTTAATTGTCCGCTCCAAGATATTCATATATAAATAATAGTAAATTAAAATTTTAAATA
>NC_051408.1:20259063-20259612 GCF_015228065.2 Penaeus monodon
GGGGTTGGGAGGGGAAATCAAGGACAAGGAGCGGTGAATTGGTGGATAGTCTGTGAGATTATTCGTTTCTAATTTGGCTATTAGAAAAGAGACGAAGTTAGGAAGGAAATAGCAAGAGGGTACTAGGAGGATAGGGGGAAAGTATATCTTTAATACTAAAAGGTAGGGGTATGGGGTCGATAAACTTAACAATGTAAACCTTAACAAATGAAATTGAAAAAAGGAGAAGAAGCGAGCGGACAACAACAACAACGACGAAAGCATCCCCAAAGAAAAACATTTCCCAGGTTACTTTCTCGGTCGGTAAAGACGGCGAGGAACAAACACTGTTATTGGCGGGTCATCGGCTGAGCGCTCCCGCCGCCCGCTCGCTCGCCGCCCCGCCTCGCTTGAGGGGCGGGCTTCCTAAATCTCTTCTCTGTCTTTCTGTCTCTCTGCATATATTCCTCTCACACAGGCGTACAACCCAAATGCTATATATATTATACATACTGTGATTAGCAAACAGGTAAACTAACACTGACACGCACAAACACATACACACGATGA
>NC_051408.1:20261730-20262022 GCF_015228065.2 Penaeus monodon
AGACGTAGCCCCACCACCCCACCCCCTCTCCACCTCTCTCCCCGCCCCCTTCCCCTCTTCCCTCACTCCCCTCCCCCCAGCCAGGGCGGGGGAGGGAAGAGCTGCCCCGTTTTCTGTGAGTCTGTCTCTCCGGGTAACGAGGTCAGAAGCGCGACAGAATGGCCAGGAAACAGCCTGATTGTCCACCAATTGTCGCTCACACTCGCGGCCAGGCTGAGTGAAAGCCGGGGATGAGGACAGGCGAGAATAAAGAGGAAGCAGTAAACACGGGATGGGATGAAAAGTGTGGGTG
>NC_051408.1:20262372-20263218 GCF_015228065.2 Penaeus monodon
ATAATAAAGGGCCAAAGGGGAGGAGACAGGAGAGGTATAAATCATAAGAAAGGAAATGAAGCAAAGATAAGCAGAAGACAAAGGTTGAAAGACAAGACAACAAGAACAAGAGAACGAGAGAAGGAAAACGAGGAATTGGAGAGAGAGAAGTAAAGGTTAATCGGGAAAACATGGATAGTGGATTGCTGTAATTCCTGGATTCTCGGAATCATGGGTTCCCGGAATTACTGGATTCTTGGAGTAGTGACATTCCTGAATTTTTGGAATGTTGGAACCTCAGTGGATCCCTATCATTTCAGGATTCTTGCAATGTTGGGTTCCCGGAATCCCTGGATTCCTGTAACGGTAGATTAATGATAGTCCTGGATTTTTGGAATTTCTGGCACATCGTTAGATTCTCGGAATGTTGTTAGAGTCTTAGAAGTTCTGGATTCCTGGAATACTGTCAGATTCCTGGATTGTTGTGGGATTCCTGGAAAACTGGAAGCCTTCACATTGGATTTTGATTTCCTTTAATGTTGCTTAATCAGTGTTGAAATATCAAAGGCCGAAGTTGAACGCTGATTCCCTTGGTAAATGTCGGCTTCGTTCAAAACCGATGAATTCCAAAATTGTAAGCTAATTGTTGTTTTGACAATACTCGTATGATTGCAATAATGACATGAATGTTTCAATGCCATATTAAATGTTAGAGTCAAGGATAAAGGTTGAAGGCTTTGTTAAATATCCGAGTCTAGAAAACCGTTCGATGCTTGACTTCCTGCTTTAACCGATGGCAGACACAGAAAATTAATGTTCAAAATTACATTTCGGTTTATGTCTCCTTTTTACCATATGCCATACATA
>NC_051408.1:20264441-20264885 GCF_015228065.2 Penaeus monodon
AGAGAAAAATAGAAGGACGACCAGCTCATACGAAGTACGGAAATAGCCCATTCACGATAAGCGTCAGATAAGTGAAGCAGCAAAACGCCTACCTGGTCCGATTGCGCCGCCCTGCGCCCTCCTGTATTTCGGCTCGTATGACGAAATCCGACGGAAAACAATGCTTCATCGGATAAGGAATAATACGGCAGGGTTTCGATAGAATAATTCTGTATGGAAACATTAATAAAGTCAAATGAATGCATATGAAAAAATGTGTACAAGAGATAGAGCGTAATGAAAAAAAAAGTGTATAAATAAAAACAAAGAAACAGAAACAAGAAAATGGCAGCACCTATCTGAAAGGACTCTATAAACAAAGAACAGGCAGCGGTAATAACAAAGACAACACAGCCAACAAAAACAATGACACGACAGCTTCCTCGCTCTCTGAAGTACCTCTGA
>NC_051408.1:20264909-20265081 GCF_015228065.2 Penaeus monodon
CATAATACGCCCTTTTCTGATTGTTTTGTTATCGTTATCCGCCTTTTTTTTTGTGTGTGTTTATTCGTTTATACATCATTGTCGTTGGTAATTAGTATATACCATATTTTTCGATGTGAATGGTAAGCAGTATTTATCATATTTACAGTAGCAAGAAGAAGAATAGAGAATG
>NC_051408.1:20265163-20265615 GCF_015228065.2 Penaeus monodon
AAGGAAAGATAGAAAGGAGGATATAGGGGGGCGGGACAATAAGAAGAGGGGGCGGGGTGAGGGGGCGGAGCCGGTGTGTCACATGACCTGAAACCTGAAGCCCCTAGTTTGTGCTTCGCCCTCACGCCCTGAATGCCCAGGCCCGCTGCTCCTTCCTCGACCCTTGAGAGAGAGGAAGGGAGAGATGTGAGAAGGAAGGGACGCAGAGATAGATAAGAGAAGGGGGGAGAGAGGGAGAGAAGAGAGAAGGGAGGGAGATATAGATGGCAGAATGGAGGGGAGAGGAATGGACGGGGAGAAGGAGGGAGACAAGGACAGATAGGAGAAAGGAGGGAGAGAAGGGTAAATGGGACAAGGGAGGGGAAGAAGTATAGAAAGGAGAAAGAAGGGAGAGTGATATATAGGAGAAGGGGGGTGAGGGGGGGAGAGAAAGATATTTAGCCCAAATGGCT
>NC_051408.1:20265680-20265922 GCF_015228065.2 Penaeus monodon
TACCAAATGCCAAAATTACGCGGCCAAACGAGACTAACACCGATAAAAATAAAGAAGAATATGAGACGATAGAATAAAGACATTCGAGGTAGGCCATCCCTCCCCTGCTCACTATACACGTTACGGCGACTTCAAACGCCCGGCTGACAACTCGATAGCGGAAGGAGAAACAGGAACGCTAGAATTTAAAACCAACCATAAAGACAAGAAAAGAGCTTAGCAATGACTATAATAATGACTAC
>NC_051408.1:20265951-20266430 GCF_015228065.2 Penaeus monodon
ATCACAAAAAAATATAGGTAGGAACAACAGCAAACAAACAACACGAGAAACAACCGCCTCGTCGAAGTCACGTGACCAGACCCATGGACCCCCGACTAATGCTGTTTCGACTCTATCATTTCGGCAAACACCATAAACATTATGTTTTTTTCTTTGTTCCCTCCGATTTGTTTTTTGTACATGGCGTCCCAGTTTTTTGCTGATGTAGGGTCGTTTTTAGTTGAGGTAAATCAAGCTAGGTTAGTGTTATATCTTTTTTTTTTTCTGGCAGATGATTAGCGGATCAGTCTTTGTCTATCGCTTGGTCGTGTGCACATGCGCTCACACATGCGGGCGAATGGACACAAAGGGCAGGCCGATCACACGCACACAGCTACGCACACATATTTGTGACACATACATATACTCATCAACATACGAAAAGGTCACAACGCATTCACTGAACAAACAAACTAACGGGAGAAATGCATAGAAATGTA
>NC_051408.1:20267144-20267243 GCF_015228065.2 Penaeus monodon
CAACTATTGGCGGGAAATGTCTTCTACTAGATGAACTAATTCAGTTTGCTTCTGAAATTTCCACTTGTTCATTAAGTGAGCACTGCTGAGATAAAAATG
>NC_051408.1:20267346-20267651 GCF_015228065.2 Penaeus monodon
GCAGCTGGCAGTACGGCTTACTATTCACATCAAAATTACCCACAGTAATATGATTTACAATTTACAGTTCCGATAAATGTTCGCATGATAATTGGCGGAGATAAATGTCTTACTTCCCCCGGCAGATGGCTTTGTTGTGGCAGATGCATTGCTTCTCGAGTCTCCTCCTCCGCTTTATTATCGTCTGTTTCTTATGCACCCTTTCCCGTCGCTCCGTGGCGCTATGGTTGCCATGTGTCATACCTGGGCGATTTGCTTTCTCTCTTTTCCTCGGGCTCTGGTTGCCTCTTCCTTTCTTTGTGTAA
>NC_051408.1:20267863-20268312 GCF_015228065.2 Penaeus monodon
GCGCCATGGAACAGCTTGCTCTAGCATGTAACGAAAATGTAACACAATAAGGTAACAGGAACATGGGGAAAACGAAGTGAAAAAAAATCCCGTGTAGCAAGGTTAGGAATCCTTAAAAAAAGAAACTTTAGAAATGACGAAATCGAATAAAAAAATACGATATCGGAGAGTAACTGAATAGAAACAGGAGACTGCCAAGGATAAGGGGAGACTATTATTCTCACTCCTTTTCTTTTCTCTTTCCCTTTTTTTCTCTATATTTTCTTATTTCTTGTCTCCCTTTTTTTCTTACTCCGAATTCACGCTTATGCGCCCCACCTGGAGCTAGGAAAAAGGCCGGCTGTGGGGAGTTTTTTCCCCTTTCTCTCTCGTAGTATTTATTCATTTTTTGTCCATCTTGTTCTGTCTTCTCTCGTTTTTTACGTGCCTCATTTCCTGCCCTTCGCTAA
>NC_051408.1:20268786-20269091 GCF_015228065.2 Penaeus monodon
CAGATTCTCCCTATGCGCGCCGTGGGTTCCGGGGAGTATCAGCGAACTCTAGGCCCTTTAAAATTCCCTTTGGAATATTTTACGTCCTCGCGTCACGTGTCACATAAGCAGATTATTTGCGATAATATCGTGACCATTTCTTCTCTTCGTCGCAGAAAAACTCCGGCTGAGAAATGAGGGGGCAGGGGTGGGTGTTCCTGGGGGAGGGGGGGGGGTTGTAAATGGATTTTGTTGTTTTTGTCTCGATCCTTTTATTGGGCTTCATTTCTTTCGTATTTCCTTTGTCTTGATGCCTCTCTTTCGCC
>NC_051408.1:20270115-20270252 GCF_015228065.2 Penaeus monodon
ATACATACCCGCATAGACACACCAGACGAAGCACAGGCGGAGAATCAACCGTTTTCGTTGCCTTCCTTCCCTTCCTCGTCTTTTACCTCTTCTTTCTGGCGCAATTACGGATTCTTCCGCCGTTTGCACCCTTTGCC
>NC_051408.1:20270308-20270484 GCF_015228065.2 Penaeus monodon
GCTTTTCCATTCAGTATGACTCGCCCATCTCCCTTCCTTATTCCTTTTCTTCTCTTCTGTCTCCATTATCCCGACCTACCTCTAAACCCGTCCTTTATTCTCCTTTTTTTTGTATACACCCTATTTATCTTTTTTCGTCTCCTCTCTCTCCCCTTTATTCGAAAGACTGTTGCCAG
>NC_051408.1:20270586-20270841 GCF_015228065.2 Penaeus monodon
ATTATCCGTTATGGAAATACTTCCATTATCATGATTTTTAATTTTTTCCCTTTTCCCTTCATTTAAAAAAAAGGGACAAAACCCGAAAATACCGTTACCTGAAGCGCGTCCCCCCCCCTTTTCCCCTCGTCCCCTTTTCCTCTTATTTTTTCGTCAATCAATTATGCTCTGATTCAAAGCATCTATGTGTCTGTGCTATATATGCATATAAAATAGCTTCTGCGGTCATTTCAGCGGCTTTGTCAGCTGACCTGT
>NC_051408.1:20271220-20271370 GCF_015228065.2 Penaeus monodon
AGGAAGGAAAAAACCCAGGAAGGGAAGAAGGAGAAGAAGAAAAGACAGAAAAAGGAAAGGGGGAAAAAAGGAAGGGGAAAAAGGAAGAAAAGGGGAAAAGGGAGGGGGGAAAAGGGGGGGAGGGGGAAGAGGGGAAAAGAGGAGAGATGG
>NC_051408.1:20273122-20273270 GCF_015228065.2 Penaeus monodon
CAACCTATGTTTGATCGAATATGGAAAAGCTAACCGTTCTTTATCCGGCGCGTCCCCGGTCCCCGCGGGCGAGGGGGAAAAGGGGGAGGGAAAGGCGAAGCATGGAGGGGGAAATGACAATCGGCAAAGGGTTATCGCACACGCGCTG
>NC_051408.1:20273906-20274071 GCF_015228065.2 Penaeus monodon
AAGGAGGCGGCCGAGGCGACAGACAGCGCAGGAGATAAAGCGGGGAAGTTTAAGATTCTCATCTGTCGCCTCAATGGCTATGGCCTCGATATCCATTATCAGATCGCTGCCAAAGAGAGTTACGTCACAGAGTATGGTGACATGTGTGAACGGGAGGCGCCGAAG
>NC_051408.1:20274211-20274524 GCF_015228065.2 Penaeus monodon
GTGGTCGATAAGCTCCTCAAATTCCATCTATCACGAAAGCGTAAGCCTCAGAGCCGATGGGAAAGACGCCACGGAATACGAGGCGGCTGCACTTCCCAGTTCGCAGACGCAAGGATAGATGGATTCCCAGCAGCTACAGGATCAATGGATACGTACAGACGGACAAAGAAAGAAGGAAGGTAAGACAAGGAGTTGGATTCACGTCGAATGAGACAGACGCAGGAGACCCTCGGTGTGGCCAACAGGCACGACGCGCGACAAAGAAGCCCAGTTGCTAACTTGGGTTCCGGAGGGCTTGAGGAGGGCGGTGAGC
>NC_051408.1:20274618-20276509 GCF_015228065.2 Penaeus monodon
TAGTAATTTAGAATTCCCCAGGTGGCTCCATGTGCTGGCTGGGACATGTGGTTCTCTGGCCTCAGGGTAATCTTTAGAATTAACGGAAGGGCACGATCTTGCCTTCATTGATTGGCGTGGCCCTTAAAACCCCTTTAGGCAGGGGTAAGTGTTGAGGGATGCAGAGCAATTGCAAAGTGCCTCAACGCCTGACTGAACCATTTCATGTGAGCTGCATCCCTTTCTTGCGCATCAGAATTCCCTTCCTTTCCATCCTCGTTTTCCTTTCCAGGGCATTTTGAAATTACTCTCTTTGGCCTCTCTGGCCGTTGAGCTCTGCCGATTTCTAATTATGTCTAATTATATAAATAGTTCCTTGGGAGTGACCATGAAGCTATTTAAAAGAGGCACGGAATGAAAGGGCGTCGGGCGGGGACCAGATCACTCTCAACGTTGCTGAGAGGAATCGTTGTTGTCTCCAACTGTTCTCTGTGCTGGTTTTTCATCAAGCCATTCTTTCCTTAGCTCCTTAATTCGACAATATGAAATAAAAGAAAACTGATTTGTGTTAACACCAAACTATCTAAAATGTATGTGTTATGATTAATAAAGATATCTTATCATTTGCCGAAATATGGTTCGTTTGTAGTGAATATTACACGATGAGATAAGTATGTGCTACGAAATGGCGTCCTTCATAAGAACGAGACGTTTGTTGAATAATTTCGGGGATTTGATTTTAATTGCCACAACTAGAGTTGATCGGACGTCGCGTTGTTTTACGGGTTGTGCATTCCCCTTCTTGCACGTCCCGTTCACACGCATCGCTAGTCCCCTACACGCAGCGTCGTGGCGATAGGCGACACAGAGACCATTTCTGTGTTTTTTTTCCACCAAGCTTGGAGACGTCGACATTAGTATAGCATTGTTTCGCTCCCATTTTCCCGCTCTGTTTTCGGTTGTTGGAAGAAGAAATACAGTTCGGGGAAGTTACCAGAGAATTTTTTATTAAGCTGACCATATCCATAGACGAGTGGAGGGCTTATAAATAGCCAACCGCTGCTCTCCCGTCCGGCCGTCGGGAGCATGGAAGGGAGGTGTAGGAAGGTGAATATGCCCCCCCTCCCCATCCCCTCCCAGCTCACCAGGCTGTCAGCGAGTGACGGAGGCTGTCAAAGGTGCCGTCAAAGGCAAAGGCGGCTTGACAAGATTTTTCACGGCCCATAAGCCTCTCTCTTCGTCGCGGGGGGAGGGGGACGGTAGGGGAAGGAAGGGAGCAGTCCAGCCATTATCTTACCTGAGCTGTCCCCGCTGCTCGGGGGCCGCGACCGATCACTCGCGGCTCCAGGAATCCGACGCGGAGGATGAGGCGCTCGCATGCGATGCAGCGGCTGTTTCCCGAGAACAATAACCCGGATTTCACCGGACGTTCGCACAAGGCTTGGTGTGGGAAACCTCTGCGCCGAGAAGGAATCCGTAGTGGTAACAGCAGTCCTTTGGCCATCATCTCCGGACGGGCGTGAGGACAAGTATGGCGTCAGACAAACAAGCACACGACAGCACTCCAGCAGATCTGCATCGCCTGACTCGAGCACATGGCATGCAGCGCGACGCCGCCGATGACGCTTGGGTGCTGATAGGCGCGATTCCGGCGCGTTGAAATCACTAGCGGACGGCGTCAGCATTGCCGACTGCCGCAGGCGAAGACGATTAGCTGATCGAAAGACGAGGAACCAAACAAGACTCAGCATCTCGTGCTTCAGGCGCCCCAGCTGGTTCTTCTTATCCCTCGAGAGAAAGAAAAACAGGAAGAAAAATGCGGAGGCTCTAGTTCTCTTTTTCAATTTCATATTATCCTTTGATCTATCTCTCAGCCATCATCGTTCTTTGCACTGCGGGTTTATCTGGCCGA
>NC_051408.1:20276577-20276697 GCF_015228065.2 Penaeus monodon
CGCTTCCCCCGCGCATTCTCCTTTTATTCTTTTCAACAGCCTTTCTCTCGCTGCTTTTCAATTGCTGGCGCTGGGGGGTGCAGGGGGGGGGGGTATACAAGGGACGCCGATGAAAGGGTG
>NC_051408.1:20276813-20277564 GCF_015228065.2 Penaeus monodon
GAGAATGGGTGGTCAAGGAAGAAAGAGAAATGGTTGTGTGCAGAGGAAAGACGGGGTCATGGTAGACGAGGGAAAGGTAGTGTTGGCGAAGAAAGGAGAAGTGGCAGAAAATGAAAAGACGGAGGTGGGAGAGAAGGACCGATGGAGAACAGGGAGCTGACGAAAGTGAAGGATAATTGGAGGACTTAATAGAGGTAGAAGAGAAGAGAATAAGAGAGGAAGGGCTTGGAAAGGGAGGCATGAGAGGGGAAAGAGAAGAACAGCAGAAGGAAATAGGGGAATAGGAGAACGTGAATGTTTACATGGAAGAGTGAATGGGAAGAAAGAGGCAAGAAGGAGGATCTGTGTGTTAATAAAGGGAGGGGGAGGAGAGATGTAAGGAGTTCAAGTTCGGCCCAATAAAGAGAAAGAAAGATTAAAGAGGAAAACAGATAACGGATGAAGAAAAGACATAAACAAACACAAGGGCAAACTGATAGAAAGGGATAGCAACCCATAGTGTGTAGTGAAAAGAAAGAAGAAGGTTTGTCTTGGTCCGCGATAAGAGAGACCGAGGAAGACCTTGGACGAAGACGAGGATGAGAAGGAGTAATTTAGTAGCGATAAGAAAGATAAAGAGAGAGGGCGGGGGGGGGGGGTACCTGATGGGAAGAAGAGAGTGAAGAGACGATGAAATGATCCGCCTTTTTTAGAGAAATGTTAGCAGTACGGAAGTTGCTTTGTAATATCACTTAATGTACTGTCAGTATTG
>NC_051408.1:20277914-20278317 GCF_015228065.2 Penaeus monodon
CCAAGTCTGCTCGTCCTCCTCGTCTTCAGGAGGGAGTTCCCTGCAGCCCCAGTTGCGCAGAAGGGGCGAAGGAGATAATGGCGCATAAAATGAGGATTCCTTTTACGACGCAGACGACCGCCGACGCTGCCTCTCGCTTCGGGACACGCGCGACGCCCCCTTTAAGGAGGGAATTTGATTACGAAATCGTAATTCGGAAAATTACTTTATTTGCCTGACGTTAACTAGGACTGAGAAGTTCGACTGTTATTGGTTATTTCGGTTTGACTCTTTTCTGACGAATCTCTTCGGGTCGGAAGGTATTTGCGGAGAGAAGCCCTTTTCACGAGGCAGTCTTCATGAGATATGGATTATTTACAAAATGCGAGAGATGATTCGTAACAGGGGATAAAAAAAATGTTTG
>NC_051408.1:20278646-20279295 GCF_015228065.2 Penaeus monodon
TCTGGGAGAATCGATTTCTAACCATTGCTTTGTTATTGTTAGTGGCCTGCGCGCTGAAAGCGGCCGCAGACAGAGGGTTAAATGGTCAGTACCCGCGGTGAGCGGGGAGCGCTCGACGGAGCCCGAGGCCCGCGGGCGGCATCGCGCGCCGGGAGCGAACCACGTGTGGACCACATGGAGAGGCCAGGCCGGCGGGGAGTCCGCGGAGTCTCGGACATTGAAGACCCGACATGGTTTCTGACGATGAAGGCTTCGTTGGGCGACGATTTCAGACAGGAAGTCGGCGAGGGAGAGACTGACAGCTAGGAGAGGATATCTAGCAGAGACTTTGGTGTTGGTGACAGGAAGTCCAATAGATTCTGACAGAGTTAGACAGGAAATTCTCCCGCGGTTCGAACGGATCTCTTACAAAGACTCGACCCTACCTGGTACGGATCACAGCATGATCCTGTGAGCTCTTAAATCATGCCGATTTTGGTGGGAAAGAAAATAAGCAGAAAATGAAAATCAGAAAGCCAACAATGGAGGGAACTGCTGATGTTGTGGCGGAGTCTCCAAACAGTGACGGATGAGATGATCGACCGACACATTTTGCGCGGCGCCGGACCGGAAGCGGAAGGGCAATCGAGCGATGGCGTAATCATGAGAA
>NC_051408.1:20279331-20279427 GCF_015228065.2 Penaeus monodon
TTCGTGTCCGGATAGCGGTCAGCTCTCCGTAGGGTCATGCAATAGGACATGACATGCAGAACGTAGATCAGGGAAAAGAGGAAATGAAAACTGAAT
>NC_051408.1:20279466-20279616 GCF_015228065.2 Penaeus monodon
AGGCGGGTAAGAATAGTAAACAGAGTAGACGACAAAAAGGTGGACATGGAAAGAGGACATGGAAAGAGGAAATTTGCAAGACCGGATGAGGGAGGGGAAGGAAGAAGACAAACAAGTAATCATGCAGAGGCTTCCAAATGAGGCGTAAAG
>NC_051408.1:20279989-20280096 GCF_015228065.2 Penaeus monodon
GCAGCTGGTCGCATGGGTCCAGGTGGGGCGCCCGGGTATTGGGGATTGAGCAACTAATTTCAGTCAGAGAAAAATTACGAACCATTGCTCATTACAGGGGGCGGGGC
>NC_051408.1:20280185-20280273 GCF_015228065.2 Penaeus monodon
CATAAACAGTGAGGCAATATCAGGGGTCCAGTGTTCCTCCGGCAAGAAGACCCGGTGAGTTTCGGTGCGCAATGAAAATACCGCTGGT
>NC_051408.1:20280369-20281122 GCF_015228065.2 Penaeus monodon
TCGTTCGCTCACGGAAAGAGAGTCACTGAGAGGGATAAACCGGTAATTTCGGCCATAGGAGGTGATGGCGCTGGGTGAGGCAGATCTTGAAAGGAGAGTGAGGACGGGCGGAATAAAGCGAGGGGCGAAGGCAGGAGCAGAAGGAGATTTGAAGAGGTTGGTCGGTGTGTGTATCGGGGGGGGGGGGGGTAAACAGGACCACAAGAGTGTTGGACGCACTGATGTGGCAGGACCTCCGACCACCGCCGCTCTCGGCCCAGTGTTGACACTCGGCGCCGCGACTGCACCGGAACCCGGGCATCGCGCGCGTCCCTGGGGCATCCCGATCTTCGCCACCGGAAGATCCGCGTCGCCCTTCCGCTTACGGCGTTCTGCACGCGTGTGCGGCGCTCCTATCTCACCTGGTGACAAATGGACTATATCGTCGTAATATATGATTGGGACCTTTGGTACACTGCCTGCGTTACCCTCGCCTCAATGCCGTTTTTGTCGCGGACCGACCGGCTCACTCGCAATAAGAAAGGATCGGGGCACGAGGAGGACAAGCCGCGCTCTCCGGTAGAGGCCAATGCCCCGCGGCCGCAGCATAGGAGAATGACCCTTAGGGGAGCCCCGTGGCCAGAGCTCTCCTCCGGGGACCCACTCATAAGTCCCGACACCCATGAAAGGCTCCAAGTTGCCACCGTGACGGGAACTTTGCTCCCGTTCCGAATTGATGCTCGGAGGCGCCGCGGGCACTAAATCCTTGGCCCT
>NC_051408.1:20281162-20281297 GCF_015228065.2 Penaeus monodon
TACGATCCTCCTACTTCCTTTGTTCCCTTCGTCAGTTCTTCCTTTGGGCTTGGACTCCTCCTCTTTCCTTGTTCTCACTCCCTTTCTTTGTTTACTCCTTCTTCGGGCTCCTTTTTCCTCTCTCTTTCAGTGGCG
>NC_051408.1:20281617-20282979 GCF_015228065.2 Penaeus monodon
AAAGAGAGGCGACGCGCAAGTCTCCCGCCGACGTCCTTCCCACGGGAACCGCTCACTTGAAACCTCTCCGATATCAGATGCTTAAGGATGTTGCTGGATTCGGTCCTCGAGGAAGGAATCTAGCGTCGGCCCCAAGCTCACCCCCCTCTCCGCCAAGCAGGAACTGAGGGGGTCCTGGGGTGGGTCCTGGGGTGGGTTCTGGGGTTGGTCCTGGGATGGGTCCAGGGGTAGGTCGTGAGGTGGGTCCTGGGGATGTGGATGTTGTGGGGGGGGGGGGGTGCAGAATAATAGGTCTGAGTGCTTGTGTGCGTAGGGAGGGAAAGGAGGGGGGGGGAGGAAGTTGGGTTCAGAAGACACTGTCAAGGGAGCCTTTTTGTGATTTCAGAAGCATGTGTTATTAGGTGAAGTTCCTTTTCATAATCGAGATGGATTCACCGGGGAATGAGATCGATAATGACAACGATGATGAGCAAATTGCTCTCTTCGTGTATCATACTTTGTTCTATACATTATCTGATGTATATTTAGATATATCGCTGATATTATCTAAAATGTTGTTGTGTTTCATAAGGTCCTCATTGATTTGGGGGATCATCTTTATCATCTGTAAACTAGGGTCGCGATATCCAACAGCTGCTGAGTAAATTGCATCTCTATTACTGCTAGTGCAGCTTCACAATATAATTGATCGTTAAAGTCATGCGTTACAATCCCAGCTTTATCCTCGAAGGTTTATCTGCGCCGGTAAAGGACCAACCCCACGTCGCCCCTCCGGATAAAAAGAGAGCATTACGTCAGTGGCCGGAGGGATTCTACGGGGATGACCCACCGCCACGCTGGGTCCGCCTGAATAAAAACAACAATCGCGGAAAGGCGGAAAATGGCCATAAATGATCAGGAGTCCGACGAAGGACCGGTCCTTACTTATCCCCATTAAGGATCTTTCACTGAAATGACGCCTGTTTTTCTCCAGGCGGCCACCACACGCCCGAGCAGTTTGTGGCATGCCAGGGCAGTGTGGCATCGCACGGGAAAGGAGCACGCCGGATTTGGGCTAACGACTGTCCTATACTAAAGTGGTCGGGGATAAGGCTCAAGGCCAGGGCTGCAAAAGGGACTGGAGGGAAGAAATTCACACTAATTAGCAGAAGGAAGGCCGGCCGGAATAATGGCTACTTTGTCTAGTAAAAGCCAACCCCTTAATCCCCTTTAGTCGTCTTCATCATAAATAATAAACAAAAAATAAACACACGTGAAGACGATATTTTCAATATTTATATTTACGATATATTTATGCGATTTAGAAGATGCAACATCAATAATCAAATATTCTTCGCACTGATAATTACACGAACTTCCTGA
>NC_051408.1:20283005-20283502 GCF_015228065.2 Penaeus monodon
AACGAGCCGATTATTTCCGTATCAGAAAATCCAATTAAAACCAGAGATCAGAACGTGGTGCAAAATTTATCGAAATTCGAACTAATGATTATCAGTAAATAAATTGGTTGACTTGAATTAATAAATTTGCATTTCTATTATTTTTTCAATTCTGTACATTATGATGCTCTTATTAATTCATTCATTTTTATCTGTTTTTTAGAAGTTTATTTGAATAAGAAGGTATGAGAGAATAAGAAGCAAAGATACACCTTTACCAGCATTGAAATCTCCAACAAGATTAATATAAATTTCACACGATTATAATATACTGGCATTGTTGAAGAAAGGAGATGCAGGGAGATGCGGCGCATAAGTCGCAAGAAATTGTTTTATTTGACTTCTTGGTTAATGTAATATGCGTCCTCGTTTTTACCGCCAGTTACATCGAGACGTGAGTTACAGCAAACGAGCATCTGCCTGCAGAAGAAATGCGACGCCAGTAATCAGTAAACTGT
>NC_051408.1:20283938-20284540 GCF_015228065.2 Penaeus monodon
CCACTAAACGTAATGCAACAATGCCAGCATTTTTTTCGAGATATGCATGTATAGAAATTTATCGCGTCTTCCAAACAGACAGCAGAGGAAGTCCAACCCTTATGCCTTGGAAACGCAAAGGCGCTTGAGAAGCAGAGCAGCCCTCAGCTCCTGTTTCCGTTCGCCCTTTCTTACCTGTTTCCCTTTTCTCTCTCCACAGCGAGGGGTTGTTGGACATTCCTCCTTGACCAGCGCCAAGGGAGACTGCATACGGGGCCATATGGTTCACGTAGATCTTATCGATGTTAATCTCCATGGGACAAATTCTAAGGTGCGTTAGAAAATATTTGTTATATTTTATCATTTTTTCGTCCTTTTAGTTAAAACGCACCGGCCATCTAAACGTGATGGCTCCCTGGCTTCAGGTGGACTTGCTTTTTGTGGAGTTGCGTTTTTTGTCGGCCATGTGTGATACGAGATAGTGTTACGCGAGTGCTGAGCACTTTCTCTGGTTCCAGTTGAAATGAATGTTACTGAAAGCTGCATTCGCTGGCGGGACGAAAGAACGAAGTGCATCGAATAACGCCGGGGCTCTGGCAACAGGCGATGAAAGGCGAGGGAGA
>NC_051408.1:20284587-20284779 GCF_015228065.2 Penaeus monodon
CAAGGGGGAGAAAGAAGAACAAGCGAGCTTTCTTGCAAGATGAAAGGAATAATATACAAATACCGAGATCAGCTTTCTGAAGGATGAAGCCCGTCTCGTCCTTTCTTGTAGTCGCCCACCAAGATAGGCGCCGGCAAGGGAGGGGCTCGCTGCACCCCCACCACGAGAACCCCAGACAGCAACCCCTGGCAA
>NC_051408.1:20284853-20285005 GCF_015228065.2 Penaeus monodon
TCGTCTTTTTTATTGTCGTGCGGCTGGTTCGGTCTCAGGGCACCCTTGTCAGGCCACAATAGCACAGCTGCGAGCGGGTCCGGCCCAGGTGGCGCCCCGCTCCGGCCTCGCGCGGGGAAAGGTAGCAGGCGGGAGGGACGCGCCCGCGCTCC
>NC_051408.1:20285032-20285124 GCF_015228065.2 Penaeus monodon
TCTCCCCGCTCTGTCCACGTCGCTCTGGACGTCTTGCTGCCCGCCTGTTGCTTGGCGCTCTCCACCTCTGGCCGTCTGCTTCGCTATCTGAC
>NC_051408.1:20286011-20286119 GCF_015228065.2 Penaeus monodon
TGCCGCCCGAAGGGACCCTTCGGAGTAAGGGCGTCGCCAAGGCTTCCCGAGACGCCGACGTCCCTGCGTCCGAAGCTTCCTCTGGCTCTCGACCGCTGTTGCCAAATG
>NC_051408.1:20286154-20286853 GCF_015228065.2 Penaeus monodon
ATGTCTGCCATCTGTCATATTTCATGTTGGTTCCTTTCCTTCAGTCGCAGTCACAGTGTGTTACTTGCATCGCCGCTTGCATTGTCTGTTGCAGTATGACTGCTTTACTGAAAGCCACCCCCCCTTTCCCTCTCCTCTTTGTTAGCGGGTCTTTATGAATTCCCGATTTATTATTTGAATTGTATATGGAGCCGGGCTGTATCTTTTCCCTTTTTAAACGGTCTGCCTTTTTTTCCTAATCGTTTCGTTCTATATTCTGCGTCTGTTAGCCTTTTATAATTATGCTAAATTAAATCATTATTAGATCTTGTCAGCTGTTCACTGATATTTATCTATTTGCTGTTTTCCTAAAAACAGCAATTTGCAAAGGACGTTATACTTATGCATATTCATAGACACGGTGGTAATGTATTTTTACGTTTCTGTATTTGGCAATCATGTTTTACACTTACAATTCAATCCAGTTACTGACTCAAATAGTAGCTAATAGATAGACGATATTCATTTCTTCCATCGAAACTGATAGTATTTGGAGGCATCTTGATATTACATGTAAACATACTCCGAAGGTCATTATCATTGACAGGAATGTTATGTAGTCGATAAAGAATAGATTATACTGTATCACTATATTATACTTATAAGCATCATTAAACACTTTTAGATACAAGTCTAAGTAGGATAGAATACTAACAGAGG
>NC_051408.1:20287871-20288426 GCF_015228065.2 Penaeus monodon
GGCGGGTGTCCTGTTTGCTGTAAACGACCAAGAGGTAGGGCGGAGGGGAGGAGGAAGAGAAAAATGATAAAGAAGGAAAGGTGGAGAAGGTGGTTGAGGAAGAAATAGATTCAAAGAGACTAAAACTCTCATTACCACCTGCACGGCGGGTCAAAAGTAACCAAATATGAGGGATCTTGAGAGCAGTGGAAAATAGGATCTATCCAGGGTGACCAAATCGGTTACATGCTGAGTGCGATATCCTGCATTTAAACTTACGGATGTGTGTGCGCATACAAATATACATACAAAAATAAAACATAATTATTTTATATAAAATATATATATTAAAATTATTATAAAATATATATATAATACCCACCACACCCCAAAAACCCTATACATCCCTACATATTTATAATATTATATTTTATATATTTTTATATAATATTTTAATAAAATTAGTATGTTGTTATGTATAATATATTGGTTTTACCAAAAATTACTATATATATCATATATAAAATATTATAATTATTTATATATATATATTAAAAATTATATTTTATATTTAAA
>NC_051408.1:20288632-20288700 GCF_015228065.2 Penaeus monodon
AACCCCTAATTAAAAATTATATATATTTTATATAATATATTCACACCACACACCAAACACAAAATTAT
>NC_051408.1:20288799-20289146 GCF_015228065.2 Penaeus monodon
ATTCATCTTTCATTTATCTATTTATATACATACACATTATATAACACACAGGGGATGTATGGAATCTTCCAACTGACAGGTGCTATTACCTCTCGGCATAATGAGTATATTCTTACAGAAGAATGCCACACACTGAAAACCTTGGGTGTATCATATTGATCAATCACCTCGCCCTCGGGTGGGTGGCGACCTCGCCCTCGGGTGGGTGGCGACCTCGCCCTCGGGTGGGTGGCGACCTCGCTTGCGAGCCAAGACGCCCGGAGCATGGCGCCCGGTGCCGAGTCCGGTAACTTACTCATATAAATGTTTGTTATACATGCGTGTGTGTATATTTTTTTGTGTGTATG
>NC_051408.1:20290055-20290689 GCF_015228065.2 Penaeus monodon
GATCGGCGTCCATGCGACT
Organism: Penaeus monodon; assembly: GCF_015228065.2. Taxonomy (NCBI): domain Eukaryota; kingdom Metazoa; phylum Arthropoda; class Malacostraca; order Decapoda; family Penaeidae; genus Penaeus; species Penaeus monodon. The sequence goes on from NC_051408.1 coordinate 20,290,075, forward strand.
GGGTGACCTGCCTTCGGAAGGAGACGTCGCAGTTTGGCTCCTGCTTCTTGTTCCTCGTCCTCTCGTTAGGCCTACGTAGATTTTATTACATTTTTTGTATATTTTGTTTTTGTTCTGTTATATGTCTTATAACTTGAATGTATATACGGATAGGCCTGCCCAGGGGTGGGAGGGGGCTTGCAAAGCCATAGGTGAAGGGATAAGGTGTTGTGACCGCGGCGTGTCGTCGCCCAGGCCCTGGCCGCGGCCGCGACCGAGTGCTTTACTTACAACTGAGCTTTTGTTAAGTCATTTCTTGTAAACAAACATTGCATGGAACGGCAAGGTCATCTGTTATTGTGGATATCCACCGTTGCGGAGTTATTAGATTCCTTGTAGACGGGGCCGCCTCGCGCCTAACGGCTCCTCTGTTCTATATATTTATTTTTTATTATTCGTATTTGCCTTCACCTTCATACTTTTCAGTCATAATCGTATTGTGAGGAACTGCTGTCGTTGGGAATCACGCCGCTTGCTTGCTCGTCGGATGCCGTTGTATTTTCTTGGATTTATGGAGTGAATGGGAGGGAGTGAGGGAGAGCATTTCCATTATATTTCTTTATGTTCGTATTTATG
>NC_051408.1:20290754-20291611 GCF_015228065.2 Penaeus monodon
ACGGACGAACTTTTCGCCAGCCAGCGTCGAAACGTAGGTTTATCATTCTCGCATCGGTCCTCTCTCCGTTCTCGCCCTCTCGTCTCCTCTCTCCTCCACGTCCTCCTCTCGTTCTCCATTATCCTTCGTTTCTCTCTCATCGTCTCGTCTCTCTTCCGTTCTCCCCTCCGCTTCCGTCACCCATTCCTCCCCTTCTTGGCCTGTCATCTCCTTCCTCTCTCTCACCTCCTCGCCTCCTCCCCCTGAAGGCTCTCGCCTCTCTACGCGCTCCGTCGTAACTTCAAGCAATCGTTTCATCTCCCCTCCTCCCCCTCTCAGTCTCTCCCCTCCCTCCTCCTCTCCCTCTCTCCTCACCCCGTCGTCTCTTCCTCTCCTCTCCGTCGGTCCCCTCACCACCTGCTCCGTCGTCGAAATCGTCAACCCGCTCTTTCCCTCCTCCCACTCTCTCCTCTCTCTCATCGAGTCTCCAATCATTCCTCTCTCTCCTCAGAATCTGGCTCTTCGCTGTCCTCACCTCTAGTCTCTCCCATCCGCTTCCTTCCTCTCTCATAAGACCTCCAATTCCACCTTGCTCCTCTCACCTCCGTCTCGTCTCGCCTCCTCTCTCCGCTCTCTCTTCTCTGTCATCCTCTCTCTCTCTCATTGCATCCCCCTCACTCATATCTAGTTTGTGTATGCAGTTTTACATGCTATGTGTGAACTAAAAGCTATGGAGACATATATGGACCGACAGATTTTCATTTGTAAAAGGTTGCCTGAGTTTCATAAACGAATGGTAATGCTCGAACGAATTTTGCGAGGACTGAAACAAATAAAACAAATCCAGATTTCCGAACAAAAGACCTCATAAGGATATG
>NC_051408.1:20294563-20294837 GCF_015228065.2 Penaeus monodon
GTGCTGCTTGTAACTTCTAGTAAGCCGGGTAGTGTTTATACACGTGTGCGATTGTGCGCATATCCTTATGAGGTCTTTTGTTCGGAAATCTGGATTTGTTTTTTTTGTTTCAGTCCTCGCAAAATTTGTTCGAGCATTACCATTCGTTTATGAAACTCAGGTAACCTTTTACAAATGAAAATCTGTCGGTCCATATATGTCTCCATAGCTTTTAGTTCACACATAGCATGTAAAACTGCATACACAAACTAGATATGAGTGAGGGGGATGCAAT
>NC_051408.1:20295001-20295168 GCF_015228065.2 Penaeus monodon
ACGGAAGGCTCGCCATTTTGCGGGTTCCCCACTGGTGGTCGGGGCAGTATGGTCGGGTTGGCCGTGGGGTGCACATCCATTTCTGCGTGTGCGCCGCCACCGTCTCTAGGTCCCCCACGACTCTCTTTTTTCGTCTAGGCTGACTGCATCTTCTGCGGTGTGTGCAC
>NC_051408.1:20295257-20295879 GCF_015228065.2 Penaeus monodon
GTACGGTTTGTTCTGAACCCCCAACCAGTCGCGATCTGGGAGTCATGGGAGACTATACGCGCTCTCCGTCTCCGCGCGCCAGACGCCGCTCCCGCTCTACGACGCTGCGTGCGCGAGGTTTCAGTGAGATCTGGTGACTGTCCGTGATTCGAAAATGCTTCTTGCAGTTAGTACTGAGTGGTGGGCGAGCGAGGACTGTTTCTCTTTCGAAAAGGGGGCGGGCGACGGGGGTATTCTCCCTCGCCGCTTTCCCCCTTCCTTTTTCCATTCCTCTTGTTATTGGCATCTTCCCTTTCCACCTTTTCCCTGCATTTCCATCTCCCTGTCAGTACCTTCAGGCTGCCTGTCGGATATTCCTTAACAGTTGTGTCACCCAGTACGTTGATCTTTCTCGCATATGATTACCAAAATCATTTGATACAATGGAGAACGATAATGAGGAACTGTGACAATTTGTGCCATTTAATCGCTATTATCAGCCAGGCGAACATTCCTAGAAGACCCTCGGACGCCCCTCCCCCTCTCTCCAGGTAAGTAACATCCTTTCTCTTATTAACATTAGGGGAGACCTTGAGATTGCTGTGTGTGATAGCGCTGACCCAAAGACCTGTAGGTGAGACTC
>NC_051408.1:20295915-20296251 GCF_015228065.2 Penaeus monodon
TTTAAGTAGATTGAAGTTGTGGGCGTGGGCGTTAAGAGGGCGAGGTTTTAAATAGATGGAGGATATGGGCGCGGGTCCTCGGCGAGCAAGGGTTCAAGTAGATGGAAGATATGGGCGCGGGCGTTCTAGACTGGCGGGAGACCTCGACAAGCGATGTCTCTCGGAGTGGCTCGCGACGGATCGGATCAGAGCCCGTGTCCGTCCGGCGCGTTATCAGCGTCGCAAGGGCGGCCGCCGCGCCTAAGCCAGGGTCGGAGAGGCCGCTAGCTTGGCTTTCGGAAAGAAAAAAAAAACGTATTCGAACGTAAGAAAGCGTAGATAAAGGTGTATTATGGC
>NC_051408.1:20298312-20298690 GCF_015228065.2 Penaeus monodon
TCATGTACTTGCAGATCACGAGCCGGACTTGGCTAACCGAACTGAATATGTCCTGCACACTTGGGACGCCTTGCATGTCACCCTCACAGATGCACGAACGCACGCACTCTCAACCTTCGCTCAACTCACGAACGCACGCGTGCAGGAACCCACGATATTCACCCACACCAAGGACGAACGGGAATGAGACAGAGTGATATGAATGGTAATATTAACGATAAATAAAACAAAAAGCTTTACCTGCGAGAAAGGCATTCACTTAGAATCGCTGGAGTTCAGTGACCTCTCCATGCCTATCGCAGTGCATTTCGTAATTACAAATAAATAATAGTCACCGTCATTGAATTTTTTTTTATGTGGATATACAAGTGGATGCCG
>NC_051408.1:20300051-20300190 GCF_015228065.2 Penaeus monodon
ACTAAGTTATATGGAAGTTGGGTGACTTTCCAGCAAAGAAAGACGTTCACTTCACACGGTTCACAAAGGGATTTCTTGCTTCCCGTAAATTATTACAGCAAGAAAACCTGGCGCAAAGTGATGAGAACGCGAGTTACCC
>NC_051408.1:20300329-20301116 GCF_015228065.2 Penaeus monodon
ACGTTAACGTACCAACAACCGTTAAGTCGCGTGGATAGATATCTTTCTAACAGGCATTGAAGTCCCTAGTACCATTTGCCTTCGATTTTGTTTACATTTTCATATGGAAGGATGTTAGGGTGTGTATCTGCCAAGGTTGTTATTAAGTGAGGATTCGATAATTATATAGATATGGAGGTATATGTGGGAGGATGGAAGAAGACGAGGGATGAGGACGAGGGAAGTAGGGAAGATATAGATAGAGTTTGGTAGCGACGCGACGTGACGAAAAATCCAATTGGCAACTGAAACCAGATATGAGTTACCGGATTGTCTTTTTTCATGGTATTTTCCTTCCCGCCATTCTTTATCTCATCTTGAGGTACCACGTGTTGAATCGCCCAATACCTAGCATCATGTATGTGAGGTATCAAGTTATCCATGAGGTCATTATTCAGCATGGTGACCCACGTGGTTTCATACTTGTATATGTTTTGCTTCAAATGAATGAGAGCTTTCCATGTGCTTAACCTACCAACATTATGCTCTTATACAACATAGATCCCCAACATAGGTGACCTCACGTCTTTTTTAACCATCTACATACCCACTCTCACGTGTTTATGTTCCAACATGGCGGACACCACGCGCGGACAAACGTATCGGCAGAGCGCCCTTGGGTTTGTTTGTGCACAGTGCTCCACGTGGTTTTGTAGCCCCCTCTCCCCTTACCCACCCCAACCCCCCTCCATGCCCCATCAGACAAAGAGAAAAGCAAAGTCCAAGGTGAGGCTCGGGACAGATGAGT
>NC_051408.1:20301217-20301703 GCF_015228065.2 Penaeus monodon
AAGGACAGGTGAGGGGAAGAGGGAAGGGTGACAATGATAAAGGGGGGGAGGGAATGAGGGCAGGGGAGGGGAGGAGCAGAACTTCCTCCCAGTTCTTATTCAATATTTTCACGGGGACGCAGCCACGTGATTAACCCGGGTAATTATCCTGTCACGATAACCCGGTCATGAGGCGGTGGAGGGGAATGTGAGGGGTAGGTGAGATAGGGGGTGGATAGGGGGGGAGAGGTATGGTGGAGGAAAGACGGGATGGGGTGTGGGAGAGGAAGAGGGAGGGGAGGGGAAAGAAAGGGGTAAGTGAGGAGAGAGGGAGGATGAAACTAGGGTACCCTTCTCCCCCTCCCTTCCCCCACCTTCCCATCCCGTTAGCCCCTTTTCTCTGCATATCTCGCGACTGAAACAACGTTCAGGGATGTGTTCGTGCGTGCGTGTGTGGGAAACGGATTGCAGTTGGTTGGGCGCAATTGAACGGTCGCTTTGATTATT
>NC_051408.1:20301935-20302110 GCF_015228065.2 Penaeus monodon
TCAGCAACAGCCAAAGGGCAGTCCATATGCTCTATATGATCATTAGCTTACCTAGTAAGGAGACCCCATAGAAGGCTCGATTATGTAAACTATTGATGATTTCGTGAAGTGCAGACAGCAGGTAACGGGTGTGGCTGGTGGTCCCCCCTCCCCTGTGTTTGGGCAGCAGCTGCTG
>NC_051408.1:20302590-20302909 GCF_015228065.2 Penaeus monodon
TCCCCATCCGGCCTTCCGACGCGGGGAACAGCGCGCCATAGGTATGAATGATGAGATGCCGGGCTTTACCTCGGATAAGCGCGGTTCGGACGAGTCTTCCGCTCGGGATAGGCCTTGGGATGGCCTGGGAGGCTGCGTCGCGCCAACGCGGCCTCCTTCCTCCGCCGCCGACGCGCCCGTCTCCGGCAGGTTCTTCCGAGATTAAATCCGGGAAATTCTGATGTGAGATGTTTCTGTCTGTCTTTCTGCCCTGTGCATGTGTTTCTGTCTGTCTGTTTGTTTGTTTGTTTCTTTGTTCGTAAGTCGGTCTGTTTCTTTG
>NC_051408.1:20303002-20303508 GCF_015228065.2 Penaeus monodon
TTCTCTAGATTGCCCTGTTCTTATTATGAAGTATTTCGTAACAGATTTTCCACTCTCTATTATTCCACCTCTTCAGCGCCCTCTTCTTCAGCGCCTCTTCTTCAGCAACCTCCCCCTTCTCCTCCTCTCTTCTTTTCTCATTATCCCTTATCGCTTCTCTCCTCCTCCTTCTTTATTTCCTTCCTCCTCATCTCTCCGTTTCCCTTCATTTTTTCTTCTCTCTTCCCTTCTCCTCCTTCTTTCTTCTCTCTTCTTTTCTTCCTCCATTTCTCCAACCTCCTCGACCCCACCTTTCCCTTCCCCTCCTTCTGCTCTTTTCCCTTCTCCTTCTTCCCTGTTCTGACTTTTCTCTCCCTCCTCCTTCCCCTCCTCCTGTCGCTTCGATCTTCTCCCTCCCCACTCCCCTCCATCACCACTCTTCCCTTCTCTTTCTTCCAGTCTTCCCTTCTCCTCATTTCTCCCTTTCTCCGACCTCCTCGATTACCCCCCTTCCCTTCCCCTTTTCC
>NC_051408.1:20303587-20304337 GCF_015228065.2 Penaeus monodon
CCCCCTCCCCACCCCCTACCCCTTCTCATGATTTCCCGCCGCGTCGGGTGTAGAGCCAAGCGCATGCACTAGAGACCAAATCTCCAAGAAGGCAAAATATTCCATTAATTACCGGCCGACCCAAACACTTGTGTACTTGATGGAATGACTTTGTGTCGAAATATTTTACCTTATCATTAGTTCGGAAACGATAGAGTGGATGTTCACTGTTTGCGAAATAGCGGTAATTAGGCAGAAGGTTCGCATGTTCTTCTAATTACTCTAATGGGGAGTTCCACGTGTACGTTTCATAATGACGACTTGGTGCGATTTATATTCGTTTACAGGCGGAGAAAGTATGAAACAGCAACAAATGGGTAACTAAATTAGATAAGAAAAGAAATCATATTTAATCAAGTAACAATAGACCGTCTAATCGAGAGGCTTGTTGGCGATGAGTGCACTGCCTCGACCGAATCCAACGTCGGAATGGCTGTTGAAAGGCGCCCTTCGCCGCCCATCCGCTCACTCTCCGTCCTTTCTTTTTAGCCTTTTATGCAAAATAGATGCTTACGTCGTGATATGAATTTATGAACAAACAAAAGTAGACACGAGGGGATTTCCTATATTGCCGAAAGAGAATTGTAAGTAAAATGTTATGGCAAGCGTAAGATTTTGGAAATAAATTTGATGAATAATTATAGAATTTACAAATTAAGCGAAAAACGAAGATATGGTAGATATTTAAACAAAACGTCGAGAAGAAGTATG
>NC_051408.1:20304389-20304689 GCF_015228065.2 Penaeus monodon
CTAAGCACGGACGATGAGGGTCGCGCGAGGTAGGCGTGTGAGGGGTAGGGGGGTCATGGGGGTGAGGGGGTCCCGGGGGGCGGTTCTGAGAGGCAGATATTCCCGATGCGAAGACAGCAGCAACGCCCATGTTAAGGACAGGCCCATTGTAACATTTGCCACCTCTTCTTCGTAGAGAAAAGGTGGAAAAAATCACTAAGGAATAACAGAAGGGAAAGGGAAGGGATGAAAGAAGTTGTGAGTTACGTTAATTCCCTCTCTGGGATTTAGGCTTAGCCAGACCACTAGGTCTCTCAAGTC
>NC_051408.1:20304814-20305196 GCF_015228065.2 Penaeus monodon
ATACCTGTCCAATGTCTTGCGAGAGTTTTGACAACACGTTGCGTTGCTGGCATGATTGCGAGGTCATTCTTTCTTGTTTGGTATTTTGGATTTCCATATATTTTCCTGCATTAATAGTAATATGGTAAATATATAGCAAAAGGATACTTAATCATTTTCACACATCCTTGTTTAGTCAGTACCACCGTGCTTTTCGCAAAATAAATTGGCAGCCAAATACACACACTTTCTACGTTTCCGATCCGACGCGCATGCGCAGTGAATATCTACGAAGAAAAACAAAACATTCGTGTGACCTCAGCGCGACATGCCGCACCCTGGATTTTTTGTGAAGGGAACCATAAGCATATATTCTTCTCACTTGCCAAATATGCGGCATGGA
>NC_051408.1:20305274-20305851 GCF_015228065.2 Penaeus monodon
GGCGATGGTAAGGGATTAAAATGGACACTGCTTTTATACGAAATTAAGCGTTAGGACTTATTTATGGTCGCGGCCCTGATTTTATTACGGTTTCTTTGGCAGTGACATCATCACCATGTGTGTTTGTTAGCCTGTTAGCTGCTTTCGTTTCGTTCATATCCTCTTTGTGGCCTATACGTTCTCCGGCAAAGAACTGACAAAGTGTTTCAGAAAAGTGAGAGAGGAAGACCAGCAATACAAGCAATAAAGAAAAAAATGGATTGGATAATCGTAGAGATTTGAAGTTTATTGGGATTAAGAAATGGAAATGCTGTAATATGCGAAAAATATAGTGGGGCAACAAGCAAAGAAATCAGATTAATGAAGAAACACGGAGACATCGCGTAATGTAAATAAGCCAAACACAAATGTTTGTCAGTCGAACCTGGACTGTACGGAAAAGAACATCAGAGCGGTCATACTTGCAAGAGATCGGCGGAAGGTTAAGAATGATAAGATGAAATTAGAAAGAGATTTGTATAAGTGGAGATGTTCCAACAAAAGCAGGGAAGTGTGTGCAACGTGCAATGTGCAACGA
>NC_051408.1:20306226-20306484 GCF_015228065.2 Penaeus monodon
GAAAGGAGGGGGGAGAGAAAGGAGGAGGAAGAGGCGGGATGAGAAGATAGCGGAAGAGGGAGAGGGGGAGGCGAGAGACCAGGCCGTTCTCCCCTTTTGTGTCGGTCAGGCCACGGAAGTGTGAACTGCTTGCGGCTGCCTGATAAGTGGAGATCTTTGGGAGAAGCACCTTCGTCTCTCCACCCCTTTCCCTCCCGCTGACAGTGGAGGTTTCCCCCAGAGATCGAAACTTGGAGAAACTTACACGCGCATGCGCAC
>NC_051408.1:20306577-20306723 GCF_015228065.2 Penaeus monodon
ATGCCTCGTGGCTATCCTTACTTCCCGTCATTGTCCCCCGTCTCTGCCTCATCTCACTTGTGTCACATGCGTACATGTTTCAATTAAAGCTTTTACTATGTAGAACGAATGCGAAGAAAAAAGGATAAAACAGAGCAAAAAAAAAA
>NC_051408.1:20306835-20307160 GCF_015228065.2 Penaeus monodon
TCTCCCTCACCTTCCAACTGCTTCCTTGGCTGTTCTCCATTCATCTTATATGGAGGTTCACTAAATTTCCCTTTCTTTCGAATTATCGGTCCTGACTATAAGTGAGGTCAGCAAAAACATGAGTAAAATAGATATTGAGAAAGGAGAACATGTAAAGGGGCAGGCAGACAGAGACACACACTGACACAGGCGTGTGTGTTGCGTGTGTATATGCATTGATATATTTGATTTGATTTTAGGTATCCTGTTATAGAAAGAGAGTTGCATATAACCAACTGCAAAATGCTAAGTATAGATAAAAAGAAGCAATAATAATTCTATAAGT
>NC_051408.1:20307239-20307358 GCF_015228065.2 Penaeus monodon
GTGATGATGTAAGTGTAAGATGAATTGGTTAATGGCAAGTGATTGCTACCGCTTACTGCTATGCGCCATCCATCCCTGCACTTTGGTGTCGCGGGAGAGGGGGAGAAAGGGGAGACGAT
>NC_051408.1:20307405-20307885 GCF_015228065.2 Penaeus monodon
GCGCACAGAAGAGAGAAAAGCAAAACTGTAGAGGATAGAAAACAAAGAAGGGAATCCATTGGAAGTCATACAGTTGGCGAATATGATTAATTGATATGAATGCCAGTTCATTTCATCAACGAGCATCGACGCACAACTAGAGCGGAGTTGTAGGTAGGTGCGGAGGCAACGGTCGGTGTGGTAACAGAGTAGGAAGTGTGGTAGCTGTCTGGAGTAGCAGTGGGTGTCACGCTGGCTGACATACAGGCAAAAGGTGAAATGTCAACGCTAAGTACCACCCTCAAAAGCAGAGAGCATCACGCTCGACTATGCACCATGTCGGCAACTGTGCATCAAAGACTCAAATTAGGTTAGTGGATTCGCACGCGGCGCACGGTTGCTACACGAGACGAGTGCGGACGGCCATCGGAGCGCGTGGTGGCGCTGCGACAGGAAATTGTAATGGGATGAGGAGACGGAATGAAGAGGTGAGAAGAGGAT
>NC_051408.1:20307907-20308594 GCF_015228065.2 Penaeus monodon
CGATCCTCGTGTTTTTCACTCAAGAAGCGTGGAGGTGTTTTCTTGTCGTCAAGTTTTAAATATATACATATAAATATATTGTAGCTTTAGACGACAGTGGAGAGTGTCCGTTCATTACTTCATTCTCATCCGTTATCACAATTATTTGCAGCAAAAAGATAACCAAAACTGGAAACTCCGGCTTCGTACCAACATATTTATCACTTAAGATTGCGTAACTTCGAAGGCCCTCAAACGCCGCCTCCCCTGCCTCGAAGAAGACGGAGGAAGAAAACACTCGCACACAATTACCGCGAAACTGATAATTTAGAAAACCCAACCCAAATTTCGGAACTTTTCAATCAGCGGTCAGTCGAGAGACAAATGGGCTCAGAAGAGGACCGGTATGGCCCATCTTAGGCAGCTCCACATGCCGACATTCGCCCTTAAGGTCAATTTTGGTTACGGAGATCTTGCCCCCGAAGCCAGAAATTAGTTTGGACCTTTAGCGAGCCGTTAGTGCCAGCGCCGAGTGCTTTATTGCCGGGATTCCGAAACCCGTTCGAAGCCTCTCTCGTGAGGCGCCCGGAGGCCGCGTCCCTCAGCGCCGAATGGAGGGGGCCGCCCCGAGGCCTTATAATGGACGACATTTAATTATTAGCTGACAAGTACACTGGAAAGGTTGGGTGGAATGGCAGGGTTCCGCTG
>NC_051408.1:20308691-20308765 GCF_015228065.2 Penaeus monodon
ACATATTATATGTTATATTTAGTTTATATGTTGTTGATGTTATTACATTTATAATATTATAATGATGCTGATTT
>NC_051408.1:20309540-20310276 GCF_015228065.2 Penaeus monodon
TTATTGCGAGTTTGATTAATCTTGTCGAAAATAATTGCATATCGTCCTTTGATTGGTCGCAAACAGCAAATGGTTAGAAACATTGCTGTTTTTGCCTCCTGCGATATCTCGTTAAAACATTGCTGTTTTTGCCTCCTGCGATATCTCGTTAAAACATTGCTGTTTTTGCCTCCTGCGATATCTCGTTATTCAAATCATATTGCAAGACTTGCCATGAATGGTCAGTGCAGTTTTGTTATGCTGTGAGCAGATTTATTCGCCCATAGAACACGATGTATCTGGTTGCAGGGTGTTCACTGTCTGTAAAACTTGCTCTGACAGGACGAGTATGCAGTTGTCTCGGTGGCTGTGATTGGCCGGATGCATTACAAGGTTCAAAGTATTGGCGTGATTGGCTGGCTGTCAGGCGGGGTTTTATGGCTTGTGAGCGGGCAGGGCGCGTCGAGAGCTGATGTATGGGGTGACGCGACTGCAGTCCGTTTTCTGAGTTTGTATGATACTGGGTAGTTGTGAGATTGCTCCGGAATTAACATTTATCATCATTTTTTTTCGTCTTGTGAAGTTCTGTAGATGAGCTGATGTTGTAGTTACGTCTTACTAAATCCACTGAATGCATTGTATATTGATATATCAACTACTCTATTGAAACTGTGTGGTGCTGTTCCTCGAGGTTTAAAGCTGATGCAAGATTAATGGCAACTGTCGACATAATAAACCTAATCCAGTCTTCGTATGT
>NC_051408.1:20310587-20311670 GCF_015228065.2 Penaeus monodon
TGTTGGCTTCCTCTCCGCCGCCACTAATCTCCTTTCCCCCCCCCCCCCCCCGGGGAAAGAGAGGAGCCCCATCGTGTCCCTTCGGTCCCACTTCCCTTCCGCAGCGCCAATCTGTGTGAGCGGCAGGGGGCGGTGTTCGTAGGGGAAAGGGGGTCGTGGCAGAGGGAGACGCCACTTGGTGACCCTGTTTGAATGGGTCAGATTACTGGGGCGGTGTTGGTCACCAGTCCTCCCCTTCTCCCTTCCCCTGATAGGGAGAGGAAGGGAGGTGCTCGCCGCGTGCGCTGGCGTACCTAACCTGTTTCCCTTTCTCATATTTGTGTGTTATCTTTTTTTAGATGCCTACTTCATGTGTGTATCTAAATGATTTTGTACCTGTCGCCACGTTTATTTATTTATTTAAGCTCTTTCTACATCGTTGACTTTTATCTGTAGTATAATTATTTTCCTAAGGTTCAATGACCCATGTCACACCGCAACCTCTGTATCTTTCTTTCATTCTCAAATGATGTTAAGCAAACACTCTCACTATCTCGGCAAGCAAAGTCAGGCTCTCACGCGCTCGTCAGAGAAAGGAGAACGCCACGCTGTCCACGAGTATATAACAAGGGAACAACAACATGAAAACAATGTGAAAGTGAGTAAAACGGGAGATTGTACAAGTGGAGGTCACTGAAGCCTTTGGTAAAGGACCATCTCTTGGTCCTCATTAGTAACGGCGCTGCTCAGTTTTGGCCACGTTGAACGGATGAAAATAAATATGAACAAAATGACATATCTTACTGAAAGACCCATTCCAACTGCGCTGCCATGCGATAGTGGTCGTAAGATTACTCTTGGGAATCTTAGGAAATAAGAGGTTCATTACAACAGAGGACGGAGGATTTCCAAAATAATTTTAGTGGGAAAATTAATGAAATCAGCTGCATGACGGTGGGAAGGAGAGATAGTGGAGAACTGCCTCATTAGCGTCCCCGAAAGAAAATAATGAATTGTTTCCCTGATTTTGATGTAACCAAAGATAATGAGAAAAATAATGGCGGTGCAGAAACGAATTGCTTACTTTGAGGGTTACTGCCGTCA
>NC_051408.1:20311782-20312969 GCF_015228065.2 Penaeus monodon
CTTTCGTAAGATACTTTACGCTGCTTCTCCTTCGGGAGGACTTTCGTGGAGGCGGCCGCTCGACGTCTGGAGCGCTCTTACTTTTCTACCATGTTGCCTTGGCTGTATTTTGCCCGCTGTCATGCAGCAGTAACCAGGGCTCTTACCTGCTTCTTACCTTACCCGGTTGAGTTTCAGGCTTTATCCTTGAGGATCGGGCAAGGCCCTGTCCTTATAAGGCACGAAGCCGACCGAAGACCTCGGAGCCTTCTCTTGGCTCCGCTGCCGTGTTCCGGGGGCGGCGCCGACCCGCCGGGCGTGAGCAACCAGACTCCCGCGGCGCCCGCGCAGGAATCCCTTACGCTTCCGTTTCGGGTCATTGTAATTTTTCCGTCGAGTTTCCCGGCCGTGTTTTGCTCCCAGTCATGCTGCAGCGGCCATGGCTCACATCATCTCTATTTCTGGTGTAGTCTTACATGCTGGGAAGTGTTTTTGCTTTCTGTGACAGCTTATATGAGTAGCGTGTTCCTTTTCTGGAAAATGCTTGATGGCGGCGGCAGCTTCAGCAGGTTTCCCGTATCTTGTTATATGATGACAGCCAAATAAAAAGGGAAGAGTGAAAGCCTACCAAATTGATCATGGCGCGACCCGACACGCTCTGGCTCTGCGATGCGAAAAGCAATCCAGATAATAATGTCTGTTACAGGAAGAGGGATGAGTATTTTATCCCGTTCCCTCTCGTCGGATGCAGACGAGCATTCCGGCGCAGTCATGGGATTGTCATTGAGCCATCGTGTGCACTGCAGTGATTCAATAAAATATATAGAAAATGACAGGGGCGGAAGTGTTAGATAGCAGGAACCATTTTTAAATCATAACCAAAAAACTGGTGTTAAGGAGGACGATTACAGTCGTACCGAAACGACAGGATGTGAGCAGTATAAAGGACAAAGAGAGGCAGACGAAAGTTTCACATTTTATCAAAAGAATGTTTAGAAAACGTCAGGACCCCACAGAGGACGCGGCCGGTGGGTTTGGGGTGACCTTTCCCCCGCCCTTCCCCCTCCTCGGGACCCCCTCCCTTCTCTTCATCGTTCCCTCCCACTACCTCCCTCCCTGACAACTCCCCACTCTCTTCCCTCCTCTCCCTCCGGGTCACAGTCATAAACACCAACAATGTTATTGTCACCCGGGTATATGTTAGGTAA
>NC_051408.1:20313001-20313290 GCF_015228065.2 Penaeus monodon
TCAAACACTCGTGGAATGTCAAACCAGAACACCCAAGTTAACAGCCGCCAAACAAACGCATGAACAACGGCCAGCTACAGCCCAGCCTCAGATTAGCAAGCGTGTCAGCCAGTAAGCGCACATAGAGCTGGTGCGCCGCGCTCTCATGTATAGTTTCCGCGTCTCATTAGCTTTGGGACTTTTTTCCAGTCATATTTTAAGTGGATTGGTGGGAGCAGCCACCAGGAGGGAAATGCTTTCACGCAGACAGGCAGAGGGAACGGGCGTGCCACAGGGTGGGGTCCTGGAA
>NC_051408.1:20313416-20314111 GCF_015228065.2 Penaeus monodon
TGCATATTATATGAAAGCACATATATAAGTAAGAAATCAAACAAATAATGATAGAGACAGAGAGACGTACGTGCAGCGTGGAAAGAGGGAGAGAGAGGAAGGGCGGTCAAATATCCTAAGAAAGTCCCAAGCTGAGACGGGCGCGGAGACGCGGCCGAAGGCGAGTTGGAGCCACTTTAAGACGTGTTGAGGAGGAATCGATAATCATCTGCGTGTATTAGTGATTCTTTTTATTTTTTTATGTGTTTGTAAGATTTTCCGTCTTTTTCGGGATAAAATGTTTTCGTAATGATCTTGATAACCGTTTATGCAAAAAGAGCGAGAGGGTAGAATATGTGGCCACTGGACAGAGGACGAGGCGTAGTTACCAAGGACTTGTGATGGTCATGTGGCCACAGAAGGACATAAAGAGATAACGCGGCATTTGGGATCTGCGGGAGATCGCGAAGATGGGCATGGACGGATGCTGGCGACGTCGGATGGGCATGCTAGAGCGCGAGTGGGCTCGGCGGAGTCCTAAGGAAGCAGGCCGGAAGACATGGACTGGAGGAACGTGTAGAGAATAGCTGGCCATGAAGGGGCCCAGGCGGAGACGGTCATGGCCAGGTTGGGGCCGCGGTGGACCTGGTGTTCTGTTACGGTCTGTGGTCCAGCGGCCGACGGTAACCCAACGCCTTCGCTTCTGACGCAACTTG
>NC_051408.1:20314142-20314502 GCF_015228065.2 Penaeus monodon
TTCCTGCACTTTTCCATCTCCATCTCTCTCCCTTCTACCGATCATCTACTTGCTTCCTCAACTTTTATTGCCTCTTGTCCATTCTCTTTCCCTCTGCTATTTTAACTGACCCCTTTCTTCCATTATCCTCTCGTCTTCCTGTCTCTCTCCTATCTTTCAGTCTCTCATACAATTCCTTTTTATTACCTCTCCCAATCATCTTTTTTCCATCAGAATTATCTCCCATTCGTCTCCATCATCCTGCCTCCTCACTCCTCCTTCCTCCTGGATCACCGGCCTTCCTGGTCAGCCTCCTTCACCTCATCCCTGGGTTTTTCTTTGCCGTTAACGTCATCCTACCCTTTTTCTCTTATTTTTAAT
>NC_051408.1:20314597-20314860 GCF_015228065.2 Penaeus monodon
TTCGCTAATAATTATCCATCTTCTCCCTTTTTCCCCTTCTTTCTCTTCCTCCCTCTTTTTTCTCGTTTCTTTTACTGTGTCTTTCCTTCCTCGTTCCTTTAAGCGTGTCACATAACCCGTGCATGTATTTCCTTGGCAGACTATGCAAGAGCAACACCGGCGTCTGGTTTGCCCAGTGTATTTATTCTTTCTTTAACTTACCGTCAAATGTTCTAGAAAATTGCTTCATTGGTATTATTAGTGATGATTTTAAAATAAAATTC
>NC_051408.1:20315123-20315282 GCF_015228065.2 Penaeus monodon
AAATTAACATACCCAGGAAAAAGTCTAATTCATCGTAACACTTTTTTTTATAATCTTATTTCTTTTTTCAGACCGACCATTGCAAAGAGATGTTCCTGAGCCAATGTTCTTCTGAGGGGAAGTTTTGCTCTGTTTTATTAAGTACTGTAGTTGATGATA
>NC_051408.1:20315980-20316395 GCF_015228065.2 Penaeus monodon
CTCCACATTTCTCTAGTTTCCATAAGAAATTTCGAACTGTTCCTCCTTCCCTCATTTCTCCGATTTTATGGAAGCTGTGAGGCCCGCTGGCTAGTCAGGTCGGCCTAGTCACGAGTCTACGTAGGCCTAACACAAACCGTCGCAAATGATGATTGGCAAAAAGTGCAAGTCATCGATCAAAGCATGCACATACAAGCGATTTAACGACCACAGGCCAACCTTAGCTATCCTTAACGACCTCGGCATTACCTTAACGATCCCTTAATGGATACTTTTAACCTCCGCTCAAGCATCAAGTGTTTGATGTGGTATGAGTACAAATAATAATGAGATGATAAGAATGATTAGTGATAGAGGCAAATTAAACTGTAAAAAGGGACATAGATACTTGTATATGCATGCATGTATGTATGTT
>NC_051408.1:20316515-20317395 GCF_015228065.2 Penaeus monodon
GTACATATACTGTAAACAAAAGAATAATATAAAGAGAAAACATGATACTCTTGGCACGGCGTGTCAGCAGAGCCGAAGCCAAGAGCGCCAGTACAGACGATCAACCGTTGTGACGAATTCCTCCGCCCGCCCAAGGGCAGGTCTTCATCTACAACAACTACAGCCCTCCATAAAATATACAAAAATATATCTAATACACTGTAACGCACCGAGATACCCGGGACCTTGAAAGCATCAGGACGGAATCCACATAAATCCACATAAACAAGAGCAGAGGACAGGAACCCTGATTGGGCACAGCTACAGGACGAGGGACGAGGGGCCGGTCGGCCGCCAGCCTGCCCGCAGTAATTCCTCTGACCACAGGATAACGGCGACACCCTCTGCGTGGACGACAGGACAGGGAGAGGTTATGGATTATGGGATAAAGGCGAGGGTTGGGCTGAGGAAGAGGAAGCGGGGGCGGGGGGGTTATTAGTGAAATTAGTAACAAGGATAATGATAGTAATAAAGCTGCAAAGTGACAGGTACTACGGCTGTAACAGCTAGAACCTAAATCCAGTGACAGGGTCAGCGCACAGGCTGCAGCAAGGACCACAGGAGCATGAGAATAAACAGCACAGAAAACGGCAGTCATGGCACCACGCGAACGACCACAGCACACACCGAAACACCGACCACAGCACCACAGCTAAGCCACAGCACACCAACTATGATCTCGGAACACAGGGCACGAACCACACTGTCGCAGGAATAACAACAAAATGTTAAATGCCGAGCGATCATACGTCGACGCGGACACAGCCTGACCACTGAATCGTCGTTGCTTGTCAGCACACGCATACATACGCGCATCCGAAGGCGAAGACGCTCGCTGACA
>NC_051408.1:20317863-20318006 GCF_015228065.2 Penaeus monodon
TCTCCCGTTTCGGCATCCACGGGGAGCCGGAAATCCAGCTGGCGGGCACATCCGGCAATTTGGGCAACGGGCGAGGCGACTCCGCATTAAAAACCTGGAGCAGGGACGAGCAAAAACGAAACCTACCTCCCTCCCTTGCTGAG
>NC_051408.1:20318426-20318632 GCF_015228065.2 Penaeus monodon
TCTTGATAGGAACTACGAACACCATTAAATTTATTTATGAAAATCCTTAGATGTGGTGACGAATCCCTCAACACACAAAGGCATTATTCAAAACGACAATAGCACATCAGGCGAGAGGAATACGCGTTGACGAATCCGAAGCGAAACGATGTCGAAACGGAGTTGGAACACGCAAGCGCTGATGCAAGGACCTCTTTGTCTTGCGA
>NC_051408.1:20318688-20318802 GCF_015228065.2 Penaeus monodon
TGATATAGAAGAATTAACGGTCCTTTCTATGTCATTATGAACTACCCGAAGGCACAGGGGTATGACGTCACTTCCGGAGTGCGAATGAATATTTCCTCCGGTGACGGGTCTTCG
>NC_051408.1:20318849-20319108 GCF_015228065.2 Penaeus monodon
TGGAAATAAAATGAGTAAATTATAAACAGTAACGATCATTAGAAAACAGGAATAATTAGATATATGATAACAAAAAGATAAAATGAAGGAAACGGATGGGTCAACTCGCTCCCGATGGTGACCTCTGTGCGTGGGCGGGCGAAGGGTCATCTCCAGTCACTTCCTGCGGCCATGCTGAGGCCAGCGCAAGCAGGGGCCGCGAGGCAGGTGGCATATGACGTCATTCCTCCCACAGGCTGTTTATGGGTGTTGGAACAGG
>NC_051408.1:20319190-20319787 GCF_015228065.2 Penaeus monodon
AACTAATACCCAGCAACCTGCCAGCCGAAGTCCAAAGGGGAAACGCGCGGCCAATTACACCTTCTGCGGCCGGCAAGTGGCAGGTGAGGCTCGCGGTGCTCTGGCTGGCGGGCCGAGGGGCGGGGCCTTCCGGTTGATACGCCCTTCCGCCCACCTTTACGTCAGAACGCCCATGCCAGACATCCCCTGCCATACACACACTGTCATAAAGCCTTGCCAGGCACACACACTCAGCCTGAAGCCCTCTGCCTCACACCTCTTGTCACACCCTGTCGGGTTGGGCCTGCAGAATGCCCCCCTGCCACCTCCTGCTAAACATGCTCTGCCACAACTCCCTGCCAGGCATAGACCTTGCCCGCCACTCCCTGCCACACACACCCTGATCAGCCTCCGTTTATTGCCTTTGTTGACATTTGGACCCCCCCCCCCCGCGCCCTCGGGGGAAAGGGGAGGAGTGAGAGGAGGTGGCAGGGGGACCGGTGGCAGGGGGATGGAGCAGGGGATGGTGGCAGGAGGACACTGTGAGATGGTGAGATGGGGCAGTGGTATGTATGAACGTGAGAATGGAAAATAAGAGATGATGAGACGTAACAGCTG
>NC_051408.1:20320036-20320126 GCF_015228065.2 Penaeus monodon
CCAAACGTTACCAAAAAAAATTTCAAACAACTAATTGCAAAATCAGACAACCTGCTCACCCATCTTATCACCTCAACTAGGAACGTAAAC
>NC_051408.1:20320158-20320366 GCF_015228065.2 Penaeus monodon
GGGGAAAAATCATATCACTTACCTCTTCATCCTGTACGGCCAACGGCAATATTATCTGTAGAGATGAGTGTCAAGATATGCAAAGGTCTGTGTGATGATGATAAAAAAACTCTGGTCAGCCGGTTGATTGAATCTGTGATTACATTATTGCGGGCTGGCGATTTTAGAGGAGCAGCGGTAGGTGATTGTGCGAGTAGTGGTTAAGCTG
>NC_051408.1:20320880-20321108 GCF_015228065.2 Penaeus monodon
TTTTTGGGGGTACAGGAGTTCTTTTGCAACACGTAATCCGTTATTGCATAATTTTGATAACAAAATGCATAAGTCATGAGTTACGCCATGGGGAGGGGAAGTATTGTATTTTGCTTATGCACATTTGTTACCTGTCTTTTACCTGTTACAGTGTCATTTTGTCACTAAATGTATGCATTGTCTTTACACACCACTAGAATATGTGTGCGGGGAGTTTGGAAAGCGCTG
>NC_051408.1:20321437-20322156 GCF_015228065.2 Penaeus monodon
TGATGCTGAAAGTGACGACGAACATGACAATGCATCTGACCATGACGTCTGTATCATTTTTCTCACGTAGAATGATGACGCTTGGGGGATTTAATTGTTTGTGCATGGTGGGGGGGGTATGGGCGGAGGGAGAGGGGAGGTATAGTGGAAACGTGGAGAGAAGGTGGTAAAGTGGCAAGGGGGAAGGGAAAGGGCGAAGAGGGAGGCAAAGTGGAAACGGGGGATAGGAGTAGGGAGGAGGAGGGCACGGGGGGGTTGGGGTAGGGAGGAGAGGGCACGGGGGGGTAGGGGTAGGGAGGAGAAAGGAGTCGAAAACGAGAATATTCCCGATTAAAGAAGTTAGATAAGTAGTAATAAAGATATGGAGAGAAAAGGAAACTGGTGCGAGTCAAGGGAAAAGAAGAAAGCGAATAAGGACATGACAATAATGAGGAGAAATGTGAAAAAAAACGAAATGTGATTAAAGGATTGTAATAATAAAATGATGATTTGAATAATGTTGGTGACAGTGGTATTAATAACAAAGACAACGATAGCTGTGGTTATAGTAAGAAAAGTACCATTAAGACATTAACAATGACATGATCAGTGATAAGGATATTATGATAAAACCAACATCAATAAAAGAACACATTAATAGTTGAATAAAAGCGATGAAAGGCATAATACAACAAATTACTGAATATACGGCAGAAAGGCGGTAGAGAAGTTAGGGGGCA
>NC_051408.1:20322403-20322686 GCF_015228065.2 Penaeus monodon
GCGTTCGCGGAGCAATGACGAAGTAGGTTATCAATCTGGCGTAATGAAAAGTAAATTTTGGGTAGAGGATGATTTGCATATTAATCTGTACCTGACATTGGCGAGGTTGCGTGAGGTTCGGGCTGATAACACGCTATCCATGGGGGGGGGGGGGGGAGAATAGGAGAGGGGAT
Organism: Penaeus monodon; assembly: GCF_015228065.2. Taxonomy (NCBI): domain Eukaryota; kingdom Metazoa; phylum Arthropoda; class Malacostraca; order Decapoda; family Penaeidae; genus Penaeus; species Penaeus monodon. The sequence continues at coordinate 20,322,577 of NC_051408.1, forward strand.
GTAGGATGTGGGGGGAGAGGGAGATAGTGGGGTAATAGGGAGAGGGGGAAGGAGCGGCGGAGGAAGAGGCGGGGAGCGAGGAAGGCGGGTGATGGAAAAGGGCAGATGAC
>NC_051408.1:20322920-20323756 GCF_015228065.2 Penaeus monodon
TCCTGAAAAAGCCAGTAGGTCAGAGCATTGGTGGCGTCTGGAAGATGAGTAGGAGGGAGACTAAGATAGATCAGACCAGATTGTGTCGGTGTGTTGAGCATGGTAATGTGCAGCGGTCGTATCCCCTTCAGCCTCCCCAGCGGCCGCGCGAATCCTCCGAGGCGGCCCCAGCACCCAGGGACCCCGGTCAGGGACCCCAATCCGACGCCCAGCACGAGAGGCGGCCCGAGAAGGAGAATACAACCATAGATACACCGGGAAAAAATTAATTGCAATCAAAACAAAAAGAAAAGGTCGGAGATGCGGACAAGGACGAAGAAGGTGATGCCGGAGCCGCAGCTGGTGATCCCGACGTAGATGGTGCTGATGACGCAGGTGGTATTCTAGGCGCGGGAGGAGGTGCTCGCCGATCTCCTTAAAAGCCGATAAGAACATCTTGATAGCCTCTAGACTTATTAATTCGACTTCTGGGAACTGCCAGACGTTAACCATCCGTGGAATGACTTCTTGGATCATCACCTGTGCCATTTTTCCCAAATAAGAGACACCGAAACCCTGACGCAGCGTCTCTGCCTACGTAAGCATACCCTGGCATTTCTCCTGTAAGACCACGGGATGATTTCCGTATCATTCTGCGCCGGTGTGAAGAGTCCGACGAGCCGCAAGCAGAGCCGTGCTTCAGACGGGATAAGAAGAGCGATGATGTCGGAGTGAAAGTTGGATCGCCGAGATAGGATCACTCAGCGTCTCTGCGCCGGACCGGTTGACGTGGCACAGTGCTGGAGACAGAGCGAGTGCCCATATACACGTATAGAGATATACTTACACGCGCGCAA
>NC_051408.1:20323947-20324550 GCF_015228065.2 Penaeus monodon
TTTGTGTGTGTATAGGTACATACACTTAGGCCTGTGTATGCCTAGGTAAATAGATTGACTGAAAGATAAATAGATGTAGATACAGAAGTAAACCGTTTATACTGAAGTAAACTGACAGAGACAGATACAGGTAGAGACGAGCGAGACCAAGTAACGCGAGAGGGCGAGCGAAGGAGGCGTCGCGCCGGTGTAATAAGCAGCAGAAAGCGAAGGCGGGCCGGCGGGGGGAGGGGGTAAGTAAACAGAGATATGTGCCGTTCACCGCTGAACGGTTGTTAACCTCTCTTGGTCGTTGCGCCTATGTGTGTCGCGCAGCTGGTACGAGGCATTGCAAACATGGTGCCCGACCTGCAGTGCATGTAAGCGAGTGCGTACGGTTCACAGATGAAAAGAGATTCTGTTGCAACCTGAATGAGGCCTGTAATACGACAGCGATGTAATAGCGATGACAAATGTGCGCTTTTACTGAATGGCACGATAGTGTGTGACGTCATGCGTTCATGTTTCCATGTCTGTGTATCTTCTGAAACACCGTTAGCAAGCTGTTGATGAAACCTTTTTATCTTGCAATATATTTTCCGTGCCTTTTCCTAATGTGGTGTG
>NC_051408.1:20324760-20325126 GCF_015228065.2 Penaeus monodon
GCGAGCTAATACTCTAAATACTCATACACTAAACCCGACACAGGATATCTACCCGACCCCCCATGCAATCGCTCCTGCCTTCCACAAGCTCACATTTACTTGCCCACGTTCCCCGCCTGCCCCAGACATGTTCAGTACACTGTCAAAGCTAACAGGTGTATCTTTAATGAAACCCCAGACATGATTTGCAAAACGGGTTTCAACATATGTGGGAGCATTTGCAAGCGCAGATGGTTAGTTGAGGTTACAGGCACATAGTGGTCAAGGCCGCTGCAATAATAGTTCTGAGATGAAAATGAGTGGCTCCTGCCTGCGCCATAGATCATGCCAGCGAGTATGCAGGAGACACTCTGCTTGTTAAAGTAC
>NC_051408.1:20325987-20326403 GCF_015228065.2 Penaeus monodon
CGAGGCGTAGGAGGAGGCGAAGAAGAGTACAACACAAGGAACGAACTCCAGCGAACGTGAGAGCGGCTGCGAGCGGTGTCACTGAACACTGGCGAGTGAGGTGGAAAGACCAGTGAAAGCAGTATGACCCAACCAACATTCACTGAAATGTAATTTGCGTTCTTCTGCTTTTTATTGATTAATTATTCATCGGTATTTGGAACGCACTTGAAGATAGTCTCTGTGGTCATTACGATTTTTTTTCATTAAATATATACTTACCACGCCAGACCTTCAGCGTAAGTGGCTCTTGGCTTTGTGACGCGAACTTATTGATGAAGAAATTATTAGTAATGGCTATGTAATGATGTAAACGACAATGGATATTAGCAACGAACATTATTATGTTAGCATAAACAAGAAATAATGATTACAGT
>NC_051408.1:20326424-20326796 GCF_015228065.2 Penaeus monodon
GCCTCTCCCCCCTCTCACTCTCCTTGACCCTCTCCCCCTCCTCTCCCTCTCCCCCCTCCTCTCCCTCTTCCCCCTCCCCTCCCTCTCCTCCCTCCCTACCCCCCGTCCCTCCCCTCCATCTCTTTCTTCCCACGCTTCAAGTGGGTTCGCGGCCATCAGCAAAATGGTGATGGATGAAGCAAGTCTACTGATTCCATCTCTCTTCACAGGACATGCTGACGTCACTGTAGACAGCCTCCATCAGCCGAGTTCTCGCAGATGTTGCCGGAGCTGTCAGTCCCTCGGCTGTCACCAGGAGAAGAGGCAGCTGATGCTTTGTCGCCTCCGCTGGCGGGGCTCGGGGGGGGGAGACTGGCCTGCAGGGGATTGTGG
>NC_051408.1:20327181-20328170 GCF_015228065.2 Penaeus monodon
CCAATGCCAACGTAGAGAGGAGAAGCAAGTCAGAGCGGAAGGAAAGCCAAGTAAACGGACGGAGGCAGATAGTGCTGTCACTTTGCCACCCGAGGAAGATGTCATCTCATATAAGCACCCGGTCCGGCCTCTAAACAATTTAGTTTAATTCGACATTTTCCCGTTTCACGTTTTTTATGGTTTTGACCTACACTTTTATCATATCTAATTATATCTAATTAGGTAGTATAAACATGAATTAAACAATATGTTATGGACAAGGTAATTTAAGAAGAAATATGGTGTTACCCATCTTGAATTTATTTTCACAAGGCTTTTAAATTAAGTTGTCATCTAGACATTTTTTTTTGTTTTATCCGGATACTGACTAATGATTTTGAACAAACTCCCCCTATGAATGAATGTTGTAATGCAACAATTCTCTCTGTATCCACAGGAAATCGAGGACAGCAGCCACGAGTCGCCAGTAATATTACAGTTGCCAATCTACACCTCGAGCTGGGTTGAGGGAAGCTGCAATATTCGTCTAATAGAGCAATATTGCACTTTCCCCGGCCTACCTAGTGGTGGCAAAAGCTTCGCATCTTCGAGTAGTGGTTTATTTCTCAAACCTTGTCTAATGAGAAGAGAAGGAAATAAAAGTTAGTGTGTTAAGTTGTCTTGGACTATGCAGTAAACCAGGTAAGGACGAGTGCATTCTTGTGTATTTATGTCAAATTGCACTAGTCCCGGCCTGCTGTACGTGCATAAGAGGCTCCGGAAGCTAATCTGAAGTGAAACATACAAAGCCAAAAGTAAAATTACTGTTAATGATGCTTTACTGAATGTCAAATGATTGGAATAATATCCTTGATATTACAAACTTGATGATTCAAACGAGCTCATAGTTAAAACCTACTGACTGTATTTGTCTTGTGTTTCTTTAAATTACAACGAATATGAAGAAAGATAGGTGGGTGGTGATTTTATCAATTGGATAATGAAAAAAG
>NC_051408.1:20328320-20328807 GCF_015228065.2 Penaeus monodon
GGGAAAATTTAATAAAAATACAAACCGTTTTGGGGCCAGTCCCTTGCTTTTTTCCCAATTGCAAGTTATCCCACAAATGCGAGAAAGAAATAGCAGCATATAAAGAGACAAACCACCCGAAAAAAACATAAAAGGAGCAAACGACCACTTCTTTGCTTTTACTAAGGCTCTATCGGCATATTACGATGGTTTCTCGAACTCCCCGGAGTGGAAGAGCCTATTCTAGAATTGTGGGTGCCTGAAGGTGTGCTCAGTTTACAAATAGTTTTACAGTGGGGAATTTTCATTTACAACCGAGAATTTCAGTGTGCTTTGCGTGGCTCTCTTGTTATAGAATAATATTTTACTGAATTATATTTTAATACTGTAAATTATTGTTGATAGTTTATTATTGCCAATATCAGTTTGTTGTAAAATATAAAATAATGTAGGTTTAAAGATACAGTGGTGAAGTTTTTTTTGTTTCGAATAAGAAAATTTAAGGGAC
>NC_051408.1:20328836-20329072 GCF_015228065.2 Penaeus monodon
CAGAGTGAAATGTATTGGATGAAATGAACAAAAGAACCAGATTGAAGCTTGCATTCCAACCTAAAACAACAATGATAATACTACAGCTGTAGAAAATGTTTTGTAATGGTTACTATTTTTGGGAAAATTTGTATGCGACTGTACTGCACATTATACCTAAATTGCCTTTCGGAGAAGCGGCCTTTTAGTACTGATCTGAAATGCCATGAAAATAATTTTACATGTACATATAGTTT
>NC_051408.1:20329266-20329351 GCF_015228065.2 Penaeus monodon
CTTTTTTATATGTAATAAAAATATTTTATTTATATTAAGGAATATAACAATTAATAATATATATTTTATATATAAAATAATAATA
>NC_051408.1:20329531-20329954 GCF_015228065.2 Penaeus monodon
AAAAAAGGGAGCTTTTATTTAATGACCAAAATAAAAAACCATCTTAGATACTGCAGTGTAAAAGGCACTGCATTTCCCAAAGGAAACCCCCTTTACCAGACATTTAGCAGAACAAGGACGCGTGACGCAACAGAGAAGGTGCGATCCATGATATAACGTGGTAGGTATGGCAGATCCTGGTTGAAGGGACTGCGCTCGCCCCCATGTCACCCTCGGCTGATTCATAGATTGATACATTGGTATGTTGATAAGCAAAGTGATCCTCGAGGCATGCTTTTGTGTTTGTTTGATTTTTTCTTCTGAAAAAGAAAATTGGTGTCTCGGAAGCAGGGTTCAGCACTCGAAATGGACGGATGTCTTATTTTTCTGTATATCTCGCCTTTTTTCCCTTTCTCTTTCTCTTTTATGTGTCTTAGCTATCAT
>NC_051408.1:20335121-20335196 GCF_015228065.2 Penaeus monodon
TTCCCAGATTTCTAATATATTTATGTGCTGTTGCACCTTGTAGAGCAGGAATCATTTTGTATCACGGGCATCACT
>NC_051408.1:20335353-20335618 GCF_015228065.2 Penaeus monodon
ATTTTATGTATGCATGTGTGTTAGCTTTTCGTAACTATTTTCCCAGATTTAATCTATATTTACGTGCTGCAGGAATCAGTTGTGTCACGGGGCATATATTAGAACATTAAATGTATGATGACACATTTGGCAGAGTTCAAAAGTAATAACTGTATGATTAAAACGCACATTAAGTTAGTGCTCCGCGTTGCAATTCTTACTAAAATAAAGTATTCTAGTTTCTAATACAAACAAGATATCAGAACCATGGTAAGGAATGCTTCCC
>NC_051408.1:20336208-20336304 GCF_015228065.2 Penaeus monodon
TGATTATTGGTAACTAAGTGCACTGAAATAGGGGATGATAAATTTTGATGTATATTACATGGAATATTTTGCTGAATTATAAATTTCCTATATTTC
>NC_051408.1:20339971-20340309 GCF_015228065.2 Penaeus monodon
CCTTAGCAGAGTTGGAGGATATGGTAATTCTCCATCTAATTTGATTTTCGGCAGTTCTTTCTGCCTCACTATACTCCATTTTTGTCCATTCTGTAATATTGGTTGACCACATAGTTCTTTGCCTTCTTTCATTAATTCTTCTCTCTAATAGAATTCTTGAAAATTAATCTTTCTTACGAGATGGCCAAAATACCTGAGTTTTCTGGCTCGCAATGTTTTCAAGAAGTGTGGCATCAGTTTTGATGTTTTTAGGCTTTCTTCTTTAGTGATTTTATCTTTCGAGGAGATTTTCAACATCCTTCGATAAATCCACATTTCAAAGGCTGAAACTTTTTTCT
>NC_051408.1:20341273-20341426 GCF_015228065.2 Penaeus monodon
GATCTGGTAATTTATGTATAAAGTGTGTGTTCGTGATGATCTGTCAGTGTTCAAAAATCTTATGGAAGCGATATGTTCCAGATTTCTTATATTATTGTTGCTGTTGCACATGGTAGAGCAGGAATCAACTTTGTATCACGGGGCATCACCTTT
>NC_051408.1:20341546-20341824 GCF_015228065.2 Penaeus monodon
ATAGATAATTTTATGGTATGCATGTGTTGGTTAGCTTTTCGTAACTATTTCCCAGATTTCTCTATATTTACGTGCCCTGCAGGAATCAGGTTGTGCACGGGGATATTATTGGAACATTAAATGTATGAGACAAATTTGGCAGAGTTCAAAAATTAATAATGGTATGATTAAAACGCACATTAAGTAGTGCTCCGCGTTTTGCATTTTACTAAAAGAAAGTATCTAGTTTCTTTAATACAAACAAATGATATCAGAACCATGGTAAGGAATGCTTCCAG
>NC_051408.1:20342511-20342631 GCF_015228065.2 Penaeus monodon
AAATGATTATGGTAACTAAGTGCACTGAAATAGGGGACGATAAATTTTGATGTATATTACATGGAATAATTTTTGCTGAATTATTAAATTTCATATATTCTATATTGATCTCTATCAATT
>NC_051408.1:20342699-20342844 GCF_015228065.2 Penaeus monodon
TAGTGAGTATAAAAGTATGAACAATTAAAATCTGTATGTGTTTCCTTCAGACCAATCAGTAAAACTGAGCAACAAAGAAGAGGTGAAGCCGTAGGTGGTTGTTACGGTGGAGGGCCAGATAATTAAGATCTAATCAGCAACCTTT
>NC_051408.1:20347590-20347908 GCF_015228065.2 Penaeus monodon
GATTTTCGGCTGTTCTTACTGCCTCACTATACTCCATTTTTGTCCATTCTGTAATATTGGTTGACCACATAGTTCTTTGCCTTCTTCATTAATTCTTCTCTTAATAGAATCTGAAAATTAATCTTCTTACCGAGATGCCAAATACCTGAGTTTCTGGCTCGCAATGTTTTCAAGAAGTGTGGCATCAGTTTTGATGTTTTTTAGGCCTTTTTCGTTAGTGATTTTATCTTTCCAAGAGATTTTCAACATCCTTCGATAAATCCACATTTCAAAGGCTGAATCTTTTTTTCTTGGGTGGTTTGTTGTAGTGGTCCAGGT
>NC_051408.1:20348050-20348151 GCF_015228065.2 Penaeus monodon
GTTTTCAAGAAGTGTGGCATCAGTTTTGATGTTTTAGGCCTCTTTTTCGTTAGTGATTTTATACTTTCCAAGATATTTCAACACCTTCGATAAATCCCACA
>NC_051408.1:20349269-20350260 GCF_015228065.2 Penaeus monodon
ATAGGGTGGAACCAACATAAACATTCAGAATTCTTTTTCTTGTTTTTAGTCCTAAATTCCTAGAGTAATGTTGCTTCTCATTTGTAAAGTACACCTCTAGCAATTGAGATCCTCCTAATACTTATCTCCTGATCGTTTTCTTCCATTCTTCAGTAATTAGTTGACCTAAGTATGTGAGGGTTTCTACTGTTATTGTTCTCCGTCAAGGACTTCTGAATTTCTTGGAGCGGTGCATGTCTTTCGATATTACCATTGACTTGTCTTGTGCATTCATTTTTCATCCCTAAAACTGTTTCACTGCTTCATTTACTTCTTAATAGAATCTCTTTAGTTGTTCTTCATTGCCCGCCAGTAAAACTTGTATCATCGGCAAAATCTCAAGTTATTGAGTTATGGCCCCGATATTGATGCATCAGTGTTTTTAATGGTTCTAAAATAACTCCGGTATAGGTTGAATAAACAACGGGGGAAAATACACAGCCTGTCTCACACCTCTTCGATTTTTAGTTTTTTGAGTATCCATTTCCATCCTGATGAAAAGCTCTTTCGATTCCAGTAGAGACTTTTGATGAAAGGTTACGTCTCTTTCCTCTCATTCCGATGTTTACCAGGGCATTCGATTCGTTTTTTCATGGTAACTCTGTCAAATGCTTGATAATCTGTAAAAACAAGGCAATAAGCACTTGTACATTGTTGCATCTTTCGATGATGGTACGTAAATTGAAGACACTTCTCTTGTCCCTTTGCCATTGTTAAAACCACGTTTGAATGCCACTGATTTCATTCTCTCTGTATGTGCTTACTCCATTTAGATTATACGGAGTTGATTCTCAGTATATGGCTCATAAGACTAAGTGTCCGATATTCAGAGCATTCTGTAGCTATTGGTTTCTTGGGGTCTTATAAAGATTAAGGCGTTCAAGTCACCTGGAAAATTTCAAGTTTCATATGCCACGTTGCAGAATTGAGTGCCATGTCAAATGTTATCTTC
>NC_051408.1:20355407-20355606 GCF_015228065.2 Penaeus monodon
TATTTAATGCAATTAAAAGAAGAAGGGAAGAAGAAGAAGAAGAAGAAGAAGAAGATAGAAGAATTACACACCCACACACACACACCAAAAAAAAAAAATAAAAAAAGAAAAAAATAAAAAATAAAAAAGGGGGGGGGGGGGTGGGGGGTGGTGGGGGTGTTGGGGTGTGGGGGGGGGGGGGGGGGGGCGTGGGGGGGGG
>NC_051408.1:20356691-20356874 GCF_015228065.2 Penaeus monodon
TTTAATAATAAAAAAAATAATTTTTAAAGAAGATTAAAAAGATTAGGATTAATATTATAAAAAGAATAAAAAAATAAAAAATGAGGGGGGGTTTTAACGAGACTAAAAAAGAAAATTAAAAAAAGAAAAAAAAAAAGAAAATAAGAAAAAAATAAAAGAAAAATAATAATAGAAATAAAAAAA
>NC_051408.1:20356963-20357122 GCF_015228065.2 Penaeus monodon
CCACCCACAAAAAAAATAATAAAAAAAATATAAAAAAAAAAAAAAATATTAAGAAACAGACAAATTAAAAAAAAGAATTTTTATAATATATATAAATATAAAATATGTAAAATAAAAGAAAATATTAAAAATATTAAAAGATAAGGAAAAATACAAATA
>NC_051408.1:20357155-20357322 GCF_015228065.2 Penaeus monodon
GATAATTAAAATATATATAAAGAGAATTTAAAAATAGTAATATAAAATAAGTAATGGAAAAATGAATACTATTATAATAAAAGATATATTTTAAAATAATAATATATATATATAAATATATATATAATAATAATATAATAAAAACAATATAATAAAATTAATAAATA
>NC_051408.1:20358520-20358597 GCF_015228065.2 Penaeus monodon
ATAATTAATAATATATTATACACAACAATAATTTTACATACATATTAAAAATTTTAAAAATAAAAATATTAAAAATA
>NC_051408.1:20364273-20364590 GCF_015228065.2 Penaeus monodon
TAAAATTAATTTGTTTTATAAATTTTTTATAACGTATCTTTTTACCCGTGGGTCCCCAAATTTATCAATTTGCGCTTCTTTACTTTACCACGACACCCAAATTTTGATGTTCGCATTTTTTGTCTTCTTTGTTTCCCCTTTTTCTTAACACCCAGCATTTGTTTTTATAATTTTCTTATACTGACAATATACTTATTTCCTTTTCAAATCGCCAAACGTTAAATTTTTTCCCACCCCATAATATTTCTTTTGAGAATAGTGTAAGTGAAACCAAATTCAAACTTGACCTTTTCTTCAACCACCTAACCATAATGCTT
>NC_051408.1:20368938-20369075 GCF_015228065.2 Penaeus monodon
TATTATAATTTTAAAATTTTATTATATATAATATATAATATGTTATAACTTTATAAAATATATAATTTTATATAAATTTTAAAATTATAGCAAAATATATGATTATTTTATAATATACTAAACTATTTATTAAAAAT
>NC_051408.1:20369126-20369277 GCF_015228065.2 Penaeus monodon
TAAAATAAAATTTAAACTTTTATTAAAAATTTAATGTCAAAAATTTTTTTTATAAAATTCATATATATAAAATATTTATATATATGGGGATTTATAAACTTTTAATATATATATATATTTATAATATATATTTTATATTAAAATATAATAT
>NC_051408.1:20369328-20369558 GCF_015228065.2 Penaeus monodon
TTTTTTAAAATATCATTTTTTTATTTATTATTATTTATTATTTTTAAAATTTTATATTTTATTTATCATATAATTTTTTCTATTATTTTTTATATTTTGTTATATATTTGATTTTTTGTTTATATTTTTTATTTTTTATAAAATTTTATATTTTATTATTATATTTTATTATTATTCTTATTTTTTTTTAAAATTTTAAAAATAAATTTAAAATTTTTGGGTTTTTATTA
>NC_051408.1:20370461-20370747 GCF_015228065.2 Penaeus monodon
TTCCATGGTTCTGATATCTTGGTTGTATTAGAAACTAGAATACTTTATTTTAGTAAGATTGCAACACGGAGGAGCCCCTAGCTTAATGTGCATTTCAATCATACGGTTATTAATTATCAGCGGCCATTTTGACTCTGCCAAATATGTTCATCATACATTTAATGTTCCAATATATGCCCCGTGATACATTGATTCCTGCTCTACAAGGTGGAAAAGTACAGCACATAAATATAGAAGAAATCTGGGAAAATAGTTACTAGAAGTTAACACACCTGTATGCATAAAT
>NC_051408.1:20370849-20371189 GCF_015228065.2 Penaeus monodon
CTTAGCCACCTTCCTGTTGTTTACGACATATTGGGAACCAGGCAAGAGATCATTCATAAAATACATATGGAGCGTTGCATAATTGATTTATTGTAAACTTTAGATTACATATGCTAATATCTTCTTCAGTTTCAAGAGTATGAAAACTTGTGTAAGAGAACTTAACTGGTGTTGTTCTGCTTCTGCTGTATTTTTTTAGCTTTTTACGTTTTTTTACTATTTTTTACCTTTTATTTGTTTCATTTGATGTTTTTTACTCTTCATTTTTGTTTTGAGTTTTACTTCAGTTACACAGTTTTTGTATTTGCTGTTTGGGCTTATTTAATACCCCGTATGTAAA
>NC_051408.1:20371289-20371854 GCF_015228065.2 Penaeus monodon
GCCCCATAGCTGCACATCCAGGTGTGTTCGTACCTATACCAAAGCAAAGCAATGTTTATTTCCCTAATATGCTTTCCAGGACTAAGCAGTTTGTTTCAGAATGTCAAGAGTGTCAGATCCGGAAGGGCTGTGCTTCAAAGAATGCACCCCTTGCTTCTGCACCTAAGTCAGTCGTCCTTTGGAACGTGTCTCGGCTGATCTTGTACAATTACCACGGTCTTCACGTGGAAATCTCTACGTGTTGGTAATAGTAGACCACCTTAGCCGTTTTGTAGGGCTAATAATTTTTCCAGACAAAAGGGCTCGTACTTTTGCTGAAGCTTTCATAGATGATTTTACTATTATGGGATACCCCTGGAGCTACAAACAGATGGGGGCGGTGAATTAATAACAAGCTTATGTCTCTTGTATGTGAGGAGTTACTCATCCAGTTCCGAGTGAGTGCCATATCATCCACAGGCAAATGGGGTAAGTAGAGAGGACAAATAGAGTAATCAAGGCTGCTCTGACTGCAATATGCACAGATAATGTCCGCACTTGGGATGATTACCTTCCCCAGGTAAGA
>NC_051408.1:20371948-20373964 GCF_015228065.2 Penaeus monodon
GCAACCTGTGTATGATGATGATTCTCCTCGCTCGATGCTTCGGGAACACTTGGAAGAAGCTTGGAAAGCGGCACAAGAAGCCTCCCACATCGCACGGCAAGGATGGACAAGAGATTAACGATCAACGTATCCGGAAGAACCTTTCCTTGCAAGAAGGCTCGTTAGTACTTTGTAAAGCAAACAGACGTCCCAACACTTGGCTCCAAGATGACAGGTCCTGCAAGGGTCATAAGAAGGCTCCAAGATGACAGGTCCTGCAAGGTCATAAAGAAGGCTCCAAGATGACAGGTCCTGCAAGGGTCATAAAGAAGGCTCCAAGATGACAGGTCCTGCAAGGGTCATAAAGAAGGCTCCAAGATGACAGGTCCTGCAAGGGTCATAAAGAAGGCTCCAAGATGACAGGTCCTGCAAGGGTCATAAAGAAGGCTCCAAGATGACAGGTCCTGCAAGGGTCATAAAGAAGGCTCCAAGATGACAGGTCCTGCAAGGGTCATAAAGAAGGTCGGTCCTGTCGTGTACATTGTGAAAGACTTGTATGCAGAACGTGACAAGGAGAAGCGGGTCCACGTGAACCAGCTGAAAATCTTATCATCCACCGACTGAATTAACATGACCACATGCTGTGATGTTGACGAGTTGGGTGATGAGCCAAATGACCCATATGTTCTGGAGCTTCTTGCTGCGGTTTCTTCACTAGATGGCCCGTGCCCAGCAGAATAATCTCCAAGACAGGGAGTTGATTATTATCTTCGTTCTTATTAGTTTGTGTATTCTAATGTATGTGTAATTGATTTTTTTTGTACCAGATTGACATGTTGATTGTAGCAAACAATGTACCTGTTTGTATTCTGATTTTGTAAGTTTGTCTAGCTCAGCTTCTTGCTTCCTGCCTCCTGTTGCTGTTTGTTACCAGACCGTTTTCAGTCCACGTATCACTGGTTGTTTAGTTACGTTATATCCTTACCCAGATAGATTTGTGCTTTATAAATGTGCCTGATGCTGTAATACTTTTCAGGTACCTTATGGAGCCGAGGCAGATCGAGTTCTGGGAGTCCTTCGCTGCTGTCGGTGTCTCGTTGGAACATCTGTCGGTCACGCCAAGACATCAGAAGAACCAATGGTGGGCCGGGCTGATGGATGGAGAGACTGTTTCGCTACTGCAGAATAGCCGTCTCCAGCAGCTCCGGACTTGTTCCCAAGGGGGTGGTTGTAGTAGATGGAAGCTTAAGCTGGTGGTGTTTGCTGCTTGCTGCTGGGTTTAGTTGTTTTTATGCCTGTTTTACTGTTTGTTTTACCTATTTTTCACCTTTTTGTTTCTATTTTGAATGCTTTTTTACTCGTTCATTTATTGTTTTGAGGTTTTACTTCAGTTTACACAGTTTTGTATTTTTGCTGTTTGGGCTTATTTAATACACCTCGGTATGTAAAGGCGTGCCCTTCAGAAATTGCCATTTTCCAGCGGACTGCCACCTTCGATAGATGGCGTCCCTGTCGAACCCACATACCCGCGCTTTTCCTTCCGAGTGGGTATTTTTTTTTGGTTAGCGTCACGACTCCCCGTTGGTGCAGTAGCTGAAGCAGGTCGCATGATTTTTCGGCCTTTTTTTTTTTTTTCTTTCTCTCTGCTCATGATCCACCCACGTAATCTCCGAGGTACAAGTTAAGTATCAAAGTATTACTGATATTTATTAAAGCACTTTAACTGGCACGGGAATAACTATACTTAACAACATTACTGGTATGTGTGACTGAAGGCTTTGCATTTCCGGCCTTGCTAGTTTTGTTTATTTGTCCATGTTGTGGCATGTCCAGTTTTAACTGTTTTATTAATATCAAATAAATGTTTCTGTGTATTGTAAATGTTTGTTACCCTGCACAGTGATACCTCCCATATTTTTTCTAACATATAATTTTAAATCATTTGTTAAAGGTAATGGTTTTTAAACATTATTGGGCACTACACTTGTACATAAAGTGATATTGTATAACGAAAGAACTCGTTGTATTATACCTATT
>NC_051408.1:20374449-20374554 GCF_015228065.2 Penaeus monodon
ATTAACACTATTCCTTATTATACTTCGCTACCGATCTCGTGAGAAACCCAAAATCTATTGTAAACACTTAGCCATCAAAAATATACTTGTAATATCTGCAAGGGA
>NC_051408.1:20376038-20376117 GCF_015228065.2 Penaeus monodon
AAACCCCTACGTTCCTGAATTGCTATACTTCTGACGTGTAGCACATGTAATCACCAAGTGTTAATAAAGGGAGGCAAGT
>NC_051408.1:20379116-20379229 GCF_015228065.2 Penaeus monodon
TACATGCTTAATAATGAACCTGCTCATGACATGCATTACGCCATAAAACTTATGACTTCGGTTTATGGTCTTATAACTCTTATTTGGACTTCATCCTTTCATTTGGTTTGGAA
>NC_051408.1:20380336-20381021 GCF_015228065.2 Penaeus monodon
TCCAAACATAAAATGACAAAGCATGCACAGTCCAGGGTTAATTAAGTAATTCCAGGCGAATCAAACCATCTAAAGCACAGTAATCCAAGCCTGAAGTGACGGGCACAGCCCAAGCAGGCTCTCCTCTACCGGCGTTTGAATCTCCCGCGCGGCCTCCCCTCCGCCGAGCGTCGTCTGCTTCGGCACCAAAACTGTCAAGATGAAATGCTCTTTGACAAGCAGTGGCAGCCAGTGATAGAAACGCCTATTATCGCTATTGTTTCCTGTAGTGACCAGTGTCCGTGTGACTTTTCGTGGGATAATAACCTGGTAAGATGAATTGTATTGGTGTTTTAAAAAGTAAACTTCACCTTGGGCATTCTGGTTGGCGTGCGGGGCGGCGAGGCTTTCACTTCGCTTTTTATCATCTGTGATTTCTTTCGCCCTTTTTGTGTCGCCGCCAAGGGCTCGTGGGTCAGGTCATGTCAGTAAAATTGACATGCAGTCAGTTGTGATTAGGAGTTTTTTCTCAACATAACGCTATCGAAATGTCTGTCTTTACGTTAAGTAAGCTGAGTACAACAGTTCTGTGTTTATCTGGGAATTAAGATTTTGCCTTCCATAATACTACTGGTCATTTATTATACTTGAAATTATTCACAAGTAACTTATGCTCATCATTTGTTATTTGTTACCGAGACCTACA
>NC_051408.1:20381317-20381764 GCF_015228065.2 Penaeus monodon
CTACTTTTGTGGACAGGCACTATGTTAACTCAAGGAACTACAGCATGTTTCAATGTGAACTGAGTTCATTGTGGCATATATTAAGGTATAAATGAGAATGAATTGCATCTCTCGTTGTGTGAGATTATTCACTTGCATCTCTACGTTATCTATTCCATTGTCTGTGCGTACTTTGCAAAGAAATAATCAAAGGAAAAGAGGGCTCTGTTTTTTACCTTGTACCGTGCATGATCTTAGTATGTAAGGTTGTATACAACCTTCATCAGTGTCATATCTTTTGTCCTGTATTGCAGTGGATTTAATAATTATAATGTCTCAGGACTGACAGAGCATCCTTAGTATTGTCAGTTTGTATATCCAGTATTAGCCTATGCCACTGTCTCTCCAACAGCATCCCTGTGGAACACCTCTGGAATAATGTGACTAGTTTTATTAAAGCTAAAACCA
>NC_051408.1:20382914-20383680 GCF_015228065.2 Penaeus monodon
TTTTTTTGTCTTTAAAAGCACAAAATTCCCAAAACATAAAATGAAAAAGCATGCCAGCCGGGTTAAAAGAAATTTCCCGGGCGAATCAAACCATCTAAAGCCCCCCCCGAAACCAACCCTGAAGGACGGGCACAGCCCAAGCAGGCCTCCTCTACCGGGTTTGAATCCCCCGCGGGCCCTCCCTCCGCCGAGCGTCGTCTGCTTCGGCACCAAAACTGTCAAGATAAAATGCTCTTGACAAGCAGTGGCAGCCAGTGATAGAAACCCTATTATCGCATTGTTCCTGTAGTGACCCGTGTCCCTGTGACTTTTTGTGGGATAATAACCGTAAGATGAATTGTATTGGGTTTAAAAAAATAAACTTCACCTTGGGCATTTGGTTGGGGGTGCGGGGCCCCGAGGCTTTCACTTCGTTTTTATCATCTGGATTTCTTTTGCCCTTTTTGTGTCGCCGCCAAGGGGTCGTGGGTCAGGGCATGCAGTAAAATTTCTGCAGTCAGTTTTATTAGGGTTTTTTCTCAACATAACGCTATCGAAATGTCTGTCTTTACGTTAAAATTAAAAACTAACAACAGTTCTGTGTTTATCTGGGGAAATTAAGATTTTGCCTTCCAAATATATGGTCATTATTATATGAAATTTTTCAAAGTAACTTTGTCATCATTGTTATTTGTTACCCCAAGACCTACACAAAACCCGGGTATTTGCAACCCCCAAAGCAAAAAAACTTTTCACCTCTTTTTTATTCCCCAGGTGGGGAAGCAAG
>NC_051408.1:20383884-20384346 GCF_015228065.2 Penaeus monodon
GCACACCCACTTTTTTACAGGCACTTTTTAACTCAAGGAATACAGCAGTTTTAATGTGAACGAGTTTATTGTGGCATTATTAAGGTAAAATGAGAAAGAATTGCATCTTCGTTGTGTGAATTTTTCACTTGCATCCTACGTTATCTTCCCTTGTCTGTGGTACTTTCCCCCGAAATAATCAAAGGAAAAGAGGGCTCTTTTTTTTACCCTTGTACCGTGCAGATCTTAGTATGTAAGGTTTTATACAACCTTCACAGTGTCATACTTTTTTCCGATTTCAGTGGATTTAATAATTATAATGTCTCAGGACTGACAGAGCATCCTTAGTATTTCAGTTTGTATATCCCCGTATTTTGCCCATGCCCCCTCTCCCCAAAGATCCCTGTGGAAAAACCTCGGAATAAGGGATAGTTTATTAAAGCTAAAACCAGGACATTTTCATTCTAAAACACCCACACAACA
>NC_051408.1:20384460-20384926 GCF_015228065.2 Penaeus monodon
TTTAGAAGTGAAAATGTCCTGGTTTTAGCTTTAATAAAACTAGTCACATTATCCAGAGGTGTTTCCACAGGGATGCTGTTGGAGAGACAGTGGCATAGGCTAATACTGGATATACAAACTGACAATACTAAGGATGCTCTGTCAGTCCTGAGACATTATAATTATTAAATCCACTGCAATACAGGACAAAAGATATGACACTGATGAAGGTTGTATACAACCTTACATACTAAGATCATGCACGGTACAAGGTAAAAAACAGAGCCCTCTTTTCCTTTGATTATTTCTTTGCAAAGTACGCACAGACAATGGAATAGATAACGTAGAGATGCAAGTGAATAATCTCACACAACGAGAGATGCAATTCATTCTCATTTATACCTTAATATATGCCACAATGAACTCAGTTCACATTGAAACATGCTGTAGTTCCTTGAGTTAACATAGTGCCTGTCCACAAAAGTAG
>NC_051408.1:20385225-20385881 GCF_015228065.2 Penaeus monodon
TGTAGGTCTCGGTAACAAATAACAAATGATGAGCATAAGTTACTTGTGAATAATTTCAAGTATAATAAATGACCAGTAGTATTATGGAAGGCAAAATCTTAATTCCCAGATAAACACAGAACTGTTGTACTCAGCTTACTTAACGTAAAGACAGACATTTCGATAGCGTTATGTTGAGAAAAAACTCCTAATCACAACTGACTGCATGTCAATTTTACTGACATGACCTGACCCACGAGCCCTTGGCGGCGACACAAAAAGGGCGAAAGAAATCACAGATGATAAAAAGCGAAGTGAAAGCCTCGCCGCCCCGCACGCCAACCAGAATGCCCAAGGTGAAGTTTACTTTTTAAAACACCAATACAATTCATCTTACCAGGTTATTATCCCACGAAAAGTCACACGGACACTGGTCACTACAGGAAACAATAGCGATAATAGGCGTTTCTATCACTGGCTGCCACTGCTTGTCAAAGAGCATTTCATCTTGACAGTTTTGGTGCCGAAGCAGACGACGCTCGGCGGAGGGGAGGCCGCGCGGGAGATTCAAACGCCGGTAGAGGAGAGCCTGCTTGGGCTGTGCCCGTCACTTCAGGCTTGGATTACTGTGCTTTAGATGGTTTGATTCGCCTGGAATTACTTAATTAACCCTGGAC
>NC_051408.1:20386843-20387088 GCF_015228065.2 Penaeus monodon
ATTTTAAACTTTAGTGGGGGAAAAAATAGCATGAAATCAATGCATTATTTTGAAATCAAATTATTGTGTTAGTAACTGAAGTTAAACTGGTAACAAGCAGAAACTGAATGTATAAATATAAACAGATATCATATGAGTGTGGACAGGTACATATAAAGTCAGAATCATTAAGCAGTATCATCTTAGACATGATTTACAGATTTTAAATAATTTCAACAAATGATCTGACCAAAAACATGTATTTA
>NC_051408.1:20387132-20390540 GCF_015228065.2 Penaeus monodon
TTGACAGAGCTGTGACAGATTGTATTTCTAATCAGCAAAATCGGCAACACTTTGATGGATTATAATACTTTGCAAACATGAATATGACACTTCAGTATACAATCAGGGTACTTTCCACTCCTTGAGTGTAAACATAAACCTTCGATACATGCCACTGAGTCTAATTAAGTTACTACATTATAATAAATGCATTAACAAGAGTTAACTCTGGAGCTCTGACTTGATGAGCTCCCTAGGTATTAAAGAATGCATACAATATACCAGTCAACTGTACCATGGTCCAGTTTCCATGCCCCTTTTTTTTCACCACTGCCTTGTGCTGATAAAAGCTAAAATAAGTATTATTCTGATTTATTATCAAACAACAATTTTCTTGAGAAATAAAGATGGGAAATTATGACTTCTATACAATGATAACTTTTAATCATAATATTTTTTTAGAAATTAAGTAAAACAGGAAATTAAAGCAGACCAGAAATCACAGTCTTTTACTTTTTCTGTCTGTGTTCTGGAACGGTTAAAAAGAGGTAGGTACAAGTTTTTACAATGAGCCTTACACTGATACATTTGTAGATTGTTTCTCTAATATTTACACCATATATCTGAATGACAAAAAAGGAACTGAGTTTGACACAAAAGGATAAATATCTTCCATGAATACAAAGGATACATACAAAAACATGATAGCATAGCCCTATTAGTATGAATTAGATATATCACAATTTTCTTTAAGCAAGTAGCACCTTATTTTGTGCTGCTGTAACTGACTATGCACTTGTCATCTTCAATCCTGACTTGATAGGAAAATACACACTGATAAAGAAAAAAATGGAAATGTATCATTCATTAGCATTACATTCAACAGTGAATTCTGTGGTTGACATATAATCTTGAGATTCTATAATCTTAACAAATACAATTTGCACAAAAGAGCACACATTCTTCATATCACAATCATCTGTGTAGGAAGTTCTCTTGAACACAGTCTTCAAAATGCAAAACATTTCTATTTGCAATTCCGTATCTTAATTAAAAGATAAGTTTAATTTAAAGATCCTTTGCTTGTTCAAACTTTAGAGGTCTTCTAGGCCAGTCTGTTTTCTCCATGCCTTTGTGCTTGATGCATAAAACTTTTTCAATTCTCAAGTGTTGGATTCATATTTACGAAAATCCATTCTTTGACGTATATTCATCAAATACATCTGACAAGGCTGTTTCAGCATCTTTCATCAGCTGTTGTAATCAAACAAAAAGCATTGACAAATCTTGAAGACCTTGCTCCACATGCTGCGGACTGGCAAAATTATTTTCAATGTTATAGTCAGTGACCCAGCCAGTTACATGAGAATATGCAACATTACATCTATTCTTTTTCAAAATATACAATCTCTGAGACACTTCATAGACTGCACTTCCAGGAAAATCACATTTATTGGGATTCTCCAGGTACTGAAGATCAAGATTCAGAAATGAGCTGCATTTAGTACATCTCCTACACGTGCAGAGCTCCGTGATCTGCTTTGCTCTGCAATGTACATGAGATTAACAGCAAGAGATGGAATTGCTGAGGAAGAAGCTCACATAATATAGAAAAGTGATCAAACCTCTGCCATCCAGTTAGCACAATACCACGGAAAGGAATGGTACTCTTATACATGCTTAGAACTTCCATCCATTCTTTGTGGTTTGTCAGACGGTCATTAATGTTTGTTATGTAACTCTTGGTCTTGTTGCACCTTTAAAAGCACTGGCTACCCAAATTCCACTGAAGACTGCTGAAATTTTTCCAAATATCTGAACGAAGGTCAACCATTATATTATCACCATATTTCCATACCATGATCTCTAGCAGTGCCCAACCTGAGCATCTGGATTGCCCTCAAAGGAACCTTACGAAATTCATCATCCCACATTATGGCTGAATATCATGAGTTTCCTTTACATATCTGCAACACTTTAACATGATGCAGAAATAAGTCATTTTTGCCAAACTGCTGATTCATGAGAAAATGCTGGCAACGGGAACACTCTCCAAGGTTGTACACTTCATCTGAGCCAATGGTAGCCAGTTGAGGTCTGGATGCATTTCTACAATTTGATCAATCATCATTCTAATCAGTGGAATTGTTCCATTATTTGTAGGACAAATAACCTGAGGATAATTTGGAACTTCTCGAAGATCTGCAAATTCTTTTAGCTTCAGCACATATTCCATGTGGCAAAGGTTTGGATAATGTATCACCTCAAGATTATTCTTCTTTGCAACTTCAAGGATGTCTGCAATATCCCTTTGGCATAAGCATTATACGCAGAAAGGGACTCTAACTTTCCCAATATGGAAACATATCCTCATATTCAATAAGCAGTCAGTTGCACCAAAGGAGCTCAGGAGTGAAAAAGCTCTCAGGTACTCAACCTTGGGAGGTGCTCCCTTCAAATCTAAGTGAACAATCTTGTGTTTGAGGTGCATCTCTCCATTCATGTCACTGCCATTGCTGCACTCTGTTCCTCAATCACTTTGCCAGGACCTTCCCAAGCACTTGGCTCTTGTGGAGTACGACACCAAGGGATCATGATTCATTCTTCGCCTCATTTCTTTCTCTGCTGTCATCTTATGGATTTGGCAAAGATTTTGCTCTCATATTCCTTCTGTTTCTTTATATTTCTGGACTTTGTGTTAATAAATCAGAAGAATCATCAAGAGCTGACCGATGCTGGGCCCTCGCTGAGAATGGTTCAGGCACATCCATCTTAGAGCTTTCAGATGAACTTGAGATCATATACAACATTAATATCAAAGCAATGGCAAAGCAGGCCATAGTTAAACAATCGTGTGCTCTCCTCGGAAACATTCTAAACACTAAAGAGTCTAGTCAATTTAGGATGTCAACTCTGTGATGTCTGTACTACAGCCTACCTAATGGCACATCAGGCACATTACCACACAAAATTATATATTTACACAGCTTCCTGTTTCCTCAATAATCCTTGACTTACAGCATATCTTCGTTGCTGAGTTCCTGAAAAGAAAAAATATGCAGAGATAGAAAAATTCAAGCTCTTTAATTCATCTTCAACCTTATATATCAAATAACAACCTTTCATTATCAAATAATTAACTTTCTTTAATAAGAAAGAGATATAAATCCAATGACTACTAACAAACTGATAATCATTATAAAACCAATCTATTGTTCCTTTGGTTTCAGTCCTCTACATTTTACAAAAAAAAGATAAATCTGATGTGTGAAAATAATTCTACACTGATGGAGATTAATTTTTAGATTCCTTCAGTTTGTTTACCAATGATTAGTATAATATAAACTTCTTGTACATTCATAATATTTTTCTTCTAATATATATGCTAGAATGTTAACCTGTTATTGCAAATAACATTTATTACCATTT
>NC_051408.1:20390820-20391323 GCF_015228065.2 Penaeus monodon
AACATTAAGATTACTCATAAGGTTATTGCTTTTATATGATATGTTTTATTGCTCTCTCATAATGCAATGACTTAAAAGAAAAGAAAGAACTAAAATCTGTGAAGGAAATATAATCAGATATTGTAACTGTCACTTTCAATCTTCATGCCTAAATTTAGTGTCCCTTTTTCAAACAAATATTTCAAGAACTAATTATTTTTACACCAGCAACTATGATCGATTTCTTACCTACAGTAGTGAATGTATCAATCACTTGATTTCCTAATCAAATTAATGGAGCCATTCTAAAAAGTTATAATTTTGCTTTATCATTTATAAGAACCCATACCACAATTTAATCAGTAACACAGACTTGCACAAATTACCATCATATACACTTTAAACTTTCTACTGAAAGTAACCTCTTCCTCAATCATAATTTTAAGCTGATTTGCATTTCTTCTCTTCCAACGCAAGCATCTTCATATAAAATATGAATTTAAACCAGAACATGTTTGAGAAAT
>NC_051408.1:20392228-20392839 GCF_015228065.2 Penaeus monodon
TCCTTGTTTGGGCTATGTGTTTGCAATGAAGATCCAGATCCAAGAGGTTTAAAAAACTATAATCACAGAGGCTATAGCATGTAATTTGCAGCTGAGGCAATTGGATTAAAAATTGGGTAAAATTGTATATCAAAGAAAAGACTCCATACATGGCAAACAAAATGTTGTCTAACCTTAGCAAGTCGACAAAATCCACTAAACCACTCTAAGCAATCTCAGGTTGAAAAAGATTTCTGAATTTCAATTGAAACCCTTATGTTTTTCAATCAGAAGTACAAAAAAGGCTCTCACATCAATGTGTAAGGGCTAAACAGACTCATCAAAAAGTCCAAAAAAATAATTACTTTTTGTTAGTATCATAATACAAAAAATTGTATATACCCAAACCATTCCCATACAAATTTTAATCTCCTATAGCTGCGAAATGTAAAATAAAAAACAGAGAAGTGTTTGGGAATTTGCTCATCAAAAAATGATCAGCATGATTACTTTGCACCCAATCATGCCCAATATCAAATATCCATAAAAATAACTGATCAATAACCTGCAAATCACTCATTACATAGCTAAAAAAATCAAATGAGCAAATAGTCATTTTCAAACTCTATTCC
>NC_051408.1:20392879-20393137 GCF_015228065.2 Penaeus monodon
GCTCCCCCCTTCCTATCTTCTTCTCACCTGCAGTTCTATCAGATTTCACTTGTTTGTACAAACCTGTCTTGTAATTTTCCTTTTATAGAGTGTATGTGCTGTTGCCATATACACCAGGCACTATTTAGAGCTGTGCTTTCTCACCTCAGCCAATTCTGTTGTTTTTCTTATCAATTCTGACCATCTTCACCCACAAAGGTTGAAAGAGAAATGAGCCAGGGCATAGATAGGTAAAATTAAGTTCAAGAGAATTTTATG
>NC_051408.1:20394025-20394198 GCF_015228065.2 Penaeus monodon
TAAAAAAATCAAGTATTCAGAATAGATTAAGATATAAAGTTCTTTCTGATATCTTCTTATTGTGCTTCTCATAGGTAAACTGAAATAAAGTTAAAGATTTTAAAAATTCATCTATTGATTATTCAGAATGATACTAGTGTGAAATTATATGATATGACAGGTGTTTGCAGGTG
>NC_051408.1:20403849-20404048 GCF_015228065.2 Penaeus monodon
AAAAATACTCATTAAAAGTTCACCTGTTTAATCACCTGCAAACACCTGTCAATCATATCACATTTCACACTAGTATCATCTGAATATATCAATAGATGATTTTTAATCTTATTAACTTATTCAGTTTACCTATGAGAAGACAATATAAAGATATCAGAAATACTTTATATCTTAATCTATTTGAATACTTGTTTTTTTA
>NC_051408.1:20404888-20405146 GCF_015228065.2 Penaeus monodon
ATTCTCTTCAAACTTAATTTTACCTATCTATGCACTGGCTCATTTCTCTTTCAACCTTTGTAGGTGAAGATGGTCAAGAATTGATAAGAAAGAACAACAGAATTGGCCGAGGTGAGAAAGCACAGCTCTGAATAGTGCCTGGTGTATTATGGCAACAGCACATACACTCTATCAAAGGAAATTACAAGACAGGTTTGTACAAAACAAAGTGAAATCTGATAGAACTGCAGGTGAGAAGAAGATAGGAATGGGGGAGGC
>NC_051408.1:20405195-20405767 GCF_015228065.2 Penaeus monodon
GTTTGAAAATGACTATTTGCTCATTTGATATTTTTAGCTATGTAAATGAGTGAATTTGCAGGTTATTGATCAGTTATTTTTATGGATATTTGATATTGGGCATGATTGGGTGCAGAAAGTAATCATGCTGATCATTTTTTTGATGAGCAAGATTGCCAACACTTCTCTGTTTGTTATTTTACATTTAGCAGCTATAGGAGATTGAAAGTTGTATGGGAATGGTTTGGGTATGATACATATTTTTTGTATTATGATACATAAACATAAAAAGTAATTATTTTTTGGATTTTTTGATGAGTCTGTTTAGTCTTACACATTGATAGTGAGAGCCTGTTTGTACTTCTGATTGATAAACAGTAAGGGTTCAATTGAAATTCAGAAATCTTTTTCAACCTGAGATTGCTTAGAGTGGTTTAGTGGATTTTGTCGACTTGCTAAGGTTAGACAACATTTTGTTTGCCATGTATGGAGTCTTTTCTTTGATATACAATTTTACCCAATTTTTAATCCAATTGCCTCAGACTGCAAATTACATGCTATAGCCTCTGTGATTATAGTTTATTACCTCTTGG
>NC_051408.1:20406725-20407234 GCF_015228065.2 Penaeus monodon
ATTTCTCAAACATGTTCTCGTTTAAATTCATATTTTATATGAAAATGCTTGCGTTGGAAGAGAAGAAATGCAAATCAGCTTAAAATTATGATTGAGGAAGAGGTTACTTTCAGTAGAAAGTTTAAAGTGTATATGATGGTAATTTGTGCAAGTCTGTGTGACTGATTAAATTGTGGTACGGGTTCTTATAAATGATATAAAGCAAAATTATAACTTTTTAGAATGGCTCCATTAATTTGATTAGGAAATCAAGTGATTGATATATTCACTACTGTAGGTAAGAAATCGATCATAGTTGCTGGTGTAAAAATAATTAGTTCTTGAAATATTTGTTTGAAAAAGGGACACTAAATTTAGGCATGAAGATTGAAAGTGACAGTTACAATATCTGATTATATTTCCTTCACAGATTTTAGTTCTTTCTCTTCTTTTAAGTCATTGCATTATGAGAGAGCAATAAAACATATCATATAAAAGCAATAACCTTATGAGTAATCTTAATTTTTATT
>NC_051408.1:20407471-20410951 GCF_015228065.2 Penaeus monodon
AAATGGTATATAAAATGTTATTTGCAAATAAGAGGTTAACATTCCAGCATATATATTAGAAGAAAAATATTATGAATGTACAAGAAGTTTATATTATACTAAATCATTGGTAAACAAACTGAAGGAATCTAAAAATTAATCTCCAGTCAGTGTAGAATTATTTTCACAACATCAGATTTATCTTTTTTTTGTAAAATGTAGAGGACTGAAACCAAAGGAACAATAGATTGGTTTTATAATGATTATCAGTTGTTAGTAGTCATTGGATTTATATCTCATTTCTTATTAAAGAAAGTTAATTATTTGATAATGAAAGGTTGTTATTTGATAATAAAGGTTGAAGATGAATTAAAGAGCTTGAATTTTTCTATCTCTGCATATATTTTTCTTTTCAGGAACTCAGCAACGAAGATATGCTGTAAGTCAAGGAATTATTGAGGAAACAGGAAAGCTGTGTAAATATATATAATTTTGTGTGGTAATGTGCCTGATGTGCCATTAGGTAGGCTGTAGTACAGACATCACAGAGTTGACATCCTAAATTGACTAGACTCTTTAGTGTTTAGAATGTTTCCGAGGAGAAGCACACGATTGTTAACTATGGCCTGCTTTGCCATTGCTTTGATATTAATGTTGTATATGATCTCAAGTTCATCTGAAAGCTCTAAGATGGATGTGCCTGAACCATTCTCAGCGAGGGCCCAGCATCGGTCAGCTCTTGATGATTCTTCTGATTTATTAACACAAAGTCCAGAAAATATAAAGAAACAGAAGGAATATGAGAGCAAAATCTTTGCCAAAATCCATAAGATGACAGCAGAGAAAGAAATGAGGCGAAAGATGAATCATGATCCCTTGGGTGTCGTACTCCACAAGAAGCCAAGTGCTTGGGAAGGTCCTGGCAAAGTGATTGAGGAACAGAGTGCAGCAATGGGCAGTGACATGAATGGAGAGATGCACCTCAAACACAAGATTGTTCACTTAGATTTGAAGGGAGCACCTCCCAAGGTTGAGTACCTGAAGAAGCTTTTTCCACTCCTGAGCTCCTTTGGTGCAACTGGACTGCTTATTGAATATGAGGATATGTTTCCATATTGGGGAAAGTTAGAGTCCCTTTCTGCGTATAATGCTTATGCCAAAGGGGATATTGCAGACATCCTTGAAGTTGCAAAGAAGAATAATCTTGAGGTGATACCATTAATCCAAACCTTTGGCCACATGGAATATGTGCTGAAGCTAAAAGAATTTGCAGATCTTCGAGAAGTTCCAAATTATCCTCAGGTTATTTGTCCTACAAATAATGGAACAATTCCACTGATTAGAATGATGATTGATCAAATTGTAGAAATGCATCCAGACCTCAACTGGCTACACATTGGCTCAGATGAAGTGTACAACCTTGGAGAGTGTTCCCGTTGCCAGCATTTTCTCATGAATCAGCAGTTTGGCAAAAATGACTTATTTCTGCATCATGTTAAAAGTGTTGCCAGATATGTAAAGGAAACTCATGATATTCAGCCCATAATGTGGGATGATGAATTTCGTAAGGTTCCTTTGAGGGCAATCCAGAATGCTCAGGTTGGGCAACTGCTAGAGATCATGGTATGGAAATATGGTGATAATATAATGGTTGACCTTCGTTCAGATATTTGGGAAAAATATTCAGCAGTCTTCAGTGGAATTTGGGTAGCCAGTGCTTTTAAAGGTGCAACAAGACCAGAGAGTTACATAACAAACATTAATGACCGTCTGACAAACCACAAAGAATGGATGGAAGTTCTAAGCATGTATAAGAGTACCATTCCTTTCCGTGGTATTGTGCTAACTGGATGGCAGAGGTTTGATCACTTTTCTATATTATGTGAGCTTCTTCCTCAAGCAATTCCATCTCTTGCTGTTAATCTCATGTACATTGCAGAGCAGAAAGCAGATCACGGAGCTCTGGCACGTGTAGGAGATGTACTAAAATGCAGCTCATTTCTGAATCTTGATCTTCAGTACCTGGAGAATCCCAATAAATGTGATTTTCCTGGAAGTGCAGTCTATGAAGTGTCTCAGAGATTGTATATTTTGAAAAAAGAAATAGATGTAATGTTGCATAATTCTCATGTAACTGGCTGGGTCACTGACTATAACATTGAAAATAATTTTGCCAGTCCGCAGCATGTGGAGCAAGGTCTTCAAGATTTGTCAATGCTTTTGTTTGATTACAACAAGCTGATGAAAGATGCTGAAACAGCCTTGTCAGATGTATTTGATGAATATACAGTCAAAGAATGGATTTTCGTAAATATGAATCCAACACTTGAGAAATTGAAAAAGTTTTATGCATCAAGCACAAAGGCAATGGAGAAAACAGACTGGCCTAGAAGACCTCTAAAGTTTGAACAAGCAAAGGATCTTTAAATTAAACTTATCTTTTAATTAAGATACGGGAATTGCAAATAGAAATGTTTTGCATTTTGAAGACTGTGTTCAAGAGAACTTCCTACACAGATGATTGTGATATGAAGAAATGTGTGCTCTTTTGTGCAAATTGTATTTGTTAAGATTATAGAATCTCAAGATTATATGTCAACCAACAGAATTCACTGTTGAATGAGTAAATGCTAATGAAATGATACATTTCCATTTTTTTCTTTTATCAGTGTGTATTTTCCTATCAAGTCAGGATTGAAGATGACAAGTGCATAGTCAGTTAACAGCAGCAACAAAATAAGGGTGCTACTTGCTTAAAGAAAATTGTGATATATCTAATTCATACTAATAGGGCTATGCTATCAATGTTTTTGTATGTATCCTTTGTATTCATGGAAGATATTTATCCTTTTGTGTCAAAACTCAGTTCCTTTTTTGTCATTCAGATATATGGTGTAAATATTAGAGAAACAATCTACAAATGTATCAGTGTAAGGCTCATTGTAAAAACTTGTACCTACCTCTTTTTAACCGTTCCAGAACACAGACAGAAAAAGTAAAAGACTGTGATTTCTGGTCTGCTTTAATTTCCTGTTTTACTTAATTTCTAAAAAAAAATATTATGATTATAAGTTATCATTGTATAGAAGTCATAATTTCCCATCTTTATTTCTCAAGAAAATTGTTGTTTGATAATAAATCAGAATAATACTTATTTTAGCTTTTATCAGCACAAAGGCAGTGGTGAAAAAAATAAAGGGGCATGGAAACTGGACCATGGTACAGTTGACTGGTATATTGTATGCATTCTTTAATACCTAGGGAGCTCATCAAGTCAGAGCTCCAGAGTTAACTCTTGTTAATGCATTTATTATAATGTAGTAACTTAATTAGACTCAGTGGCATGTAATCAGAAGGTTTATGTTTACAAAACTCAAGGAGTGGAAAGTACCCTGATTGTATACTGAAAGTGTCATATTCATGTTTGCAAAGTATTATAATCCATCAAAGTGTCGCCGATTTTGCTGGATTAGAAAATACAATCTGTCACAGCTCTGTCAA
>NC_051408.1:20410995-20411248 GCF_015228065.2 Penaeus monodon
TAAATACATGTTTTTGGTCAGATCATTTGTTGAAATTATTTAAAATCTGTAAATCAGTGTCTAAGAATGATACTGCTTAATGATTCTGTACATTTATATGTACCTGTCCACACTCATAATGATATCTGTTTATATTTATACATTCAGTTTCTGCTTGTTACCAGTTTAACTTCAGTTAACTAAAACACAGTAAATTTGATTTCTAAAAGTAATGCATTGAGTTTCCATGCTATTTTCCACCAGCTAAAGTGAA
>NC_051408.1:20411840-20412286 GCF_015228065.2 Penaeus monodon
CACACATACACACTCAGTGTGCTTTTCTTTTACTTTGAGATAAAGAGGAATGGGTATAGTAGTATTGGTCTTTTCTGCTGCATTATATGTGTATTTACCATAGGTGAACAGTATATAGTTGATGGAACCTTTACAGTAGGTGGTTTGAATGTAAACTGGGTCTTCCTTTTGATTTAATAGACATATTGTTGATTTTAGGGAGATATAGCTGGGATTCTCTTAAGCTCATTGTTATTGCTGATCCTTTAAAGTATCCTTTAAAAATGCATTACATTTTTATTTTATTCACTTGTGTAGTGTTTCTCTTCAGAATTTCTCCAAATGTTGTGTTCTCAGATATTGAATTAGAGCATAACAGTGTGATTTTATAGTAGGCTGAGCAGAATTGTTTCTTTCCCCTTTTCATAGTAACTGACATAGACTTTAAACTAGTATAATGTTATAGA
>NC_051408.1:20412306-20412951 GCF_015228065.2 Penaeus monodon
AAGGAGAAAGGAGCATCTTGGCACATATTTCTTTTTGAGATCTGTATTATCTCACATAAATATGGAATGTTGTCATGATATTAATATAGTTGAGAAAGAAGTGTACGTTTATATATGGGCTGAAGATTACATATTGTATTTTTCTTGCATTAATTCTATAAAAGATATTATTTAGATTTTCTTCCTTACTATTGTAAATAAAGTTTTCATATCCACTGGCATATAATTATCTCGCCTTTTTCAATTTTTTATGGTTCTTGAGTTTTGCATGATGCTAATATTTAAAAGTTCAAGAGACTGGGTATTAATGGTATTAATGGTTATATTGAAGGGAAATTTTCTGTATATTTCCATTTGCTATTAGTGGAATTCTATTCTACTTACCATCATAAAATATGATAATGATGACAATTTTGTTATTAGCATGGCAATATAACACAAATGAATTAGCAACAAACATGACAAAGAAGTCACATAATTGATAATGCATAGATTGCACTAATTTCTAAGAATAATGATCTGGGATCTGTGTAAGTTTAAAGCTAATCCATTATTTTGAGTGGCTAAGTTTGTGGTTTGTAAATGGTCTACCAATAACATCGAATTAATTGAATATGTGAATAAAACAAGGCTTGAAAAGATGAT
>NC_051408.1:20416536-20416998 GCF_015228065.2 Penaeus monodon
ATTTTTGGCAATCATGCGGAATAAGTAAAACGTGGGAAATGCCGACCGCGGTGCTGAGGCAACTATGCCGAGCGAGTGAGATTTTGGCGTCCGCCCAAATACCTACTCCCTATCGAGGAAGAAAGGACTACAGATCGAGGATCCTGCGAGGACGAGAGTAGTGTCCGGATCTCGTTTAAGTGGCATTATAATGGTCTGAGGCATCGTTGTAAACTGGTTTAAGGCACTCCATGGTGACTCAGTCAGTCCGTCCATCGAGCTGTAGCTTGAAAGCCCTGGGGGACCGCTGGAGGACCCTGAAAGGACCTTTGTAAGGGCAGGATAGCAGCTGACAGTGGGCATCATTGCGGAGAAAAACGAACTCAGCCATATCTAGTCCTGGCACAACGAGGGGCTAACCGTATACCCTTTCCGGCCACAGAATGGGGGAGATCCTCCTTAGGCATTGTCCTGAGCCCAAGA
>NC_051408.1:20417120-20417186 GCF_015228065.2 Penaeus monodon
GTGGGCAGTGACGTCAAGGAGCTGCGCTAGAATCTTCCACAGCTCTGAAGTGAAACTCTCCCCTAT
>NC_051408.1:20417533-20417608 GCF_015228065.2 Penaeus monodon
GGATGGGGTCGAAGATGTCCCTCTGGAATGTAATAAGTATGAGAGGGGGGGGGGCGGCCGGAGATCTCGATGCGT
>NC_051408.1:20417940-20418052 GCF_015228065.2 Penaeus monodon
CAGAGCTGGGTGTTAGGGGCTGTTTTGGCAGCTGTGAAAGCTCTCTCTTGCTCGTGGGACCACTCTAATGATCTGCTTCCGGTGATGGCCTCCTGAAGAGGGGAAAGAATTC
>NC_051408.1:20418206-20418630 GCF_015228065.2 Penaeus monodon
GACGTTGCTGGCGCCGAAAGTAAATTTCTCTGGGCTAACTACCAGGCCCTTCTCCTTGACAAGCTGCTGGTGTTACTGGTGGTTCCGTGAAAAAATGAGGATGTCATCGATGTAGACCAAACAGAATAGGAGCTCTCCAGAAAATCTGGTCCATCACCCTCTGGAATTGGCACTGTTGTTTCTGAGCCCGAAAGTGGAGTAGTGGAAGACATAGCTTCCAAATGAGGTAACGATAGCTGTCTTGGGGACGTCATCTGGATGAACAGGCACCTGGAAGTACCCCTTAAGGAGATCTAGTTTCGAACGTCCCCTATGCTGGCTGTCAAATCAGTGATGTTTAGCATGGGGTAATGTTACGGTTCGGTGATGAGGTTGAGACGCCGGTAATCGCTGCATGGGCGCCATGAGCTGTTTGACTTCTGGA
>NC_051408.1:20418897-20420415 GCF_015228065.2 Penaeus monodon
CACGAGGACCTGTAATAGAGACGGCGTTGGCCGGAAACAGAGTGAAAGTCTCCGTGTTGATGTGCCGGCGTCTTCTCATATCAATCAGCAAGTTGTGGCGTGAGAGGAAATCAACACCGAGTAGTGGTTGGGTCACATCAGTGATGAGGAAACTACATGAGTAAGTGTGTCCAGCGAGGCGTATGTCAATGTCTCCGGAACTGTAGGAGTTGATTGGAGTTTTGTTGGCGGCAACAAGCCTATGCGGGTCATTGTTGGCAACTCATCTGTTGGACTACGTTGCTGGGAATATGGAGAGGAAGGCTCTGGTATCGACGAGAAAGTGCTTTCCGGATATCCCATGTAGAAACTGGTGTGGGGGCGGTCGACTGCATTGATTGTGGTTGTGGCCGGGTTTTTTGGATGCCCCCAAGGCCTCCACCTACATCCATCGAGGCAATTATAGGCTGCTCTGCCGAACCGCTTGTGGTAGGAGCAGGTGCCATCTGCAGCCAGGAATGGCGTGAAGGACCTCTGGCTGTGTTGGACCCTCGGGCAGTTGTTGCATTGATGTCGGTACTAGCCGGTGGGAAAGCGGGAGCTGATGGTTGAGGGAGGCCTTGCCGATGTGCTTCCATCAATGCGTTGGCTCTGGGGGGGAGTACTTCAGTGGCCATCTTGTCGGAGTCATGGAGCTTCTCCCTGATGTTGCCGGGGAGAGGGTGGAGCCAAGTCTCATTTTTAAGATCCACATCGTGGAACTTGCCTTGTGCATCCTTGGTAGGAAGGCAGCATAGGCCTGGTGTTCTTGCAGACTGTTCTGGGAGAAACGATCTCAAAGTGTGTGTTTTGGAGGTGTTAGGATTTGTCGCACCCTCTCAGATGAGAAAGTGAAAACTTCTTCAACAACTCCTGCTTCAGCCTGTTATATTCAATGTCGCCCGGCTGGCTGTCTAACCAAGGGGGTAACCGGTGAAAAACCTCCTCGGGCAAGATGGCCACGGCGTTGTCTGCTTTGGTGGTTGCCTTTACTATGTTCTTGAGCCTGAACTGGGTTTCGGCTTGTTGAAAGGTGAGGGATTCATTTGGCAAAAAGGGGCGGAGGCGGATGGAGGCGGCAGTCACTACAGTGACAAAGGAGTAGCGCTCGTGTTCCATGTCGTTTGGGGTCACCAATGTTGGAGAGGCTAAGGCAGAGTAAGAAGACCTAGCCTTGGTGGATAGTGATCAAACTCAGTGATGCCAGTGTCCTGTCTATTTTTCTGTGAGCATGCAGTATAAGTACAATGTGGGAAATACGTCGTCCATGGCCGAGTACGCTGATTGGCCGAAAGGCCGCACCCACCCTCCCGCGTCTTCGCATCAGCGCTGACCTCACTGGCAGCATCCCACCGCCAACTGCGGCGCTTGCCTGTTACCTGCTTGACAGCTGGCTGACTCGGTGCTGAGGCATCTATGCCGAGTGAGTTTTTGCCGGGGCGGACTAATCAGTGCGGAGACAACTATGCCGAGCAAGGCTGTGCCAGGGCAAACTAATCA
>NC_051408.1:20422043-20422212 GCF_015228065.2 Penaeus monodon
AATTGAAATTACCATAAAAGATGATTCCATGATTGTTTATACATCAATTTGTTTAACTTTAATTCTTAGCAATCAGTGCATTTGTTTTTGCTTTTTCATTATTCATCAGAACATGAATTTTACATTGTTGAAATAATGTTACAAACACATGTATTTGCTCCAGACATTG
>NC_051408.1:20422247-20423127 GCF_015228065.2 Penaeus monodon
TTGATAAATGCTTGATTAGTCAAATTCTTCCATCAACATTGAATTTCATAGCTTGTTTGCAAATAATGGTATATTGATCAATGAATTTGAGCTCAGAATTACACTGCCACAATTAGTTTGCACAGAATAGGTATCCTTGACATTTTCCTGATATTAAAGTTCTGGATCAACTTTCCTTTAAATTGTCGGAAACATCAAAACAGTTTTTCAAATATGTTTTTCTATCTTTTTTGAGAAATTTAAATTGCAGGCCTATAGTTGTTTGGAAGAACTTTAGATATGCAGCTGACATGGAGTCACAGATATTAAAAACACTGAAATGATCTTTTGAAAATGTGGGGCAACATTATTGGAATGTTGCACTATATAATGATTACAACCAAGGATGTAACAATTTGAACAAGTTAAAAATTTTATGGAGCCTTCACATGTAATAAAAAACTCGTTTGCATAAAACGTATTTTAGAACTAGAAGTACAAGGAGATTAAAAATATTTTATCTTTATACACTACACTAAATCCATTTACCATATCAAAGATGAATTCTTAGAAGCTATTAGCTGAACACAAACTCTTGTAAGTGTCAAATTAAGTATACTAAAGTAGAACTAAAGTATTGATTATGAAACTTGGTCGTTTCATGTAAAAAATAGGTAAATTAATATTTTTATCTGCTTAGAAAACAAAGTGAACAATAAAACATTTATTCAAAGAAAAAGATGGATGTCATTTGAGGATTATTTTTGGCTGAACCCACAGAACTTCTTGAATAAAGATTAGAGAAAGTTAAAGCTTTACAAATATGAACTTTGTAGTTTATCTATCAAAATTCTGCATACTTCTTTTCACATCAGTTCTAGAATGAATATACAAACTCATG
>NC_051408.1:20423382-20423557 GCF_015228065.2 Penaeus monodon
TTAGTACCTGCAAATTTTCTTTTAATCAAACTGTGATATATTATCATTACCATATAAACTACACCGGTGTATTTCTTATCCTGAATATATTCAGATTGGTTAATCAGATTTTGGCTGATATTCAGTTTAAAATTATGAATATTGGTTTTATCTGGCCATTCACATAATTATCAAA
>NC_051408.1:20423907-20424313 GCF_015228065.2 Penaeus monodon
CAAAAACCTACTTGAAAATCAAAACCAAATTAAAATGTCCTGGTTAACTCAATAAACCAAATATTCTTGAGAACTGATGTTGCCCTTGAGTATCATACACAGCAAATATCTTTGTTAATCAACAGAGTCACAAAAAAGAACCAAGTTTCTTGGTAACAAAATTTATAAAGCACAGGAAGATAGTTGAGGTTACTGAAAGAATTGTGTCTTGCCTTGGAAATGCAAATTACTCACAGCACAGACAGGAGTATTTGGAATCAAAGAAATACATCAAACTTACTTATGACACACACTGCAATTACCCTGAGTATGCTCTTCATGAGCTTTATTTCATCATTTTACATAAATGTAAATATGTTTGTATACAGAGACCTTTATGTACACTGGGTGATGCATGGAACACATG
>NC_051408.1:20424350-20424787 GCF_015228065.2 Penaeus monodon
GCACAAATATACAGTCAAAGCATCCATCTTCCCATAAAAAAATGTGCTGTCTTTTAAGGCGAGACAGTAATCAGTAGACATTTCTGAACATCTTCATTTAAACATTTGAAACATCTTCAACATCAAGTTGTTTTTTAAATATGTATACATGTTTAGCATTGCCTTCCTGGTTGCAGTCAGAGATATGAGATTCTGACAACTATGCATCCCAGTCTACAGTATGGGCAAGTGATATAACTGAATGCTTTTAACCATGCATTTGGCAGTCTATTGGGTGCTTGTAACTCAGTCCAGGCTTATTCACCTATAGAAATATAAAGGGATATATTGATGAATATAAACTTTTTTTGTGCATGTGACTTTAATCATACACTGTATATATGGTTCACTTTTGTAATTCTCTGAAAAATAATAAAATCAAAATTGTAATTCTTAAA
>NC_051408.1:20424821-20425065 GCF_015228065.2 Penaeus monodon
GACTAAAAACTGGTTGTCTGCTGCACAAACATTTTTACATTCTTATAAATATTTATACAACTTTATATATTTGTCCCATAAGTCATATACTAAAAATATACTTCAGTATATACATAACACAAAGATGTTATTTTTAATACAATTACTGATACATGAATTATCAAATAAGTTAAAAGAACTGATATGCTTCATATATACAGTAATATTTTTTCCTGTGCATAATTTAGGTAGTTACAGTTGATGG
>NC_051408.1:20425329-20425469 GCF_015228065.2 Penaeus monodon
AGTGTAACAACAAATGATTTTGCAATACATGCATCTCAAAGATATTATTGTCAGTTCACTTATTAGCAATCTTATACCATCCATCACTGTACAATGTACCACTGTCATTTTTCAATAACTAAATAAAACATGCAATCTAC
>NC_051408.1:20425492-20425685 GCF_015228065.2 Penaeus monodon
CTGTATGTACAACCTGTGCAATGTCAAATTGCAGAAGGAAATAAGCACCAATCACTAATACCATGCATTGACAGTTCATTACCTATGATGAGGCATAGTCTAAATGAAAAACCAATAAAAACTGATTATAATGAATGTAAGGATAATGAGGGAATATAAAAGCAAATCAACTTTCACTACAAAAGTACATAAT
>NC_051408.1:20427234-20427781 GCF_015228065.2 Penaeus monodon
ATGTCCTATATACTCATATTTTCAAATTTAGAAATGATTTTATAAATATCAACATATAATATTGAAGACCTTACAGATATGGAAAGATATAGAGAAAGGGTAAATATAATAAAATCATAAATAAAATAATAAGTGAACAGATATAATAACTCAAATATATCATTTCATAAACTTAGATAAAAAGCACAAAAATCATACTGAAATTTCTTACAAATTATATTTTTGGACCACCATTAACCACATCTGAACTGCTTGTGTTTTCCGGGTCATTCTTTCCATCTGATGTCTGAGCATTTTGGAAAGTGATACTATAAATAACCTGGTTCCTCTTAAAAGATCCACTGAAAATGTTGCTGGCCTCAATCTGAATTCCATTCTTGCGGCACTCTAGGAAACGCTCCGCAAAGAACCTATTTGTTTCGTGTACATATGGATGGTTGATATACTCCTCCAGCTGAAATACATTAAAGAAATGACTTCTTATCTTATAATATATATCCTAAATGTTATTGTAAATCATCTATACCAGAAGTAATTCCAATTTCAT
>NC_051408.1:20427814-20428119 GCF_015228065.2 Penaeus monodon
TTACCTTCATCCATTCACATGCTGCCAATTCTCTCTCGCACATTGTAATATTTTTACTCTTTGGATGCATATGGACAATGAAATATATGTCTGAACAGTTGAAGTTGGCGCCATGCACATGGCGGAAGGACACCAAAGACATGAAGTCGGCTTCTATTCCAGTCTCTTCTTTAACTTCCCTTATGGCCGCTGTGCTTAGATCCTCACCTGTGATAATTTCGTACCACTTTAGCTTTTCTGTCCATTTCAGTGTCAATACAATGCATGATTTTTTTTATGGGTGATAAAAAATGCAAGAGGATTGA
>NC_051408.1:20428252-20428716 GCF_015228065.2 Penaeus monodon
ATCTCTCCATAAATTAAAATGACATTATATTCTAAAACTCATGTGTTGCAAAATGTATTGAAAAATAGCCTTTTTCTATCACTACTTTAAAAAGTACTTTTTGTATTACCTGGTTCAACATATCCACCTGGTAGCTTCCAATGTGGTCTTGTATGAAATCTTTCCCGCACAACAAGCAGTTCATCCTCATCATTTACAACAAATGCACCAACTCCAATTACATTATGTGCATATCTGAAATAACAATATTCCTTAACTGCACAAAATAAATAACACTGCATTACATTTATGGTACTGCCCCTGTATGAATGAATAAAATGTAATATGTAGATTAATAGGCATTACTGTACTTATAAATGAAAGTTAATTGAAGGAATCTCGCATTTAATGAAAGATTCTATAAATATCAAACATCTATGAGTGAAGTAGGCACTTAGAAGAGGCATCAAATTACAAATAAAATA
>NC_051408.1:20428739-20429576 GCF_015228065.2 Penaeus monodon
CATTTACCTGGGTATGTTATTTGGTTCATTTACAGCCAACCACTTCACCATCATGACAAATTGTGGCTGAGCGTGATGATATGTAAAACCATGCTAGAAAAAACATGTAATTATAAATGTCTCAAAATAAATGGGAAATAACTCTCCAAATATATATTTTTCTATTTCATAAAGTATCAAGAATGTAAAAGCTCTATTTCTTGATGATTTCATTCTTTTCTTAAAAAAAAAAAATTGTAAACAAGACTAAACAAACAGGAAGATTAACTTTGAAGAATATAAAGGAAAAAATAATGACAATAAATTGCCAAGTGTTTAAGCTTTACTTATATAACACTTACCTTTGCAAGTATTGGAACCCATTCAGCATTCTGAAGATGAACTCTAAACCACACACCTCTGATCTTCTCCTTTGCCCAGTGGCTTAAAGATGCTAAAAGACAATTTAGTATATTAGTATCTGCCAAAGAAAATCTACTGAATGTCATGTGTCACACAGAACATCAAGAATGAAGGACAATAAGCAAATGATAATCACACAAAGATGAGCAGACACACTTACCTTGTAAAACAGTTTCAAACTCTTGTGCTGTTGTTGGTTCATCTTCAGATGAAACAGTTATCCCAGAAAATCTATCTTTCTTGCCCTGAAATATAATCATTATACTATACAGCATTAATTGTAACGTTTATTATATCATCTACTGAATTATACTATGCTACCCTTTGTGAGTTCTTAACAGCATATCTAGGTGGCTAAATAAGTGCTGTATTATAATTGCTATGAGTTAGTAAAAATTAGGGTTTACAAGAAAATAAACCATTTGATAGGAGGGC
>NC_051408.1:20431565-20431916 GCF_015228065.2 Penaeus monodon
TACCTTGAACAATACAGGGTTATCCATGATGCACTGAACTGAGTACTTTTTCCGCTGGTATCTAACGCCTGGTGGTCCCTTTGGCCGTCAGCTGGAGCCTTTGGTGGGAAATGGTAATAGGTCCACTGTCAGTCACTATAATGGTTGTCAATCTTAGCCTACTGTTGAAGCCTCATTTTTGTTTTATCTAATTCTGTAAAAATCAAGAAAAAAAATGTCTTAGTCTGATCAATTACAAATTCAAATCAAGAACTTTAAACACCTGTAGGTATGCAAGATAGGCAAATAAATATGATAATATATCATATTCTTTCGATCAATCAGCAAACATTTATAAAAAACTCCATTCAA
>NC_051408.1:20431966-20432331 GCF_015228065.2 Penaeus monodon
TGAAATTAGCAAGTTTATAAATAGCCAATAAGATAGCTCCTTCAGCAGAGCTGTCAGTCATCACATGTTATATTTAGTTCCACACCTTTATCCACACCCTCTCTTTCAGTTATCTTAATAAGGATTAATTATCTATCCTCTTTGTCCAATTAGACCTTGTTTATCTTTCTGTTCATGTAATGTAAGTAGAATCCTGTGGAAGTCTTTTCAGAGAGAGACAGAGAGGTGGGTAAGACAGCAATAGAGGTAGAAATGAAAGGACTGAAAAAAATATTGTTATATTCAAAATACTATTGATTATTATGAGATCATTATTTCTATTTCATATTCATGGAGTACACAATTACCCTTTTTGGATTACCAAA
>NC_051408.1:20432422-20432526 GCF_015228065.2 Penaeus monodon
ACTTATAAACTTATAAACATTCATGGGATAATTGAGGAAATAAGCTGTGGCTGCCAACCTGATGCTCTGCCCTACAGTTCACTGTTAATGTAAATTCAAGTATC
>NC_051408.1:20435814-20436204 GCF_015228065.2 Penaeus monodon
TTTATATTTGAACATTTCCGTGTAATGTTACGGCCATGGAGCTTTGAAATTCAAATCAATGTCATCACTTTACAAACAGGAATATAAACGACACAGTTCCTGACCATTTCATGAAACCTCGTGGGACACTCATTACCTACCGTCCACTTGAACAAATGTGTCACCAATAGCAATGATTTACCAATCAATGATTTTCATCCTCACATATATAATAAACATATAAATCTATTCTAAAACCAGAAATCCTTCTCTTGAAAATAACTTCAATATCCTACAACAAAAAGTCTCTGTCAGGTAATGACTTTCCATTTTTTAATATATAAAAAGGAACTTACAGCTTGACAACCCTTCGTGGGACCGACATGCAGACGACGTGGTGGCGATCAGCTG
>NC_051408.1:20436229-20437358 GCF_015228065.2 Penaeus monodon
TACGGCCATGCGGTTCGGACGCGGCGAGCTAAGTTGCCAGATACTCTAGAAACACGACTGCCTATTTATGGTTTATGGGGGTCATTTGTCATTCTTTGTTTTATTCTGTAGGGAATGAGTCTAAATGGAATAGTGAATATATATATATACACTTTTTTTTTGTGGGGGGGGGGGATGTTGTTGGAAAGAGGATCCTAGGAATAATTTTTTTCTCCTGTTGGCAAAGTGTCCAAGTACTCAATTATCTTGCACATTTGTTTCTTCTTTTTTCACCCTCTTTTCACAGTACAACAACTTTTTCTACAAATCAATTATGCTTAAATGAAGAATACTTTTAAAAGATTTTGCAATATGAATATTTCTTCACAAAGATCAACTTTGTTTTCTTGCAAGTAATGGCAAGGTTAACGTTTTTACGTTAACCTTGAAACAAGAACACGGAATCGAACACACTGACCAACGCTGCCACCCTAATATATGATCAAAAATATATTATGGGACCTCTTCAGCATATAATTGCTGACTTATGATCGATTAGGAATCTTCACACGCGTGGGAGATGCTATTTATTGTAAAGGGCAATGAGAACTGAAACTGTAAGGCCATGGACATTTCTCGGTATTTTTATTTTTCTACTCGGTCATCGGAAAATTATCCAGCATATGTGAGTCAGGACAGGAAATATGGGTCGTACGTTGAGGATTGCCAGACGTGTTACTCAAAGCCTTCCATTTCACTTCGTCCGTATTATCAAAAGAATCAAGAAATACAGACAGTATGCCTTTGCTCCTCTCTCCACGTTATTTCTTTCCGCTTTCTTCTCATTTCAACATTCGTCTGCCCAGCCTCTATCATTTATTATAATCGAAGAGCTTCACATCCTTCACCTACTCTAGATAAGTACATCCTACGAAGCCACAGGTTAGGATTAGTACTGCGCAGGCACTCGAGTTAATATAAAAACTCTTCTGTTTTTGTCCCATGATGGTACGTGTTGGGGTGCCGTACCTCCTTCGGGCTGTCCGGGTCATATTTATAAGAGCGCAGCGGCCAAAATATGCCATCGGCGGGCGTACATCGTGCTAAGAAATGTAGATCACCATTCATGTGTATTGATTATTATAAAGGC
>NC_051408.1:20438813-20439739 GCF_015228065.2 Penaeus monodon
TGTATATATGCATGCAGCGTTTACGCATATTAAATAAGGATGGAACTTACCATGCTTTTCTTTTTCGTGTGATCTTTCCTCGACTTCCTTCCCTCTCCGTTAAGCTTCTCTGCGACGTGGTCCCCCGTGATGAAGTGCACGCGGGCGCCTCTGTCAGGACCCTCTCGGCATTTCGTGACTTGTCATCAGATGTCTCACCTTTTATTAGCGATTTCCGGCACACCTGATGCTGCCTCCACCGGCCGATACTGCCTCGCTTGCAATCTTTGCTGCCTGTGTTGCAAATTCTGTTTTGCTAACTACTGTTTTCTTCCCAAAGGCGTAAAATGCAACTTTTACGCTTGTTGCCTCTGTCGCAGACCCTTTTTATTGCATCTGCACTCTGCCTCGATCTTCCCTACGTCCCTTTTCCCTCTGCTATTGATGTTTCTACTCTTCTTAACGCACCCCTTCCTGATACTTATGTATCTATAGTTGTCTGTTACCTTTCTTGTCTAACTCAATATTTCTCCCTCAGATGGGAGGAAACTCAAAGGTTCCTTAGGACTGGTGAGGTATTTACCATGATATAATAATAACTTAGACAACAATCATTTAGACGGTGAAAAAGAGGAAGTTAGATGGGACGTCCAAGACGACTGAAGAGTTATTGAGAGGGTACACCTCGGAAGACGAATTTATGGTAAAAGATAAGTACGGTACGTAATTTGGGGATGGAACTGAGTGACAAACTGGATGGAAGGGCGGCCGAAGGGTGAGCAGAAGTGAGGGTATCTCGTGAAGCGTGGATGGGAGCAATGCTTGTTAGTCTCATGACTAACATTACTGTTGTGGAACGATATGTATATCTACTGATATGCGGAGTAATCTAATTTTAGCAAAGAGAAACCCCTTAGTACTCACAGAATATTTCAGGGTGAAATGCA
>NC_051408.1:20439758-20440318 GCF_015228065.2 Penaeus monodon
ACAGTTAAACCCACAGTGTTACAGAGAGCAAAAACAGGTGAATATCGAAAAGATAGCAAATAAAGAGTCACATCTGTCTTCGGAAAAGAGGAAAAGAGGAAAGGAGAGAATTGGGAAAATCACAAAAGAAACTCGGCGTTTCCGCTCTCTTTCCTGCATTGGCGTTAATTCCCGTTTCCTTTGCGGCTTTCCTTCTACCCTTTTCCCTCTGCTTTTCCTGTCTTCAAGGCGCGTTTTGTTACATATTCAGAATAGTTTATCCTTTAGTAAGTGATACTTTGTATCAAGGCTTAAAAAATACATGGTTTCTTTATATCTTGAACTTTATGTAGCATTTATCTGGTTGAAGGCCACGATTCGTTCTTTTTCTGTTATTCATTCGTCAAACATTTTTAAAAAATCAACTTCAAAAGCTTAATATTTCCATAAATTTTGAAATATTATTCTTGAAGTTTTCATGTCTTCATCCTTTTCTCCTCAGAAAAGTGTGTTTTGAATTTTCGTTTTTGCTTTTTTCTTTTCGATGATTTCTACTTATTAATGAAGACCTGTTTTCGCAA
>NC_051408.1:20440381-20441113 GCF_015228065.2 Penaeus monodon
ATTTTTTTCTTCTTCCTTTTTTATAGCTTACTGGAGACAGATATAAATTTTTTGTAAATATGTTAGTAAAAAAAAGGGAAAATAATTTCATTTAAAACGTCAGCTTTAACTATAACCCAATGCAACACGTGTTTTTATTAGCAGACTTCCCCGGCCTTCCCTAAAATTTTCCCCCCTTTTCCCTTTTTTCTATGTTATCCCCAAAAAATATGTTTCTCACGAAATTTTTCGGCCCACTTATTGATTGTACCTATATCGGTCGTTATCTTTCCCTCACAAGGCTGCGATTACAAGGCTTCCCATGACGTGTTGTTTTTGGGTTTCCCAAAATAGTCACTCGGTGAAAAGGCCCTTTAAAATGGGTCCCCTCCTCAAAAAATTCTCGGCTTTCATGGCAAAGGGTAAAGCTATTTTTCTCCTTTAAGATAGAATTGAAAATAACGGGCCCGTTAACTCTTGGTTTCAAGTTTAAATTTTATATAGTATGTTTCCATAATAAAGATGGGATTAAATTTTATGTTACGATTAACTATCAAAGTTCTTAGGTGAAAAAATTTTGGGGCAAAAACTATAGTTTTCTTTAAACTCTTGGAACACAGAAAAACCAAAAAAAAAAATTATGGGAACTTACTCATTCTGAAAACTATATTGCAAAAGCAAACCCAACTCTTTTTCTTGATGTTGAATGATGTTTTTCTTTTTGCCCAAATTATCACCTGATATAACCTTTTA
>NC_051408.1:20445021-20445784 GCF_015228065.2 Penaeus monodon
TTTTTTACAAAACAAAACAGTGAAATCAGTGAAAAAGAATGGCAATCAGTGAATTTCCAGATTAAAAGACCAACCATTATGGCAAAAGGCGAAGCGATTGGAAATTGGTCATGGAATCTTTCGTAACATCAGATTTTCTTCTCATATTCATAAAAATGTTTTCTTCACTAAAGGGGAAAGATAGGCAGAACTTCGATTATAATCTCAGAACAACTAATGCTTATGAAAGAAATTTATGAAAGAAATAAAGACAATAACTGCAACTTTTTTCATTATGCGCATTTCTGACTAGAATACAGATGTTCTTTCTTCTGCATACCGCTCCCTGACATCTAAATCATATTGCTATTTTCGTTATTATATTAATCTATATCTGGCCTGAAACACCGACTGATAATAAATGCTTTATTTCTTCTTCCAGACAGTCATTAAAAAGGCTTCAATGCAGACAAATAAAGACACAATATTGTAGTAGTTAATAACCTTTCTTGTTTTCACAGAAGCCAAGAACATTATGAAAGTTCTGTATTAACAAGTGATTCACATGTCTTTAAAGCATTTTCCCTCCATTTTAGCAAGTGGTAAAGACGACAGTCATTATTAATATACCAGAAGCATAAGTGTAATGATAGAGAAATGGAATGCATTCTCATAGATCTGTCTTTGTATGATTATTTTTTTCTTCTTTTTTCTCCCTTACTCTTACCATCTAGGATCGAATAAGTGTATAGTACAAAATCCATACAAATATTACGGTAGGATG
>NC_051408.1:20449039-20449510 GCF_015228065.2 Penaeus monodon
TAAGAAGAGAATGTCATATTTGGCATAATAGTATATCCACAAAGTGCTTTAAATCTACCCCCCTGTTTCGGCTTCCTACCATGAATCCAAAGTTAAAACAAAATATCAGGCATGTAAGATTCCATACCAAAACACGTCAATTCTATAAACCACTACGACACGTAAAAAGATGCAATATCAAGAATATGTATACCTAGTGAAAAGGGACAGTTTAATCCTGGCAGCACTAAGATAGGCATTTTTTCCCCAGGAAGCTTCTCTGCACCGCGCAAGGAATGGGTTACAGTTAGATTAAGATGGATAAATGCCAAGCCAACACCTAATCTTAATAAATTACAATTGTTAAATTTCTATATTTGTCAGAAATGCAATATCCCCCTTGAGATAAAAATCCGTTGATGTTCAAGTGTGGAGTTTGTTATTTGATTTATATAAAGTATTGAATGCGTGACAATCTTGAGGGAAAGCGAC
>NC_051408.1:20449689-20451141 GCF_015228065.2 Penaeus monodon
ATCACACAAACGGCATAGGCATTAAAAGTATCATTATTTGTTAGCGATACAAATAACTTTGCATAACATTATAGGGTTATTTTTTTTATCCAAGAATATACAATTCTGTACCATTGATGAACAACCTGTTCTTCGACTTCACTTATTTTTCATGGTTTTTAGATTAATAACACAGATATAAACACTTTATTAATTTTGCACTGTGATACATCATACTGCAAATTTAATTTTCTTAAAGGAATGATAAGCTGAAGGATAACATTAGTCTTCTAACTCCATCCATTAAGTTAAGCTCCGTTGCTCTGTGTCCTTGTTATGCAGAGTGACAATGCGCGTATATGTTTGTTTGTACGTGAGTTTGTGTTGCTGGGAGGAGGCCTGAGTCAGAGCGAGGAGGAGATGGCACTCAGTACCATGAAGCCGGGCGGGAAAGCTGTTCTAGTGCCACTGTCGTTGGCACTGTTGGTTGTGAGGGCGGA
Organism: Penaeus monodon; assembly: GCF_015228065.2. NCBI lineage: Eukaryota > Metazoa > Arthropoda > Malacostraca > Decapoda > Penaeidae > Penaeus > Penaeus monodon. Next base: position 20,450,169 of record NC_051408.1, read on the forward strand.
CATAGATATTAACAACTTCATTACCAGCCTGAATCATCTCCGCACGACCATGGAAGAGTACGTTGGATGCGACCAGAGGATGGAGAAACTGTGGGAGGACATCATGACTCGTAACAAGATGTTTAATCATCTTAATGAAAGGCTGCTCAGTAAGATGGACCAGCTAGCCAAGATTAGGGAGAGGGATGAAATCCAGAGCGGTGAGACAATTGAAAATTAGCGTTATATTTGGTGAATGGTTACTTTTAGTCGTATACCTATGCGCGCAGAATGTGAACAGATGACACATGATTTTCTTAGAATTCTACAGTTCGATGACACAGACCCCGCCCTCCCTTTTTCCATGAGCAGAGTCACGCAACTCATTCGGCCGAATCGGTAATTTCCACTTTATCACCTCTTCCCCTTTCCGCAGAATGCAAGCCTCCCTTTCAAGTATTCAGGGGATACTGCCTCCTGCTCAACACAGTAAGCTCGTTAGATTGGCCACAGGCAAGGTTCGTTTGCTGGGTCAAGGGCGGTGACCTCGCCTATCCCTGGAGCCTTCAGGACCTCAAGGATTTCCTTCCCAAAACAGGTAACTGAACATGCACGCTGTATTACGTTAAGTTTAGTATGCCTTTGAGTGAGTGCATAATAACGCAGGTTTATCTAAATTAGTTATATGTATTACTATTTTCCTCTTGTCGTCTATGTCAGTCGGTCTTGTGTGTGTGTATGGCCTATATATTTTTTCCCAGGGAATTTGCGCAAAAGTTATATAAAACAAAATAAAAAAGACCCAGATACACAGGAAATAATACAAGAGAAAATACCACAGAGCTTGTACAAATGCTAAGATACCGCAGAATCCAACCGCCCTTTCGTGGCTCCCGAGAAACGCCAAAAAACCCCAGGGTCGCCGGGGAATCGCGAGCCCCATGCTAGGAACTTGGGCCATAGGATCTGGTGTTACTGCATGCTGTTAGTATTC
>NC_051408.1:20455421-20456258 GCF_015228065.2 Penaeus monodon
CTGGGGGTAGTTCCGCGGTAGAGGGGTCCCAAAAGGGGTTTGCGCCTGGGCCTCCCCTTCACTCGATCAGCTGTGAGCGAGTACTAACACGCTGGCCTCCTACCGTAAAATTTTGTATGGGTTTTGTACATACCTTTTTCGATCTAGATGGAAGAGTAAGGGGGAAAAAAAGAAGAAAAAATAATCATACAAAGACGATCTATGAGAAGGGATTCCATTTCTCTATCTTACACTTATGCTTTTTGCGTAATTTTAAAAATACGTCGTCTTTTACCACTTGCTAAAATGGAGGGAAAATGCTTTAAAGACATGTGAATCACTTGTTAATACAGAACTTTCATAATGTTCTTGGCTTCTGTGATAACAAGAAAGGTTATTAACTTCTACAATATTGTGTCTTTATTTGTCTGTATTGAAGCCTTTTTAATGACTGTCTGGAAGAAGAAATAAAGCATTTATTATCAGTCGGTGTTTCAGGCCAGATATAGATTAATATAATAACGAAAAATAGCAATATAAATTTAGATGTCAGGGGGGCGGTATGCAGAAGAAAGAACATCTGTATTCTAGTCAGAAATGCGCATAATGAAAAAAGTTGCAGCTATTGTCTTTATTTCTTTCATAAATTTCTTTCATAAGCATTAGTTATTCTGAGATTATAATCGAGGCTTCTCGCCTTATCTTCCACTTTAGTGTAAGAACATTTTTATGAATATGAGAAGAAAATCTGATGTTACGAAAGATTCCATGACCAATTTCCAATCGCTTCGCCTTTTGCCATAATGGTTGGTCTTTTAATCTGGAAATTCACTGATTGCCATTCTTTTTCACTGATTT
>NC_051408.1:20460602-20461354 GCF_015228065.2 Penaeus monodon
ATAGGTTGATATACAGGTAGATATATGGTCAAACAGACAAACATGCATCAGTCAACATCAGAGAAGAAAGAGTTGGTTAGCATTTTGCAATATTAAAGTAGTTTTACAGAATGAGTAAGTTACCCATAATTTTTTTTTTTTGGTTTTCTGTGTTCCAAGAGTTTAAAGAAAACTATAGTATTCGTCACAATTTTTCTACCTAAGAACTTTGATAGTTAATCGTATGAGCATAGAATTAATCCCAGTCTTTATATATGGAATACATACGTATATGAAACTTAAACTTGTAACCAATGAAGTATAACTGCGCCAGTTATTTTCAATTCTATTCAGTTAAACGGAGAAAAATAGCATTACCCGTTGCCATGCAAGCCCGAGTAATTCTTTGAGGACGGGAGCCATATTAAGAGCATTTTCACCGAGTAGACTAGCTATTGGAACCATAACAACACTGTAAATGGGGAAGCCCTTGTAATCGCAGCCTTGTGAGGGAAAGATAACGACCGATAATAGGTAATCAATCAGATAACGTAGTCCGATAAATCTTCGTGAGTAACATAATGTTTAGGATCAACATAGTAAATAAGTGAAAGGGGGTAAATTTAGGTAAGGCCATGGAGGAACGTCTGCTAATAAAAGCATCGTGTTGCATTGGTGTTCATATGTTGAAAAGCTGACGTTAAATGAAATTATTCCTATTTATTTACTAACATATTCACATAAATCTTATATATCTGTCTCCAGTAAGCTAT
>NC_051408.1:20461542-20461640 GCF_015228065.2 Penaeus monodon
TTTAAATTTTTATTTTCCTTTTTGTCGTCTATGTCAGTGGGTCTTGTTTGTGTGTAGGCCTTATTTTTTTTTCCCGGGGAAAATTTGCCAAAAAGTTT
>NC_051408.1:20461688-20461903 GCF_015228065.2 Penaeus monodon
TCCACAGAGCTTTTACAAATGCTAAAACGCAGATCCACCGCCCTTTCGTGGCTCCCGAAAACCCCAAAACCCCGGGCCCGGGGTCGCGGCCCCCATCGGGAATTTTGGGCCATGGGATCGGGTGTTATGCGCTGTTGTATTCAGACCAAGACCTTTATGTAAATGCCAAATACAGCAGTGTAAATTATATGTCGTCTGTATGTAGTATTTTGTAG
>NC_051408.1:20462254-20462476 GCF_015228065.2 Penaeus monodon
TGTACCAACATCACCACACCCCAAAACACCCCCCCCCACCCCCCCCACACACACACCCATATTATTATTTTGATAGATGAAGATAGATAATAATAATAATAGAAATTTTATAATCTACTATTGAATTTTATATTAATTATTATTTTTAATATTATATATATGTACTTTATGTTATATTTTTTGTGTGTCTGTGTGTGTGCAGGTGTGCTATAATACCCCAAC
>NC_051408.1:20462822-20462975 GCF_015228065.2 Penaeus monodon
TTATTATATTTGAATGGGAAAACAAATGTTGTATGTTATTTTGATATATATTTCTTTTCATAGTTGTGCAAAATTTTTTGTGTACCACACGCACCCACACAATCAAAAAAACCACTGTACCCACACTGACACACATGTACACCCCCCACACCC
>NC_051408.1:20463122-20463410 GCF_015228065.2 Penaeus monodon
ATATTATATATAATATTATTAAATATTTTAAAATAATAACTTATTTAAATTATCTATATTAAAATTACATATATTTAAAATTAATAAATATTAATAAATATATAAAATATATTATTTATTAATATATATAAAATACTATATACGCACACTTTAAATATATTAAATATATATTATATAATTAAAATTTTAATATTATATTAAAACATATATAACCCATATATATATAATTATATATAAATTTTAAAATAAAATATATATATAATTATAGTTATAATATTTGTATTTATA
>NC_051408.1:20463490-20463956 GCF_015228065.2 Penaeus monodon
CTATATTACAAGTAAAGATGTGTATAAATTTTTAAAATTTAAAATTATAATTTATATACTTTTATTATTAATTTTTATTCACAATGTTTTTTAAATTATATATACATATATATATATTTTTAATATATAATATTAATTAATATATATATATAAAATATATCATATATAATATATTAATATATATTATATTACATTTTATTATTATATATATTATAAAAATTCACATTTTTTTTTATATATATTAATTTTCATATAATTTATAATTATATATATTATAATAATATTATATATTATATATATATTCACATAAACATAAAATTATATTACTTTTTTATTATATTTATTTATAATTATATTATTAAATATATATATATATAATATACAAATTTTATATATATATATTTTAAATTTATAAAATTTAATTACAATATTTTTATTATTATATTTTTATATTTTTATTTATATA
>NC_051408.1:20463988-20464143 GCF_015228065.2 Penaeus monodon
TTTGGGGTTTGGGGTTGTGTGTGTGTGTGTTGGTTGTGCTCAATATGTACAAGTATAAGTTGCGTGTTTATATATATATATATTTTATTTTTAATTATATTTTAATAGATAGAATAAATTATATATATATTAATATATATTATAATTGTTATATA
>NC_051408.1:20466773-20467091 GCF_015228065.2 Penaeus monodon
TCTCAGCCCCTGCCTTAGCGTGGCCGTGCTCCCTCAGGTCGCGAGTTCTGGGTGGGCGCCCGGACGCTGCCGGAGCTGGAGTTCGCGGAGTGGAAGTGGGCTGACGGGCGCCTGGTGGAGAGCGACCACGAGCTCTACACGGCGATCCCCCAGGCCAGGGCGGGGGACAAGTGCATCATGTTGGCGCGCAACGGCACCTTCAAGCTCATGGCAGCCAACTGTGAGACCAGGAGACCCTTCGTCTGCCAGATTCCTTACAGAAAACGTAGGATCAGTTTTTCATGCGCAGTTATATCTATTGCTTTATGGAAAAGGTTC
>NC_051408.1:20467844-20468191 GCF_015228065.2 Penaeus monodon
TGAGTCTTGACACAAGGTCCTCTCCGCCAGACTGCCCGAGGTCCTACACGGACGTGGGCGGGAGGTGCGTGAAACTGCACAAAGTGCCGGCGGCCTCATGGGCGGACGCCGACGACCTCTGCCGCGAGGACGACGCCGAACTAGCCCGGCCGCGCACCGCCCTCGACACCCGCGACTTCGTGGGGCGGCAGCTGCAGGCGGGTAAGGCGGGGCCCGGTGGGGGGGGGGGGTACGGCCTCTTCACCAACGCTTTCATCTGGTTGTTCCTTAGAGCTGAGGTTTCTAAACTAAATACAAATGAGAATGATAAAATCTACTGCTCGCTTGTACACCCATTATGTTGAAAT
>NC_051408.1:20468238-20468365 GCF_015228065.2 Penaeus monodon
TATCTTTTTGTACTTTGCACCATTCTTATTGATTCTATAATCTGGCAGATATTTTTATACTTTTCTGACCCAACTTCCATTAAAGGGTTAGGTCGATTGAGTGACTTACTTCTTGTCCACATAAACC
>NC_051408.1:20468617-20469179 GCF_015228065.2 Penaeus monodon
GCATATACACCCCTATATCCACATGCACTAGTCCTGTATGTATGACATCCCTGCTAGATTGGCGCGTGTGGATCGGAGGCGAGAAGCGCGAGAAGCGATCGGCGTGGAAGTGGACCAACGGAAGCCCGCTGAGCTTCCCCGACGGCTGGCACCACCGCGACACTCCCCCCGGGCAGTGCCTGGCACTGCTCGGCGCCGACGACTTCGAGAGTGAGACGGCGGAGTGCCACACCGCCCTGCCATTCCTGTGCCAGAGAATTGAGTGACGCCCCTTACCCCTCAGGAATCAGTGGCGGAGGCTGGGGCTCCGGGCAGTCGGGTGGCATTTGTGAAATGTATTTTTATAAAAGAAAATGGTCTTAAAGCCTGCTCGTTTTCATTCATACACAATATAATGCACATACATACTTACAAAAATATATGAGGCTCTGCCGACACAAGTGATTCCCGCAATATCAGGAAACGAGAAAATAAGTCCTAAAGTGAAGACAGAGAAATGTCCTTATTAGTGCAACAGAAATTGATTTTCAAAAGCTTGGTGCGCTCACCGTTCTCGGCGGCA
>NC_051408.1:20472520-20473822 GCF_015228065.2 Penaeus monodon
AAACCCGTTTTAAGTGGGGCCAATAAGAATATCACATTATGTGCAGGGCCACCATACGCAGCGGCTAACTGCGGCAGCCGACCCTTGGCAACAGTTCTAAATGCTCAATTCCGTGTCATAAATGAGCCTCATTGACGAGACAGTTTTCTCTGTAGGATCGCGCTGCATTTCCTTCTGACGACTGACTGCAATGCTCCGCTGGAATGAAATCTACACTCGTTTCTTTTCACAAGGAAATATTATGATAAAAACAAAACATTTGACATGACATTGAAGACCAAGGCATATGAAGACACGGCGGTCTGGCTTGAATCGTAGGAGAAAGGCAGGTCAACAATAGGGTTTAATAGCATGCTTTTTTTTTTATAAAGTATCACAGATGATAAAAGGAACATGGGTTTGATTACAAATCATGTAAACATTTTATTATAGGTCAACGTAAAAATAACAGTAGGAATAGATATCTCCAAACTCTTGGTTTTGTTTTCACGCTGTCGACTCGATATTGTTCCGCATTCGCTATAACTATTTGCAAAATTATAATAACTATCAACCATCTTGTTTAAGCAATATCATGGATAAGAAATACTGAACTACAGCAAAACGTTTCTATCTTCTAAAATGTTCGAAACAACACAACGGATGATACCGCATAGGCAGTCAGATCATCGGTGTTATGAATGTTTGAGGGACGCTACTGCTGGACAAGCTGTTTTCGATTCTATAACAGCTAGATATCTATGTACGTTTTGCAAGATTTGCAATTGTTGCCAATACAAAGATGTTTTCATTTCAAACTTAAGTTAAACTTGCAAATGGTTATAATATTGGCTTCATCAGCAGATTATTCTTGTAGCATTTATATTTAAATAAAAAAAAATCATTGCTACAGTCTGTAAATGTGATTTCTCGATTGCGTAACATCATGGCAATAACTAGGCGAAGAACCTGCTTAATATTCCAAATACGATCAGCATGAAACACTGCAGATGACGTAGCTGGTACACAAACGCTAAAGTTCCTCAATTCATTTCTGTAGCTGTTATATTCTGATATCGATCGTCGGATTTTCCCATGTTACTGACAGACAGACAATGTGTGCCAATTTATTACTGATATATACAATAATGAGAATATACAAAAATGTACTTCGGAAATACGTTGTTGATGATCAAGTCAACCACTGAATCAAAGTCCTCTGGAAAACACGCCAAGTATCTGAAAAAAACGAAAACCACGAGATATGTTTCATTCAAACATTAGATTTATAACAAGAAATGTAACAGTGACTTAAATCAACAA
>NC_051408.1:20475287-20476401 GCF_015228065.2 Penaeus monodon
CAATTACTAAAAGGAAAATATTAGTCGTAGTAGTTCAGGTTTAAGAGGAAAACCAAAAGCAACATCTGCAACGAGTGAACACTAAATCTGCAACACCCACCTCATCGAGGAACACTTGCAACATATCTGTTGATCGTTTCCATCAGTTTGTCCGTCATGAACCGAATGCTGCCCAGCATCTGCTCCTGGTGGATGATAACCTCTTCCATCGCCTTGAGCTGCGTCAGCACTGACGCCTCCGCGGTCGTCTGGTTCTGGCACAGCGGGAGTTTGCTCTTCATCACTTGGCTGATCCTGGCCATGGTCTCGGCGATGTTGGTTGCCTGGTCATTCGGAGAGATGGCCAGGGCGGAGGGCGGGCATGAGACCAGCAAAAGGACTCCGAGGACAGCGGCGCACTGCAGCGAGACACTCGCTCGCAGAGTTCCCCCTCTCGCCATGGCCCTTGGCTCAATGTGGAGCCTCGCTTTGGGCCCTGCAAGTTTGGGAGCGTTGTTGCCAACTCTCTTTGTTGGCTTTACATTTCATTAGCGCTATAAGACCGAGAAGATGATCCAGACAACGTAAAAAATATATCACAGTTAATTCTACGTGTTATGCCATTTCTGTAGCTTCTCCAGACTGATGATTATACATCGCAAATGCCGGGCCGTCTCCGTCCTCGGGTTCCTTAGTGAAGCCAACTTGCAGACGCACCGCCGGCCAGTTCGCTGCGGCAGCCATGCGGGGTGCGCGCCAAGTCCTCCGAGGAGCACTCTTCCTCGCCGCGATGCTGGCGACGGCTCGGGCGGCGCGGGCTCGGGCCGCTCGCCCTCGCTTCCGCTCGCCCACTCTGCAGCCCATCAAGAGCGGCATCGACGCCATGTCCGCCGCCCTCTGGGGGCGCCAGAACTCCTGCCAGAAGAACGCGGCGTCCTCGGAGGAGAAGCTGGCCCGCATCAAGTACGTGGTCGACAGCCAGTGGGAGATGCTGGGGAAGGCGGACGAGAAGGTGAAGGCCCTGGAGGAGAAGATGGAGGAGCTGATCGCCATCAAGCAGGACTACGCTGAAGCCACGCCGGATCCAGAAGGTATGGCGCGGCTGATGCCATCTGCACGTTGTGGAAATCATTTG
>NC_051408.1:20477497-20478678 GCF_015228065.2 Penaeus monodon
ATTTCTGTGAAGCTTCTTGAGATCAGTGTTTTAGAGTCAGGAGAGAAAAGCCAGTTGCCAGTGGGGCCGACTGCCACTGGCGTGAGGATCCCAGAGCATGTATGTACTGCTCAGCCTCCACGTCCCCTTCACAGAGTGCAGCTATCCCTTCAAGATGGAGGCGCACGGGTGTTTCTGGCTGCACAAGAACCCCGGCCTCCCCTGGGAGGCGGCGCGGAGGCGGTGCCAGCAGTCGGGCTCGGACCTCGCGACGCCCTCCAGCCTGGCGCAGATGCGAGAGTTCCTCCTGCGGGAAATTGGGCGAGGTGAGCCTTGCAAATGGTCTTGTTTTTACCATAATGCCCAGCTCTCCTAGTGACACAAACATGTAGAAAAATCGGCATGAACATAATTCATCTACTCAAAGACCAGACTATGCATTGACAATGAGAACAATGATTCAAAAAAAAATTTCATTGGCGATTAGAAAAATAAATACATAAATTACACTGGTCTGCATTTGAAAACTTTTTGAAAGTTGTTTTACTTTAAATAAGTGATATTACACAATTCGCACATGCTGAGCCTTTTGTCTAGCACGTAAGGATTTATTGCTATTTCAGAAAGAAAATAATACAATTTTGGCAATTACGTAATAGTGAAAGTATTGTTTTAACACTAAACATGATCAAGTACAGTTATTTTTTAACAACAGTGTGTGTAACAAATGTTTAGTTAGATTTAACTGGGTGTATCAACTGACTTCATAATAGATTTCCCGTTGTGTTTTACATCTGGACAATCCCTTTTGAGGCACCAACATGTTGACATTCCATCGCCCTTGATAGCGGTTTTCCATTACCATAATATCTCCCTGCTCTTTAGTATAATCTCCGCAATTTGTAGGAAAATAATCAAGACAGGAGTGAAGAAAATGCATTTTAACGCTCATTCGACTTCCCAGGGCTTTCACATTCCTTAAAAGGTCATTTACATTTTTTTCATAGTCTAGTGATCTGTGGCTTCGCAGGAAATGCTTCGGGTCCCTGTCTTTTTTTTCGTAACCAACTAATCACCTGTCAAAGTTCTTGTCTTCCATCAATTCTCCTATTTGTGGACCATTGAAGATGCCTGCAGTAATCTTAGCTTCAGTTATCTGCGGAAACTTTTCCTGCAAGTACGTAAATCCCTTACTGTTGGCA
>NC_051408.1:20479128-20480308 GCF_015228065.2 Penaeus monodon
CAAAATACCAGTGACCCATCCATAATAAAGTACTGGCGGAATTCTTTTTCACGTAAACGGTACCATGTAAAAGTTGTTTCCGGACCAAGCAGGTTGTTTTCTTGTAACCGCGAACGCAGTCGTTGAGCTGACTCTTTTGAGAGAGCAAGGTCATGTGTTAAACCATTGAGCTCTTCTTGGGTGACCTGAAAATGTTGTTGGTACCCATTCATCGGTGTCGGTTGCTGCTTTCTCATCATCATCTTCGTCTTCCTCGTCAGAGAGGCTCCCTAGGTTTAAAGGTGGAGTTGGAACCAGTATACCAGGAACCGTGCTGGACTGGTCTCATAGTTGATGGAAGATTGGCATACTTGATTAGATGTTTTGTTTTCTTGGAAAACCCATATGTTTTCGTCATACAAAAGTAGCAGTCATCTGTATGGTTTGACTGTTCTCACTATACCATGGGAACTCCGAAAGGTAATGCCTTTAGCTTTCCTTTGGACCAGTTACGTAGTTGTTTGACACGTAGTTGTGCAAATGGTTTGTCTTGTTTACAGCCAAACTATGCTTGATAGCATTACTTTCCAAATGATGTAATATTGTTTTGTTCAACCAACACAGAATATGATCCAGATATAGTAGAATTTATCTTTGTTATTCTTGCACTATCTATTCCTGCTCACCACTTACATCTGAAACGAGAAGAAAGCTATATAGTTATAAAGAAAATACAAAGTAAAGCATTTATATAATATAAAAAAATACCATTAAATTAATTCATAATAGTCAATAATGGACTAGCTGTTGCAAAAAGACTTTACGTGATGGACTAAAAAGGACATCAGATTTGAAATCAGCGCCCTCAAATTAGGAAAACACAGCATGTTATATTAAAACAACAAAAACCATGCAGAGCAGTGTTATCATTACGCGACCCTTCAACCTCTCGCCCTCCAGAGTGGTGGTACGTGTGGATCGGGGGACAGATGACAGGCTACAGGACGTGGGTGTACGTGAACGGGCGCGAGGGCGCCGCCAACCCCGAGGACTGGCACGACACCCTCAACCCGGGGTCCTTGCACGGCGCTCAACGGGGGACGAGACTACAAGATGATGGCGTGGCACTGCGAGGACGCGAATTGGTTCCTCTGTCAGAAATTTTAGGAGACGGGGATAAGGGAACAGCCCTACGGTCCTA
>NC_051408.1:20480540-20481136 GCF_015228065.2 Penaeus monodon
CAGTTTCTGTCAAACTATTATAATTAAATAATTACTACACGGTTTCTCACTGATCAATGATAAAACAATCTATTTAATTTTATGTTTCATTCTATACCTGTTGACCAAGAATATGAAATAGTCAAATGAATAAACACAAGTACATACCATGTCCATCTTATCATTGGTATAACATATCCGTAGTCTACACTGCACAGACACTCAACAAAGAATCTAGGCAATATCCAAAACGTTCTACTTCTAGCATTTCCATTCCCATTGCTCCTTATAAAAAGATAAAAACATCTACTTATGCCAACGTTATGGTAACGCGTAAGAGGCACTATGAATTGGTTAACAAGGCAGCTGGACTGGTTTATACAATTGGCTTGACACATGGCATACACTGGCCTTGAGGTCATGGAGAATAATGGCAATGAAGTTGGAGGCACGAACACTATGGCGACGAGAAGGATGCCCAAAACGACAGTTATACAGTAATGGCTATAGGCTGAGGGAGTGGCGGGAAGAAAGAAAACGAGCGAGGGAAGCGGGACGGAGATCTCGGCAGAAAGCGGAAGGCTTGGGCGGTCAAAGGAACACAAGCAGACAGGTGA
>NC_051408.1:20482868-20483129 GCF_015228065.2 Penaeus monodon
TCTTCAAGAGTTACCAAGTCACTGAGTTGAATTGTGCAAATAGACAATTAGAGAAAGGGATTCTTCAAAGATCAAGTTAATAATTAGTAATAAACAGCGAAATTGATAGGCATATAAGAAAGAAGTACATGGAATGTGTTGATATAAACATGTGGATTACAACAACTTCAAAAGAAAAATAGAGGAAGGTGAACATTACTGCCCATTAAGGGGACATTGCAAAGTTTTTGCAAGAAATGACAATGAAAATTAGTTGTTGTT
>NC_051408.1:20483176-20483292 GCF_015228065.2 Penaeus monodon
GTTGCCTATCAAACAGCAACAATGGCAAATAATCGGAATGAAAATAATACCGCCCACCCCGTGGAGAGGAAGCCTCGCTGAGGCGGGTAGTGTGGCTCTGATAATGGCTGCGTGTG
>NC_051408.1:20483338-20483993 GCF_015228065.2 Penaeus monodon
CCGAGGGAGAGACACGCCGCCGGAGCCGCTCCTGGCCGCGTTGATAAGACTGCAGGCAACTCTCGACGACATCCCCAGCTGTGAATTCAAGACGAAGGGTCTCTGGACGGACATCGAGAAGCGACAGCAGAGGCTGGAGAAGCTGCAGGAAGGAATTTTTCAGAAGATGAATGACATTGCCCGCATCGAAATGGAGTATCCCTCGGCCACAGGTAGCTGTTTCCTTTAGGTTGCGACAGACTAGTGTATTTTGACATTTTTGTTTGTCAAAAATATCAGAATAAAAAGAAAACTAACCTGATAAAGACGGCAGCGAGAGCAATAATGATGCCACAGCCACGTCTTTTATAACTGAACATACTAAGCTCCTAGGGACTGGTTCTGACACTCTGTTTTGACTCCAAAACAGAGTGCCAGGATCCCTTCCAGTGGATGTCTGGCGGCTGCTACTACCACTCGGGCAGGGAGAGGGCCACGTGGGGGGAGGCACGCTTTGCCTGCGGGCGGATGGGCGCCGACCTCGCCCACCCCGCAGATAACTGGTCCTTGAAAGACTACACGAGACAAATCTCCTCGTCAGGTAAGGGGGGGCGCTCGTGTCACGTGGTCGTGAAGGGAATTACACAGAGCCATGAAGAGTGTTTATGCAATAGTA
>NC_051408.1:20485095-20485672 GCF_015228065.2 Penaeus monodon
ATTCTCCACGCGCAGGCTACGGCTACTACTTCATCGGCGGGCGTGCGGACAACAGCTCTGGCTTCCGCGACTGGCACTGGGTGGACGGGCGGCCGGTGGCCATCGAGCACCGCATGTACTCGCAGCCCCCGGGCCTCGGCGAGTGCCTGGTCATCGACGGGGCTGGCACTCACAGCATGAAGGCCAAGAGCTGCGACGCGTACAAGCGATGGTACATTTGCGAGTTGAAAGTGAGGTCGGCGTGAGGAGAAACCCAGAGGGATAAGGAAAGAAAACTGATTTAGTTGGAAGTAAAATGGTGTATGTTTTTGAGGAGCTTTTCGTTTTGAGATAATGGTATCTCGTGTAGGTTATATGGCGTGTTGTATAATGTTTAAGCGCTTATGCAAAAGCTGAACAAATGTCTGAAAGAACTAATTTCCTTGATTTTGGCCGAACATTAAGGGCAAGAACTTATATGCTTGAGAAACTCCATTAATCTCATAATAAAATAACAATCCATATGTATGTTTTTATATTACATTTCGGTATTTTTTCTTATAATATTTTGAAAAGCTCTTTTCAAGGTAGAAGCATA
>NC_051408.1:20486010-20487899 GCF_015228065.2 Penaeus monodon
TCTACATAACTGTAGGATTCAAATCTGATATACACACAGGAATCACATACACAAAAAGGACAATTGTCAACTAATTGGAATTTACATTGCTGAAAATACCACAAGGTGAAACCCAGAGTACGGTATTGGCTAAGGCAGTCGTTTTTGTAGGCTGGCATCTCGTTACAACCTATAACTTGTAGCATTAATATCTATGAAAAATTTGGGGGGCTGTAAGGATTTTTGGCACTGTCATTGGTTAACTGAAGTAAAGTACTTAAATAAAAAAAAAAATACGGAGAATCTGTAGCCAAAAGCAATGCATCGTTGGGATTCGTTTCCTGTTGTGTAAATATGAATAAACAAGCAATTTGAAACAAACATTTATTCAAAAGTAGAGAAAAATAATATATTTCTTGTATGCTTTCCACTGGTCGCGTACACAAAGATGAAAAGCTAAGTACAGGGTGAGTACAGAGTTTTGTGATAGTCATATACAGAGGTATAATTTGGCAACTTTTCATTCCCTTCTCATACTCCATGCTGCGAAGAGAACAGCGCTTTTCTCTGGATTTCACAGATAAAAAGCCAAAATAGGAAGGTAAGTTTGGTCACTCAGTTCGGACAGATGAAAAATAAGTAAAAATGCGAAACTTAGTTGATCATGGATTAGCATCCTGTCCCAGTTTGCAGGGATGAAAAACCCATTAGAAGATCTGCATCAGAGATAACGTGTAAATAAATCTAATATTGCTTCTAAAGACTTTTGTGAATTAATTACGTTTATAATTTATATCTATAACATGATCAGATTCGTCACTGGGCCCGTATTTGGTCTTAGCCAAGGTCCTTCATCAAAAAGATACAAATAAAGTATACGAAGAAAAACAGTTATCATATCACAAAAAATATACAAAGTACATTAAAACGGTGTGGTGGTATAACGTGTACACTAAATTATAATTGCAGCCGTATAATGATATCTGTGTTTATCAACACAGGCACAACTAAAATATCTAATGTGATTGGTTGAATACAGGTTATATACAGTTAACAAAACATTAGCATCAATATAAAGTGTTTTCTTAAACAAACATTTCATACTTAAAAGTAAAAACGAGATTCAGGAGAGGAATATTTGATTCCAGCCTATATACACACATGCACACATTTTAATTCCAAATAACTGTCAAGATTTAGTAAATGAATCCACGAACCTGATAATGCAGTAAAAAAAATCAATTCTACCTTTCCATTTGCAAACAATTTAAGATATTCGCAAGTATCTGAAGAGCTTCATTCGAGTTTCGTATGTCCATGTGCTGGCATCAATATGAAGAACATACATTTAATTTTGTTCACCACATAATCCTTCCAGTTCCTATTTCACTCGCAACTGATCCTATTGCAGAAAGTGATCGCCGCGCTCTCATCAAAAGCATCTTTGCTCTCACTGAAGGGAAACCTCTTCGGGCAGAACACCTTCGCACTCGCCAATCCCCGACCTCCGAGGCGCCTCTCCAGCTGACTTCCTCTTTCGGGTTCTCTCAGGGCTTCCTCGAGAGCAGCCAACTGACGAAGAAGCTGAGCAGGATCGTGGCGAGGGAGGCGCCGACGAATTCCGAGCCGCCTGTGAAACTGAACTTGAGGACCTGGCTGCCGGGCTCCTGCCAGGGGTTGGCGCCGTCGTCGAAGTGCATGGGGCACCGGTCGTCTGGGAGGGTGGGAGGGCATGATTAGTTGGTGTCATGGATGAAAAAAGTGAACACATATAAAGATATGAGAAATAATTACGCACTGACACATCTGTGAAGAAAATATATATGTAGGCCTAAATATACTGAATGTATACATTCAATTGCATTTATAAATGTGTATATACACAGAAATACAAAGTAAAACACTTATAT
>NC_051408.1:20488080-20488299 GCF_015228065.2 Penaeus monodon
AGTGGCTTGACGTGTCTGTCCTCGTGCTGCTCGATGCCAGCGCTCATGGCGAGAAACCAAAATAATGTCAGATCTAGACCTAGGCTGACCAAGTCAGAACTAACCTCGGCTACCAAGTTATATGAAGACCTCCGGCCTCGAACCTAGGGCTGACCCCGGGCTCGCCACTGATACAGCACCGTTTCCCAGTTTACATAAACTTGGGTTATTTACCGCTGG
>NC_051408.1:20488477-20489106 GCF_015228065.2 Penaeus monodon
TACTATTAGTATAAACAATCGGACACATATTATTTTACAGATGGTTCTACTTACGTTCTCTCTCGTACTCCACCATCTTGATCGCCACGGCCGAGCCCCCTCCCGTGCCGTGCACCGTCTGATGCAGGTTGCAGAAGGGGCCGACGCTTTGGGACATCAGAATCTTGTTCAGGTCAGCTCTCTGGTAAACCTGCAAGACAAACAGCGCTTAACAGACAGTGCGAAAAGGAAAGCAAAGCTACCCTGCTCAGTAAAAGCCGATTCCAGACAAACGAACGCCCACCTCTACTTACCCAGCATCTGTACTTCGAGTAAGGATCAAGCTCGTCGTACGTTATGAGATAGGACTTGAGGTTCTCCTTCCAGTACCCGACGCACTTCAGCTTGTAGTCTGGGTCGGCTGTTGGATATACTATTCTTAGCAAGGTTTAAGACACTGAGAAATATTCTAGCTTCATTTCTCAAAAGGTATTCGTATTTCAAACATATTAACATTGAGAGGAAATATGATTGTGGGATAGATTACCTTACTGATTTACGACACTGACCATGAATCTTTTAACATGCATAACACACACAAGTTTAGATCAACAACAGAGAAATCAGAAAATATAGAAATCTCAATGCAT
>NC_051408.1:20489209-20490111 GCF_015228065.2 Penaeus monodon
GCATGTACGATCCTGCCGTGCATGCTATGGTGCCGACAGGATCGTCCGGCAGCGGGGCCCGAGCCAATGCGAATACAGCCCGGGAGGGAGGGCTTTCGTATCGGGAAGCCATCCGGCGGCAATTTAAATGTTAGTAAAAAGAAAAGGGAAAGGGCATGCAAATGGCAGACTACGAAGTAAATCATGACTTTAAGAATATTCTGAAAATGGGGCGTATACATGTCTATACTTGAATTTTATCTGTTCGCAGGCTTTAATAGTAATCGAATTGCAAAGCAGTCGGACCTCAAACACAGGGAAAAATTACAAGACGTTGTTGATGTTCACCTGTATGTGTAAACAAAGGAAAATTCGCTAGAGATAAGAACAATGACCGCGAAGGCTTGATGAGGATGCAAAATCAAGTAAAAATCATATATAAATCATGCTATAAAAAGCATCAGGCAGAAAAAAAGTGCTCAACAGCCGCAGCTATAAATATATAACAAAAGATCCAAAAGTCATTCGCGAATTAAAAATACCATTCGAACAAAAAGGTAGCGACTACGCGGTCACTTTCGAACTACCGTAACAAAAGAAAGAAAAAGCCTTTAAAAAAATCCGAACACCGTAACGAAAACGACAGCACCGAAAGCTCATGAAAGCTCACATACAATATATATCGACATGCCGGCCATACGGGTCCACGGAAATGCACTTCCTGGCCTCGATCGTGAGCTCCCTCTGACCCTCATCGCACACTGAGAAGTCCGACAGCCGCTCCTTGCACAGGATGCCCGGCCGCGGCGCCGCCGTGATGCCGCCCAGCACTCGCGTCACGAAGGGAATCTCGCCTGCCTGCGTGAAGTTGAACTTGCCGGCCACGGGGCAGCGCACCGGCCGGGGGGACTTTCCTGCGCGCC
>NC_051408.1:20490527-20492407 GCF_015228065.2 Penaeus monodon
TATACATCAGAACATATACCTCCCCAGTACATGAGTTCGTCAAATGTTTTAAAATATAACGGCTTTACGAAGATGTCCTCTGAAAGCAAATAATTATTAATAAAACCAAAACATTTAGAGGTAGCAATAAGACGGTCGAATTAGTGTATCGAGTGTTAAGAGGTGATATCAACAAAGGAACCGAAAGTGAGAACACTAAACAAGGGTGACAAGTCTGCCAGCAGACAGTGTTAGTGGAAGCCCAACACCGTACCGAGGAGAGGGGGAGGGAGGCTTTAGCCAAAGAGGTTTCTTGACCAAAAGCTAATGTGAGAGGGGAGCAAGAAAAAAGCTGTGGAGAAATGTACCAGTATCAAACCAAACCCCAAACACCACAAACTCCAGGAGAACGACAAAAGCATTAAACATATGCTAAAAAAGAGGAAGGCGTTTACAGCGCGAACGCTCGTGACGTACAATAAATATCAACATGTCTGCCGTAGGCGTCGACGCTAATACAGTAATGGGCATCGATCCACATCTCTTTCTGGTCTTGGTCGCAGACCGAAAGGTCGGAGATGTTCTCTCGACAGTAGATGTGGTCCCAAGGGCTCTTGGTCACGCCCCCAAGGATACGGGTCTCGAACTTCAGCTCTCCAGTTTGGGTGAAGTTGAACTTGCCAGCCACTGGGCACTTGACGGGCACCGGGTCCTTGGCTGTGGTGGCGGTAAAGGGGTAGTTTTATAAGGAATAAAAACACAATTTCTGTCTCTTTACTGCGGGGAAATAATACTTATGAAGGAAGTTGAAATGAAAATAACTAATCAAACAAATGAATAGAAAAAGGGAAATTCTACAACTGATAAAAAATAAATAGATATGAAGTAAACACTGAATACAGCAGACTGAGAATCAGGCACCCAAATACTGTTGGTCAGTCACGCAGAGTTCTCTGCAAACATCATTTAAAACCCATAGTGATTTTTAAAAAATCCCGATCAGTATCTAGACATAAGTTACCGCACCCCAACCTGCATTTCTGTGGAAAAAATAAATGTTTCACCTTCTTCAGGATCTACCACTGGTACTAGTTCTTTGACATTCCAAAGAACTCATATATCAACTGGCCAAAATACAAAATTCGAAATTCTAAGGAAAACATTAATGAAAACGTAAACTATCTGATCTTTAAGGTATCCCTATAGTTATAATGCAAACATTTTATATATACTTTTATGAGGAAAGTAACGTAAATGACACTTATTACAAATACCAAAAAACATTCTGTGATAATGACCACGAAAAAGAAGACATACCAATAACAGCCCTATACCCACCTAACATGAGGTCGTAGTTCCACTCCCGGTCGCTCTGGAACTGCACATACGAGCACACCGTCGAAAACTCCTCCTTGCTCATCTCCCTCCCCTTCCTGAAGCGGATGATGTTGTGGTGGCGAGGGACGAACTCGAAGCACACGTAGTCCTTCTGGCTGGAGGGAGGTTAGAGCCGTCGGAGAATAAGGGGACGTGCTTTAAGAGTTTTTTGTTTTAATCATTGACATGTTTTCTTTCTTTCTTCTTTAAAATTCCTTGTGAGTCTGATGTCTTTTACGAAACGGTAAAAATGAAGACTTAGGTGATATTAGGTAACTTTACACCGAATATTCGACATTAACAATAACAATCTGGTGTAAACAAAAAAATTTTATGTCACAAAGATACACCAAAGATACGTAGTTGTTAACGATATAATTAAAACGTTTTATCCCGACCACCTGAGGGCCAAGCGCGGACATAAGTCATTACACGTTTTCTGAGGGTGTGGCATATCTTTATAATGCAGTAACTCTGATATAACTTTATTGATCATTGTTAATCATAAAGGGAACTCACCCCCC
>NC_051408.1:20492436-20492871 GCF_015228065.2 Penaeus monodon
CATTTTTCTGCACTTACCATCCGTCAATGTTGAGCCTGGCCATCATGTATCGATTGTCCCTCTGTTCTCTGCAGACGTAAATAGTTCTCCTGAAGCGACCCTCGTCAGGGTAGGTTGTCTCGATGATGTGGGTCTGGTTGATGAAGACGTCGGCCTCGGTGTGGGCGGTGTTGACCCACTCCCCGCTGAAGTTCTTCGGGAGGAGGCACCCGGGGTTCACCGTCTCTTGTTTCACTGTTGGGTGGGTTCAGTTTTAGAGTGAATAAGGACCGAAGATTTGTTTGTCATAGCAGACAATGGAGTTAAATTTCTATAACCTAAAAAAATTTGTTGACATTTTTTTTTATATTATATGGTACTCTACTCTCTCCTACTCCCTCTCTGCCCCTTAATTCTCTCTTTCTCTTTCCTTTCTTTCATTTCCTCCTTTCTTCA
>NC_051408.1:20493005-20493434 GCF_015228065.2 Penaeus monodon
CCACTCACCTGGATCCATCCTGAACCTGAAAGGACTGTTCTCTGGCGTGTTCAGGACCGAGCACTCCGGCGTGATGGAGTGGCCCATGTAAATGTCGTCGTCCCTGTTCCTAACGAAGCAGCGGTACTTTTCGTCCTTCCGAGACTCCTTCGTGTTGGCCACCGCGAAGTAGTGGTTCTTTCCCACGAACCAGTCGCCGAGGCACGAGAACTCCTTGGCTGCGGGAGGATGCGAAGGGTGAAGGGCGGGGGCCGGGGCATGGTTGTGAGGCGGCGGAATGAGGGGGGCGTGGGGTTGAATGCAATTGGTGGGAATAAAGGCGAGAATCTATAATATAAAATCCCTTTCAGATCCATATACAGAAGAGGATTTTAGGTATGTTTTTTGGTCATTCTGGTGATGCAAATTGTATGATGAAGTCCTGGATGT
>NC_051408.1:20493506-20494990 GCF_015228065.2 Penaeus monodon
ATGGGGACATTGGACATAAAAAATATCTAGAATTTATCCCATTTGACTCGTTGTCGGGACTCAAAAGGAAATATTGTTTTGCTAGATTCGAGATGGAAATGGGCTTAAAATGTGTATAGATTTGGAGCTCCATGTTGGCGTGCTTTAATTTTCAGAATTCCTAGTTTGAGTCTGCCTGACAGGCATTAATTGATTCAGTTGTTCGTGGGTGCGTGTCTTATAAAACATGGGAGAACCCTACCTCCCTCGAAGGACTCCTTGATTCCTTCACACTTCTTGAAGGTGATGTTGAACTTCTGGTTGGCGATGAGGAACTGGTTGCCGGGCTCCTGGCATGACTGGATCCTGGCCTCGGGGTGGTTGCACTCGCCGGTGAAGCTGCCAAGAGCAAAAGCGGCGTGTGAGAAACGAGGCACCGCCCTCCGTGGATTTAAGTTTCAGAATAAGTATTGGGATGCAAAGGTATGATTAAAGTATACAAGGAATGGGAACTTGGTGTAGCCGACAAATGACAATGATGCAAAACCAACAACAACAAAATCACTACCACCAACAAAGAACGAGCACCCGGGGGCCTCACCTGAATCTGTTCTGGTAAGCGAAGTGCCACACGCCCTCGATGGCCGAGCGGCAGTTCTTGGGCACGTAGTTCTCGTTGAACATGGTGATGAGCGCCTGGTTCTTGTCCATCTCGCTGCACGCCTCGTCCAGCGACGGCGTGTAGCCCGTGGGGAAAGTCACGCAGCCGGCTGAGCGGGGAAGCGGAGGGTTAGCACAGGGGAATGGAGGAAACATGGGGAAGAGGAGGAAGAGGATTAACCAGAGACGATGGAAATTTCAATATATGGGTGGATAGGATGATTAAGAAAACCAAAATGATAATAATAGTTAAAACAAATAGCTGACTGACATCTGTTCAGCACTTCTTCACAATGAAGGAAAAAAATGACGGAAATGCAATTATTCCCTTGATAAAGACTCAAAGACCTATCGCTTTAAACATGACGTGAATATTATATCCATTATTAAGACTTAATAAAATACGGAGCGTTCAGTCAACAAAATCTAAACACTATAAAAAAAACAGATACCTAACTGCATTGAATAAAAACAAAAACAAGCCACGGTGCAGTTAACAAAAAAGAGGAAAACCAGGCAGCCAAAATCCCATAAAACTAGTAACAACGAAAATACATTAGATCTATCGAAATGGACGGCAACCCGACGAGCGGCCGGCGACTCACTCTCGCTCTTCTCCAGCACGTTGACGGTGCGCACGTTGAAGTGGACGCAGTAGAAGCACTCGTTGTCCTTGAAGAGGAACGCCTTGAAGTCTTGGCGGTACACCTTGACGGCGACGCAGGTTCCGTGGCCGGTCATCGACGTCTGATCGATGTCAGTGATGGTGTTGCGGCCGCTCTCGAAGCTGAACCATGTCCCGCGGATCACGTAGGGGACGGAGCACTGGCCGGAGGTTCCTGCGG
>NC_051408.1:20495471-20495567 GCF_015228065.2 Penaeus monodon
CATTTCGCTTGCAATCTAACTTTGTAAATAAAGCCAAATAATGCAATAAAGGCCGCAATACATGGCTGAGGAAAGCTGGATTCAAAGACTAGGTCT
>NC_051408.1:20495618-20496824 GCF_015228065.2 Penaeus monodon
TACTGTGCAAAAGACACATGAAAAAAAAACTATAAGTAAGAATACATCTTGAGTCTAGCTTTCAAAATATGATTAAATTTAGATTTGTAGCCTACGTCATTTTTAATCAGTGAACATATTAATGTGAAGGTAAATGCTCATTAAAACCTTGACTCTGGGGCACACATCTTTATGTAAATATGTTGTCCTTTGCAGATGAAATGAAGTTATGTTGGTGCCAGCATATCCACGTTTATTTTCACCTAATCAATATCTTCCAGTGACGTCATGGGGGATAACAATTTCCTTGCTTTTCCGTGTGCTGGAGGCAGGCCGGAGCTTTTTCAAGGCTTTTGTTGCTATTCTAATGAATATCTTGTATTTTGGTCTCTCTCTTACAGACACATGTGCATCCCTTTACAAGAAAGGAAATAAATACCTAACCTTATCCACTTGTTGGAAAAAAAAATAATACAAATTGATTATGAAACAAAAATCATGCTTTGATTAAAAATATTTTACATACACGTGCGAGAAAAAAGACGCCTCCCCCAAAAGGAAAAGGAAAAGAAAAAAATTAATCCCCCAAATCTACAGCGCTGTGATCCCTTTCCCTTGCGACATCGCCGTCGTCTCCTTCACGTAGACTTTTGGGTCACGGCAGGTGGGGGAGGGGGGGAGAGGAGGGGGAGAAGGCGTGGTTAGGCTGTGAAGTTCGTGTTATGGCGTCCAGCTCGCGGTTGGGCGAAACACACTGTCTTGTGGCTGCAAATTTGGTGGGTATTTTTTTCTCTTTCTATTTTTTCATGTGTGTAATTGTGTATTGTTGAATTTGAGGATTTCAATTCTTAAGCCAATGCCATTTTTATCAAGTTTACATTTCAGTCGTATTCCGATATACACAGCTGGGTTTAAATAATGAAACTACTTATATATTATAGTGAATTCAAGACTTAGCTTGCATTTTAGAGCAAAGTGTTCCCTTTAGCATTAAGTAGTATGCACTTTTCTGCAGAATATTACTACGAGTAATTATCATTACTGTTATCATTGGTATCATAATACCATTAATAATGATTTTGACGTATTGATATATAAAACCATCATTTACATTCTGTATTCTGTCAAAAACAATATTCTCAATGTTAAAACCATTAACTATATTATAATCATTAGTATCTATGATTCATAAATGCTATTTTATATAAATCATTATCAATGATGTTT
>NC_051408.1:20497153-20498875 GCF_015228065.2 Penaeus monodon
CTTTTTAAGAACATTTACTATCACTACAATAAACAATACGTGCTAGGTTATTATTGCTTTTCCTGTACGTACAAATATCAAAGGATCGCACTGTTCTCAGCATCAGACTTCCATGATTTGTCTATAGTTACATACCAATTAAATTTCATTTTCATAATCTAGGTGCTATTGCTATTACACCACTCTATGCCATGCATTGTACCAGATTTCCAGATTGCAAAAACAATAACAATGTGTTTAGCAATTAGAAAATAAAATTAGTTAAACTAGTCCATGCAATGTATCAGTATTTCCGGCATCGATAAGCAAAGAAACAAATGAGGCCATTTATCCTTTCAAGCGGAACACCGCGCCATTACACGCCAAGCCACCAACACGAGATTTTATTATGTATTTCTACGATATAAAAAGTCAATGGGGTATTACAAAATCAAGCCGTTCTTTAGCCACGCCCTAAGTGCGAAATGACGGTAAAAGAGTCACTGCCCTACACTTATCAGACACTGCTATTCACAGAGTCAGAGCACCGTTATGCCAAGGGTTCCCCAAGGGTTTTAGGGTGTAAGGGTGGGGGAAACGGGTACTCCATGATACAAAGTTTCCTGATGCGGGTTGGTAGCTTCTACATAACAGGTGACTCACGGCAACACGTGTCCTTGGCTTCAATAATCGTACTGAACTAACAACTACTTAATTTCTTTTTCTAGTCGAATATCACTTTTACGAAGGCTAATCTGAAGTGAAAGATGCCGCCTCCAGATGAAACTGGAGGCGGATATAAGAAAATATTCGCCATTGTTGTGATTCCGTAACACAGTCATAGACACTTCCTTTCATTCACAATATCCTCATGAAACTTAACATTCAAAATATTCTCAAACTACCACTCCTTTTTCATTGCTGACTTACCTTCCAACAAATGCCCCAAAAGCAGGAGCAAAGAAGCTAAAATTTTCTCAACGGACGCCATAATAACTCGAAATTATACTGTATCAGGCTCTGCGGACCATTGTTCGAAACTTATTGAGTAGTACTGATCGCAGAGTGTTTGCGAGCCACGGATTGTGTGAGTTGCCATGGGCCGCAACGCGTCTCCCTCGCGCTTTGTATTTTCACTTCACCGATCACTTTTCGCAGAGCTGGGGAGGAGATATTGGCAGGGGAGGCGTCTGCTCCTTTGAGGCTTCGTTTATATACACACACTGCTGTTTTTATGGAAAATAATTTATACAGATCGGTCGGGAGGAGATTGAAAAAGTTATTTATTTAAGTAATACGTACATTAGCATTTTATTAAGTGTATATAATGAAAATGATCTTTGTTTAATTTCAGTGTATCTATTGCACAAATAATATAGTCCTCAGATGAGAACCTGATTAGCAGAGACTATTATTTTTTTTTAATATTTTGACAAATGGCATCGATTTCTGATGCCTCAGGTAATTTTACCTCCAACAACGGTAACGGACATCTAGCGGCCAGGTGAGAAACTAAATGCCTGGAAACTAAAGAAAACGTTGATGTGTGTATATTTCAAGGCAGACAAATATATTTAGTTGTCAAATCGTGTGATAATGAAATAAATATTTGAGTGAAAGTATCAATCTCAGACTGTTGACTAAACGGAAGCAAATTGACAAATTCATATGTAGCCCATATGATGTCTTACGTCATATACGTCATTCAGTAGAATAAGCACGCGCACAAATGCACAAAAACAA
>NC_051408.1:20499036-20499157 GCF_015228065.2 Penaeus monodon
TTTTATTATTATGATATTTTTAATATACTTAATACAGGTCGTATAGAAGGGAATTTACTCTCTTACACCCTTGTATACTTATTTAGCTACAGATATCATATTTCCTAAAACCTAAAAACTG
>NC_051408.1:20499220-20499531 GCF_015228065.2 Penaeus monodon
ATAAAGCCCCTTACGAAGTTTACATGGCATATATATACACACATGGCAAATTACTTGAGTGAAAATACAAAGTTTATCAAGTGTACATACCTACATTATCGTATAACAGCCGTCTGTTTATCTTGACTTTTGACTGACTGTGTCGAAATTACAGATCCTTGCCATTCGAGGTATGAAGGACCCCTGATGGAGGGAGGTACAAAGAGACTATATTCTCGTCGCAGGTTCGTCGCATAGGAGTTCCTCGAAGAGCTGAGAGCCAGGGAATGTCCAGAAATGTAGCCTTGTACAGTGCCATGACCCCCGCTACG
>NC_051408.1:20510747-20510964 GCF_015228065.2 Penaeus monodon
CTCAGTGATAAGCGTTACTCTATCCCCTCCCTCATGCATGATTGGGTTACGTAAAATACGCATCAAAGAAAAGAAAAAGAAATATCAAAAGACGCTTAACAAAAAGAAAAAAAAACAAAGAACAATCCACCCATTTTGTTAGCTGCCATACATCAACAACCCGCCCCGAGTCGGTTCTTATCTTCGGCCCGGAGCCATTCAGAGTTTGTACTCAAAC
>NC_051408.1:20512430-20512594 GCF_015228065.2 Penaeus monodon
TACAGTCTTCTTTTCTTGTTTCTTAATTATTTCTTTTCTATTTTTATAACACTAAAATTGAGACTTTGGTAATTGCGATCGCAACTTGAATGCACACATCCACATCAAAAACACAGTTCTCAATCAGCCAACTTTATAGTAATAATTTCATGTTGTGTACCTTG
>NC_051408.1:20513654-20515452 GCF_015228065.2 Penaeus monodon
TGTGTGTACCTTTAAGTGAATACAGTATCTTGTAGGCAGTACATAAGAAATTGCCAGTAGTTTTTTCTTAATTTTCAGTTTAGATCTCATAATTATAAGAGCAGTTTTAACAATACAGTAATACCTTAACAGATTTTGAATCTGATGTGGCAAGTTTATTTCCTCTATAAACAGTAATTTCACACAAACTGTGATAATGGGTAATCTCAAATTAATTCTAGTCACCCCACTTTTCATAACAAAAGTTTATATTTTGTTTTCATGCCAATTTGCAAAGATCACAAATCATGAATGTATCATAAAGCGGAATTCTCTAGAGGGCAGTATTCAAGGGAAAAATGTATACTTCCTCCATAAAGAATATAATAGAATTTATAATACAGCCATTTGATCATAGCCTATTTCATTTGTCAAACTTCTATGCCTTTTGTTGATTTTAATGAACTCGTCAATGGTTTTAATATGATAATGAATTAATTGAGATACTCTTTACTGAATCCAAGTAAGAAAAGTTTAAGATTAGATTTTCAAATTATCACAACTATACAGTGCAGTTTGTAGCAATTACCTTTGTTTGTTGCTTTCAATTATCATTCCTATCTTGATTAGTTATAATTCACTAGAATTCTTATTTTTTCTTAAGTTTATGAATATAGAAATAAAAAGCCATCACATTTTTTAAAAAGGGAGAAAATAATACCATCAAGTACTATAAAATATATTAATACTTTATTTACAACAGAGGGTTCAGAATGCTTCACCCCTATATAGAACATAAGCTTGGGAATAGTGAGGACCAGCAGAAGTTAAGCAGCAACTTAAACCTAACAAGGCACTAGTTCCCGTGGCGGATGAGACAACTGGTATGCGAGCTGAGGGCAAGGAGGCCGTCAATGAAGTGAACAATGAAGAGTCAAGTGTATAAATGGAAATCTAGAGAGAAATATGGATGAGAGACACAATAATGCAAGTTATGCCCTGATAAATAATAGTTTCTCAAGAGATGAATATCTAGAGAGATGTTTTTTCATGGAGAGCTAATGATGGGCTCATTTTCGAGGGGGACACCTGTGTGATTCAGGCATAAACATGAGTTATTGGAATGTTGCTAATTCAATGAAAGAATGGAGGGAAATTTTATGTGGACTCAGATACCCAATCTGAATGGATAATGCATCATTGAAACATAGTATGATGACTAGTAGATATTAAGTACAATTACACACTAAAACAACCACACATACAGATACATTCTCCACTAACTGAGCACACATTCAGGAATGCAGTGATCAAAAGAATATTCAGGCACACAATAAAAAAACATAAACAAAAAACCACACACACAAGATTTAACAATGTCTTCAATGTATTTTTCTGGTTTTGTGCCTTTCCTTGATAGAGAACCTTTAGATATTGACACCAATGTTATTCATGAAAAGGAACTTTACTTTCATACTCTAAACTGTATTTATTCCTATCTTTAGATGTTAAGAGTAGGAAACAACTGTGATGAAACAAATAACATGTGTAAATGGTATGAATCATGCTACATCAAGTATTAGTATGTATAATATAATTCTCTTAAGGATTTTTATTCTTTTTTTTTAATAATCTTCTTATTGTTAAGTAATATTATTTTTTGTGTAAGCCTACCTTAAACCTTTTCTGGACTGGAAAAGACATTTTTACCATTCTTGGAATTGGATTCTTTCAATCTCTATCATTGCCTACTATGGTTGATAAAATGTACATACAAAAATACTATCTACATTACTGAAAAAATGCTGCTGCCAAACTC
>NC_051408.1:20515655-20517463 GCF_015228065.2 Penaeus monodon
AGAAAACCTATCAATGAAACTCAAGAGAAAGGGCACAAGCAGAGTACTTTATCCTTTAACCATAGTATCCTTTATCTAAAATCAGGTAAAAACACATACTCTTTATTTGTGAGTATCAGAAAATGTATGTTTGTGTCCTAAATGCATATATGCATATATATAATGAAAAACATGTTGATGACTACTCACCTCTGAACAATATATACACACATAATACAAATGACGATATCATTGCCACACACCTCAGCTTGTCTCATCCCTAAAACTCATTGACTTATTCTCAATAATTCCTTGAAAGATAGAATAAAGATTACAGACACTGAATTCAATACCATACAAAATATATGAACTTTACAATAATAAATTGTACAAATGGAGTCTGAATTTTTAAAATCCATAGGAACAGTCCACAAAAGGTTATTATTAGCTATTTTACTGGATCTTAATCTACCTCATTAAGAGTCCGCCATAGAAAGCACATAAATCCATTTTGTGTTCTGCTGCTATTGGCAAATTAGCTTTCACAAGTGGATGTCTTTTGAAACCAAGGAAAGTGAGATATGAATAACAAGGACAGAGCTGCTAAGACGTCTCAACTCAGTGTTCAATGGCACTGATCTTCTAGTGAAGATGAACATTCCAGTAAATTGCTCCTTCACAATGATATGAAAACATCTGCATGGCATTAAAAACTTTACAATATGACACAGGCTTTGACACAGAAAGGGATTCCTAGAGACTTGGGGGATATATTAAATTAAATGTCAAAACTGTTATTAGTGGACCTGCTTAGCACAATGATGTACTACCTAGAATATACATCTGCTCCCTACAGTGGGCTTGTATGCTTTAACATTCAAAATTGCCATCCACAAATCATTTTTCACCAATATAAAAAAGTTAAGACTCCAGACACATTTGCCTGAATATGTATCACACAAATAAAGCCCCCATCCCCACTCAGCTTCAGTATGAACATGTATATAAATGAATTATGCAAATAAAATCAGAGAGATATGGTATAAATATAATAATGGGATACAATAGCTCCACTAAAATCCTAAAGCACTCTTAGCTCAATGGAGCATCTCACCCAAATGGACTACAAATGTTTAGTGATTTTATCTGGCCTTATTTATGTCCACTAACTTCATTCCTCTGGATATTAAAAGAACTAATGACTGCATGATGACAATTATCATAACATTGAATTAAGGAGTAACATTTAATTTTCAACAGGAACCCCTTCATATGATCTTGACACAACTACGATTCTTTGGGAATCTCCAACATAACTTACTGCACTTCATATGTATATTCATAGTTTACACAAATGTATATAACAAAGTCCATCAGAAGGAGAAGCACCTCACCCATTCTCAAGTTAAGATCAGTTTTTAAAAGCTGCATTCAAAATTCTGAGAAATCCAGAACTGGCATCATGGCGTAATTGACAGAAATGTTTTTCTCTTAAAAAACGAGCTTGTCAAATATTTCCTCTTATACAAGCATTACTCACTTATATTTCTTCTTTCATATCACAGACATCTCAGGCAATGTTCATTTATAATAAAAACTTCACAACACAATTCTATACTGTCAACAGTCTAATTAAAAACCTAGTTTAAAGACTGAGAGAAGGTAAAAAAGAAGATACAAAATAAAAGAATATAATAAAGAAAAAGAAAGAAAAATAAATATTGGTATATTGTCCACTCCAGGAGGCAGTTTTACACATTTTTTTCAAAGAAGAACTGTGATAAAATCCTAAGAACTGTGATGGGTTACTTTCAGCAGAAACTATCTTT
>NC_051408.1:20517489-20517629 GCF_015228065.2 Penaeus monodon
ACACCTAATTACCTATATTAAAAATGCAATAAACAAAACATGCATATACTGCCATGGAGTTAAATAGCCTTTATATCCAATTCGGCTGAGAAACAAAAGGGGTTTGAAAGGTACAAGGAGGAGACGAAAGTCAGCGAGTG
>NC_051408.1:20518146-20518712 GCF_015228065.2 Penaeus monodon
AGCCAACACACTGGCAATATGTGAAATATGGGAAATATGTTTCAACATTAGATGTTATACAGTTTACCACTTCATTCTGCTAAAGAAATGAAAAAAATCACTACACTTTCTAGATTATTCTTTTTTGGCCTGTATAGTTCTTCCAATTACATGATACCTATTGGAAAAAATTCCCCCCTTGGCAACTTACACACTCATAATCAAAATTCCATAGTACAAAAATTGCTTCAATTTCCCACAAGTTTCCTACATGCTGTAAAGTGAATAGCTGAGATCTGCCCAATCCTTGTGTATGCAAGAAACACATAGATCGTCCAATAACCTGCTAGAGGTAGCACAGAGCTGAAGCCAGGTCACTTGGGTTATGACACATATCTTAATGTCTGTAGTGATTGGATTCTTGAGCCAGCTCTAACCTAGTATACAGCCTACTGCAATTATGATTTTCATGATTTTTTGTTACATTGGGCATAACTTAGGTTTAGCAACAAAGGGAAAAATTAATCACCGGTGGGTCCTAAAGTCTTGTTAAAAAAGTTGGCATGTTTGTGAAATCAATAACGAAG
>NC_051408.1:20519063-20519514 GCF_015228065.2 Penaeus monodon
ATACACAATAAAAATTCATACTATAAATGACCTAAATGCAAAGTTAACAGAAGTGATACCCTTAACAGGATAATCACCAGACAATACTTGATGTCCACGTTGCCTGTGAGACAACAGTTGAACAACAGAATTAAACAAGCAGCAAGAAATGACACCAAAGGGTATTTACAAGACTCAATATGGCTTTCTTATCCTTGTGAATTCTTCAATATTAACCAAAGCACACAAGCCTATTGTCTGTTTTATTACTGCAGATATGGTATTGCCTTTCTGGCCTGCTAACCATTGTTTGTGATCTGGTAAATGGAATCAACATCTTTAAAATCATAATACTGTAAATCAAGCAACTGGAAATAAAATATTGCCACAATGACAAACTTAGTTCCAACAACGACTAATATTCTCCGGATTGCCTTCTCATGACTAGTATGAACAATATTCCATACAACAG
>NC_051408.1:20519846-20520179 GCF_015228065.2 Penaeus monodon
TATGTAACTATTTTCTACACTGAATGAGGCCACTGAGGAGTATTTCCTACAAGCATCAGTGAACAGATGGACTCATAGAATGGTAACACACAAATATGACAATGATGATTCACACCAGCCCATGGTATTGAAGTTTATACACATGCGAGTGCATAACAAAACCTGCAATCTGAAGTGCAATTTTTTTTTCCCAAAACACTCCCTTCTGTGTGTAAAGTAACAATAATGATGGTGTTCACAGTCATTGCAAAAGTGGAATATACATGTATATATATTTAGTTCAACCTATTTATTTACTTTTTTACTCACATTATTATTCCAGAGACAGCAAGA
>NC_051408.1:20520232-20522800 GCF_015228065.2 Penaeus monodon
ATGAGTCTAATACCACCTGGGTATTATTCATAGTAAATACTACAAATACAGTTCAATCTTTGTGCAAATATGATGTCAAAACACTGAAAACTCTTGTGCAAGTAATTAACCCTGACCATATTTTCTCACACTAGGAACATCTTAAAAACACTGCAAGCTGACTTAGGTCACTCCAACAAACTTGAGAAAGCAATGAGAAAATGGATTCAGATCACAGATAGCAAAGTGTTCAGTCCTTCTTGTTCATTTTCTATCACTAAAATAATCAAGTGTTAATTCTCAAATATTCAGCATACCACAAAAGGCTCTATTTCAATTTTCTGAAGTTTGGACAAAGTGGGAGCTCTCAGTCTCTATACTTCCTAGAACAAGTTCACAAATTTCTCACATTCTGTATGACTTCTCATCACTGGATCATCTTTGGTTCTGATTTCCAGCACTTAAGCTCACTAGCAGTTCCATTCTCGCTTTTCTGTACTTTTCTTTTAAAAAATCAACTCAAGAGCTCACACAGACATTGCTTTCCTTTATTACCACATGCAATGAAGGACTAGACATTAATGAAACTGTCTCTTGACTTCCATTACACCTTATGAAATGGAGAATCACAGACTTCCAAAGAGCCATATTTTGAGCATAAATCATATTTTATCTATCACATGGTAAACAATTCCTGACAATATTGAGCCTTTGCCTCTGGGGAATGGCAAGGGCTTGCCTAATTTTCACTATCCAGTTTTACATTTTGCCTTCCCATCTAGTGTCCGTTTGTATATATCAAACTGTTCTTCATATTTAACCATATGGATTGAAATTGTTTTCATTAAACTACATGTATCGGTTAATTTAATCTTCTCATTTCTAAATCGTGAGTCTCCTACTCTCTTAATTCTTAAACTCTCCCCAACAATTCCAGTCACCAACACGTCTTCCAATACAAAGAAAGTAGTGCCAAGGGCTTTCTGATAGATGTCATCGACCACATCATTGGTGAAGAGGTAAGCAGGCCCAGTGAGGAAATCTGGATATCTAGTCTTACTGTAAGTACTAGTGTCAATGTAGTACTTACTCTTCTTATTCCGAACAGGCTTCCAGCCCTTGGCAAGCCGTCCATACATGACACGCCGGTCATTAATCTTGGAGTCAATGAAAGTCAGGAGTAAAGGCATATTGATAAACATATCATCATCTGTCTTTAAAATAAAATGTGATTCTGAGCAGTAAGTCTTGGCCCACTCAAACATTGACACTGTCTTCAAAGTAAGGTTGCTGTAGTGATCTATAAAGTTTGCTTGAACAACATCGCCATACAGTTCATTTTCTCTATCGATATTGGCTTGAATGGTAGGGTTGTTGGTTCTCCCTATCATAAATGCCATGACAACATCTTTTCTGATCGAAAAATGGCCCCATGTCTGTCTAACGGCTGTACGATGCTTTTCATGATCTGGAGCCGTTGTGATGAGGACTAGCACTTTAAGTTCTCTTCCATTGTTGGGACATAATTCTTCATGGGGCACATTGAACCCTGACTCGTACTTCTCTCCAACCTGTTGAATAAAGGGGAATGAGAAAAGGAATTTATAAAGACATTTTGATATAAACACTACTAAAAAGAGCTAATCTAGTCATATCATTTTGTTACCTGGTGTTATTTCAATTTTTTCAAGTATATCTAATTATCATTTACACTGTTTATATATTTACATATATTTCATTACTACGACTTTACAACTGCTAACTTATCCATATATATAGAAATAATGCCCTCACCCTGTTTAGACTATGATAATCTAACAACATGAATACTACAACTCAACATGAAAACCAGACACAATGCATATATAAAAGCAATTCAATGTGTAAAACTCAAACTAAATCTATGAAATAAAACATACTGCTCATAGAAAAACATATAAAACTCTTTCAACTACTTTTTTTCAAGCTGCAAACTGATATTCAATCAATCAAATAAATTTCTGATATAAAATTGAAGCCAATAAGCTTATATTCACTAGAAATTAGTAGAAATTCAATAGAAAGTCCAACAAAAAAATATTCCCAGACAATTCTATTTTTCATTAATTTTCTTACAAGTTTGCAAATGATTCAGCAGACATCCTTTACTGCTCTAAACCTGTATCTTTTCAATAAGAAGACCTCTTCCTTGCACCACTGAAGTGTACCTTTGTCTTTCCCTTTAAAGCATTAATAGAAAGCCCAGTTGAAGATGCAATGTTGCTCTTCTTCACCACAGTAGTCTTTTTAGACTGCCGAACCTGTGGCACAGAGCCTGTGCCTTCGACCACTACCATATGAGGTGGTTGTGGCTGGCTCTGGGCTGCTGCCAGTCCAGCGGGGGAGGACTGCTGAGGGAGTCCAGCTCCCTTAGTTGCCACAGAAGACGAAGATGACGAGGATACTGCTCTCATTGTTGAAGAGACCCGCACCTCTGTGTGTCCTGCCACTCCTGCAAGCATGTATTACAGTAATTCATGCAGTATAATGGACATGGATAATATTTGCACCATGAAGTTTGTTTACCATTAGTTAGAGATAAATTATGTA
>NC_051408.1:20523134-20523261 GCF_015228065.2 Penaeus monodon
GCTCTTTTTATTATGTTCAAGACAAAGTATAATCTTACTTTTCTTGTATAATATATGAAGCACAGAAAGATACTGAAATCCGATTTAAAAATACACATTATCAATATTTACAATATTCATGATTGGA
>NC_051408.1:20523695-20524412 GCF_015228065.2 Penaeus monodon
AAAAAAAAAAAAACAAAACAAAAACAAAAAACCACAAAAAAACCCAAAAACACAAACCCCACACACCCCACAGAATAAAAACCTTTGTGGTCCCTACCCTTTGCTTGTGGCTGGGACCCTTTCTCCTGGGGACTCGCAGGTGGCTTGTTTCCCTCAGACGGTTGAGCTGTTGGAAGACAGATGAAGGTGAAACTCTGGTGCAATAAACATCGAGCAGTGCAAATATAAATGGTGCCATAGTGACACAGAAGTACAAATAATACTGGATATTACAGCTGCTGCTTGAATGAACGTTTAATGGCGCATGAAGTTTTAAGTTTTGACATAAAATAGTGGTATAGGTTGTGATCAAAATATAAATCAAAAAAGGGGATTTCTCCGTCTACAACCCATCCACATAACCCTTACTGCACTAAGAGGAAAACATAATCCATCACATCAGTATCACAATATTAGCAGAAGAAGCCTTCACCATTAGTAACATACTATAACCATTAATTATCTATTAACTATGGACACCCAAAAGATAAAAATGTAAATGGGAACATTAAACACGAACCACCGTGGGCCACAAGCATTGTTTTACAAGGGAATGCCGTATCATGAAATTGCCAATACTGTAATAAAAAATGGATATGATGATATGGTGGCAGAGAAAAGGGGGAAACGAGCTAACACCGTAGAGGAAGATGTTCCGGAAAAAAAACATCGGGCCGA
>NC_051408.1:20524575-20525083 GCF_015228065.2 Penaeus monodon
AGAACTGAACAACAAACACCTGACTGCTGGTCAGGTACGAGACCCGTTACTAGGTTACTGTGCTTGGCAAAACAGTAGATGATGAAGCCCATAGCTCGCCATGCTACAGGTTTCTAAGCGGAAAAACAACGCCCAGTTCGCAGTCATATTTTCATAAAATGGCCTGGGGTAGGGGTGCCGTGAGAAATGGGCAAGTTCCCCCTCCCTCCCTTCTCTTCATGGTCAGCAGCCACGTGAACGCCAATGACCCATAGCAAATACAATGATTGCTACGTTAGGCTGACAGAACTGGCGATATGGATGAAGATACGAAAAAAATGCTCGGGTACCTGTTTATTTGCTAGATTTATTGTTTCATAAACTTACTACTCTATATGCTCCCTCAATCTTGCATTCTCTAATATTTTATCATTTTATCTTCCTCCTCAGACCCTTATACAAAAAGCATTATTGCAGATTCCGATGTATCTATTTACACATTTTCCCATTCTTTAATCGTCCTGAACCA
>NC_051408.1:20525100-20525668 GCF_015228065.2 Penaeus monodon
AGCTAGAAACGGAAACTTAACAAAATATAAACTAAACACCAGTTTTACACCTATGCGATAACGATTCATGCAAGAGTACATGCGACAATGTTGAGGGTTATCGTTACTCTGGCAGCACACTGTGTAGGTGGAGTTCCCCGTCGCCGTTGTGCACATAACGGTTACGCACACGTGTGAGTTCTACCAGGTGTAATGACACACTGTGTATCACGATACAGACGACAATTCAGTGTCATACATTAGCAATCAAGAAAATGGAATTTGATATTCATTCTCGCAAGGCAAAATCAGTCATACGCCAAATTTCATATTCGCACATTCGATAAAAAGGCAGTTGAAAGGTTCGTGCAAGAGTAAATTCTGACACAAAACGGAAAGACGGAGGAGGGATGCTTTTTGGGACAAGAATTGCTATTATTATTATTCAAATGATAAAACATTACCACACTAATAAAATGTAGCACTGATGATAAAACATTGCTAATCCATCAGCAACTGCTGATGGATTTGCATAACAGCAACTGTTACAATGTGCGTATTCATATTATCGATGATAACAAGGAAAAGG
>NC_051408.1:20525914-20526658 GCF_015228065.2 Penaeus monodon
CCTAAAAAAACATCGTTATCCAAATGTATACCATTATACTTCTTATATGTAATAAATTATTTGAATAAAAATAATAAAATGTTCATAAAACACTGGTTAGTATCGCTATCAGATAGTAATCAATACATATCAGAGTTTAAAGATATAAAATCTGTAAAAAAAAATATGAAGAACAGTGACAATCTACAGTATACAATTTCGTTGGAAATGTAGTGCAAATATATTCACACAAATCAAAGAGGAATCATCAACACCACCTCACACAATTCATGTTTTCTACGAGGACATTCAAGATGAAATATGTTAATTGTAGACCTCGGCTGATTTAAACAGGTTTGATACCGTTAACGTGTTGCACTTTCCGCCCACGTGATACCTGGAATATTCACACGAAATCTAAAATGTTAGTACATAATCTAATTCCATTATCCGTGTAAATCTTCACCATCCATTAAGGAGGAATCTCATTCATCTCATTGATTCCCGTAAGTATAATTAAGAAACGCATCAGTTTAACCTTTTCCCACTTCTTGACTTGCGACATGAACTCCAAAGCATGAATGAAAAGCGCAGGTTTTCGCGCGTGACACGGCACGGCGTCCACTCGCTCGGGACCTCCAGCTAACACTTCAGCGAAGCACTTTTCCCTCGTAGATCGGCCTGGTCGCCTTCAGGGAGCGTGTCAATGCCTTTTAACGCTTGGCGACCACCGCAAGAATGACTGATGTGCGGTAATTTTAACTG
>NC_051408.1:20526857-20527759 GCF_015228065.2 Penaeus monodon
AACTTTGTTAAAAGTACAGCTTTTGAACGTATTCTTTAAATGCACGATGAGTTTCTCTTGCACAATAAGTAAAAACATCAATATCAGCAGAATGATCCGGTTTCCAACTGTTTCTCTGCATTAAATCATGGTTTGTAGCCGTCACAGTAATGGCTGAAACCTCGAGCCAAAGGTTAGGAAAATAACCCTTCCAGGCATTTACCCGCAGGTCACTGACTTCAAGGTGAACCGCGTGAATAGGGTATACAACAACTCCATCTCTTCCCTCATTAACATTTTATCTCACGCGCAGCACCGGGAAACCTCTTTCAAGACCTCAGTATAATACCACCTTTTTCTAAGCAATTATCGGAACAACGACTCCGTAAATGCTAGACTTAATAACTGTTGCAGGCGGAGGAGAAGGGAGTTAATGTTGGCAGGCCTGGTCCCTATTTTTTCGCTCTCCTACCGTGGCCGGCGGTGCTGACCCCGACGGCCGGGCTGCATTTCCTTAGCTTTCCTCCCGCTCACATTTCCTACCCTAGAATCACTGATATCTAATGCTTAGAACAGAAAAATAGGGGAAGTCTATATAAAAAGAAAATGAAAAATCTATATGGGAAACGAAAAAAATAAAATACAATGCCCATCTCGGCCGGTGTCGCCTGCAAAGACAGGATCGGGTTTTAGCTGCTGTCTGTGTTGAAAGATCATCGTATTACAACAAACGTTACACAAGTCCCACTCACAGAACATTGATAAAAACGCTAAAATATATAAAACACATCAAGGTCAAAGGAAATTGCTATCGACGGTGATATTTCCATTTCAAATATTAAAGTTGGCTGTGAAACTAATCAAAACTGAGGAAGCTAGAGTGAGCGCATTTAAACAGTCATAACAGGCGTAGAATAAAAGTA
>NC_051408.1:20528090-20528453 GCF_015228065.2 Penaeus monodon
CTGCCAGCACTTGTTTATTACATATCAAATAAATAATGGAAATTCCGGTTCCTTATTACAGCCCAGTCAAAAACTCGCAACAAAACGTCTAAAACAACAAGCCCCGTGCCAGCTAAATTTCGGCCACAGAGCTCAGTGTTTGCGCTGCGCTACAGATGTTGGGTAACTGTTAAAGTAGTTTGTTGCAGCCATTGCATGCGCTCCACTGCAACTGTTTGATCAGCAGCGAGGCTGACTCGGGGAATCTTGGCGACATGATTTCACAGGAGTTTCCGTCCCGCACTTTCGGGAGTTTGCACACGATGGGAATGCAACTGCAAGCAAGTGCGAAAAGCGAGAGAAAACAACGGTAAGCCCGTGGAA
>NC_051408.1:20528530-20528595 GCF_015228065.2 Penaeus monodon
GCGTGCGCGGAACAGCGAGAAAAAGAAGAGATAAGGAGAGAGGTGTGTATGTATGTATATGTGTG
>NC_051408.1:20528647-20528731 GCF_015228065.2 Penaeus monodon
GATAGATAGATAGAAACAAATATTTAAATATGAAAGTGAAAATATGTATTAGTTCAGTCTGACATACACATTTGTTAATTACAG
>NC_051408.1:20528753-20529082 GCF_015228065.2 Penaeus monodon
TCCAGAACTGTTGCTAACATAAACACTGACTGAAATAACTACATATATTGAGATAGATAAAAAGATCAAGTTGCCTAAAAAGAGTCTAGGTATGAGAAATGATCGAGTTGCTGCTCTACTATGCCCAATTATGAGACTGGTTTGTGCATACTACATCGACCCCCCCCTACCCCCAACCCCACTCGACGGCGCCTAATGACAAGGTTATGTAAATCATATCGACCTTGCCTAATGGTACGTTTGTACTTTAAGAGCAGTGGTGAGCGGAGCAGATTTATCTATATGTTTAATCTTACCATGCAGGTACAAGGAGACCGAGACAATGATAA
>NC_051408.1:20529103-20529259 GCF_015228065.2 Penaeus monodon
GCTTTGTTGTCACCCAAATAAAGCAGGCAGATATCAAAAGCGGGGAAAAGGGAATAACTAATGTCGACGTGCACGATCTGCAACAAAAAGGCACGCACCTCGGGTCATACAAACCCTGGAAATATTCTTAATCCAAGGATAGTATTGACTATCGAA
>NC_051408.1:20529796-20529912 GCF_015228065.2 Penaeus monodon
ACACACAGACGAGTTGCAGAACAACCAAACAATCGGGACCGAGATCAGAGTGACAAGATTAATATGATAATATTCAGTTGCGTAAGCGTAAAGGACAGATAGGCTAAATACATCAC
>NC_051408.1:20531447-20531610 GCF_015228065.2 Penaeus monodon
CAAGAATGACAAAATACTAGGAAGGGAGAGACGGTGGCTATGGCACAGGGAAAAGGGGGAAACAAGCATAACATAAGAATAGAAACAAAATAAAAATTGACATACCAGAACCGAATTGGAACTCGAGAGAGAAAAAGTAAAATACTTCAAGTTCAGCACCAAG
>NC_051408.1:20531732-20531915 GCF_015228065.2 Penaeus monodon
CGGGGTTGGCGGAGAAGGTCATGCCGCGTGGATGCTGTGAAGGAAGGTTTATCATGTGATCTGGAAGTTTTTGAGAGTTGAGAAAAGATTGGCAAAAATATATGCCAAGTTGAGGCTGAAGGTTCGCCTGTCACCTGCGCCTTTGTCTTTTCTTTAATTTCCCTTCCCCCCCCCCCCCTTCTC
>NC_051408.1:20531972-20532479 GCF_015228065.2 Penaeus monodon
TTCCCTCTCCGAGATGACACTTGGCATGGTGCCACATTTACGTCCCACACTCCCCTGTCACCGGCACTTCCGAAATCTGGACCGGAAATGTGGTGCCATTCTATGCAACAATTCCCAAGAGTTAATCATGAATGTCACGCTATTGCGACGTTGCATTTTTCTCAGCTGGTGACAACCGTCCTCAACCTTAACATAAATGCCTCGTTGCATTCTCACTCATTAATAAAAAGCAGTTCAACATCACAACTGCCACTATAATCCTTTTTATTATCTACACAATCTTTAATTCCTCAGCACCTTTGCATTATTTTTCGAAATGAAAAATGTACAGAGACTTTCCGAGTGGAGCCAATTTCACCTAACTCTGTAATCTGAATGTAAACAGAAAATAAGTAATAAGGAAGTTTTACCGTTTCTTAATTGAACACCAAATGAAATCGAAAAACCTTATTAATTTTAATGCTTTAAATATATCATCTTTCAATGAGCATTTTTTAGTATTACGTC
>NC_051408.1:20532564-20532835 GCF_015228065.2 Penaeus monodon
TCGCGGCTTCTAATACGATGCAAATGACACTTTGATTATCGAAAATGAAATAATACTATTGTTATCAACAATAACAAAATAAACGTTATTTCATCGCTATACATAATTACACAGAAGGATGAAACTCCATATATGATAGATAATCTTCCAACACGACAGGCAGCCCCTTGAACTGACGGCAACTCACCACAATCGCCAACTGCTCATCTGAACACGCACGAGTTATTATGGCAGTAGTAAATATGCCCAGATCATTCCTTAATTAATAAAT
>NC_051408.1:20533026-20533334 GCF_015228065.2 Penaeus monodon
CTTTACACTATTACATTACATCATTAACTCATTACCTCTTGCCCACACCAGCGAGTCGTACCTAGGCCAGCCGCCCTCGCCTTCACTGAGACACGAATCCTGTTATTTTTCTATATTTGCTTATGTATTCTTTCAAGATACAGAATGTCATTAATGGATCCTGGCCTTGAGATTTGGTTTGTTTTTCAATAGATATTCTCTGGGCAAGATATTATTCACCTGTTGTGTAGATCTACTTATGGACAGTCAGGTGTTCACTCCCATTTAACTACAACATATTTTCCCTGCGAGGAACTAAGGCTAAAACA
>NC_051408.1:20533431-20534119 GCF_015228065.2 Penaeus monodon
TGTATGTAAGCCCCGTCCTCAGCTGCACGAGCCCCTCTCCGGGTACCTGGGCAGGACGTGTTCTCGATTCCTAAAAGTAATTAAAGAATGTCCCCTTTTGCTCGCGCTTCGTCCGCCGCCTTTCTTTCTTCGTCCTGCTTGCTAGTGGAAACGTAAAAGATGAGTCCGTAGTCCACCCTTTTGTCAGCACTGGTTAATTTTCATTTTTCTCAGTAATTTGGAAATACTAACGATCAAGGATGATGCGAGTGACTGTCTCTGTATCATACCATTTCTTTGTCCGTCTTAACTTTGTTATTTTCAATTCTTTGTAACTGTGAAATTCCTCTCGCCAGCCATTGGAAATATGTTTTATCGACAGCGTGTATCCCTGGGGACTAGGCTGCAGGTTCCACTTATGCTTAAAACTGGTAAATAATGAAGGGAATACGTGGGCAAAGAATCTTTCGCCTCTCAGAAAGCTTCTTCCGTTGCCACAATGCGAAACACCAGACGAGCTGCGTCTAGGCAGTGATCTCTCTCTTTGCATGTCTCTCGATCTCTTTCTATTACCTTCTCCCTCTTTCCGTCTTCTGCTTTCCCAAATCTCCCTGTCTCTGTTTACAAATCTGTCTGCCAATCTAACGTCTGTCTCTTGTTTCGCCGCTTGGTTACGCTTCGCTTGCTAGGAAATGAGACTTCATTATGC
>NC_051408.1:20534146-20534260 GCF_015228065.2 Penaeus monodon
AGCAGTATCACTGTATAAGTAATCTTTACACTTTTCCCCAAATATGGTTCGACGGGGTAGGGGCTGTGAGGATGGGGCGGGGGAGATGTTAAACACGGGAGGGACATGTAAAAC
>NC_051408.1:20534369-20534693 GCF_015228065.2 Penaeus monodon
GTGATTGCGGCTTATTATAAATCCCGAGCTCTCCCCCCTCTCTCTACAACAAAATTCCTAGGAAATGGGCGTCGGTTTGCTCTATTTCGTACGATCACCCCACAACGCTTGTAAATGCTAGAACACCATAATCTCAGCGGTGACAGCTGGACGTTCACCCCGCCAAGCCAGACGAGTTCGTGACGTAACTAAATGCTTAAATCAACATGCTTTTAAAACATAGCACGATTTCGAATCAAGTTCTCGATATCCGTCACATCTCACAACAAACGGCCGGGATCACCACCAATCAACTGAGTCCGTCGAGACCAAAGTCAGTTAATG
>NC_051408.1:20534737-20534825 GCF_015228065.2 Penaeus monodon
TATGCCCCGTTTCGACTCCTCTCTCTCTCCCTCCTTCCACCAAGCCTGTTTCCCCGTTGGCCAACTTCCCTTTCCCTCACGAGATGCC
>NC_051408.1:20534859-20535504 GCF_015228065.2 Penaeus monodon
ACCAACCACTGGCCTTTCTCCAATCTTATACAAAATTTCTTCCCATTTTTCCCCAATTATTTTCACTCTCGCGATCCTTCCTGTCTCCCTTATGACTCTTCGTCTCCGATCGTTTTCTTTCCCTAATTCACATCCTTCGCCACCAGTCTCCATCCCCCCCAACTTTCTGGGTTCGGTATTAGCGCCGGTGATGTCAAGGTCTGGCAACTTTCAATACCCTCCCCCTCGGGACAATACCAGCGAAGGTGATTTCAAGTACAATAACAGCAACGGTGATGTCATTCCCGGCGACACAATACCAGCGACGGTGATGTCAAGTCCGGCGACACAATACCAGCGACGGTGATGTCAAGGCAGCTCGGGCTCGTGGGGATAGGGGCAAGGCCTCGCCGCCTCCGAGCCTCCCCAGCGCAGCCGAGACGCTGGCCGGGTCGATGATCCTGGAGCACCTGCCTCGAACCCGCGCCTGAATGCAATCTTACGTACAGCTATGTACTCAACTCACGACAAAACAAAATCTAAATGAATTTTCTAAACAAGGAAACAATTATATCTCTCGAATATTGTTCCAAATTATTTAGTCTAAAAGAGAAGAAGAAAAGAAATATGTCCTTTTTTCTATGGCGCTTTCCAACTCGTTATTAT
>NC_051408.1:20535556-20535692 GCF_015228065.2 Penaeus monodon
TCCGACCCGCTTTGACTAGCCACTACTACTATCCACCTTCCTTTTATCCATTTCTCTTCCCTTCTCAAATAAAGAATGAGTGCATAGGGGAAGGGGAATTATTGTCAAATGGATTATTGGCAAATGGATAAATAAT
>NC_051408.1:20535961-20536061 GCF_015228065.2 Penaeus monodon
AATATTTGCATAGTTAACAGAAGTGAAGTGTGGAACTGTATTGAAAATATATGTGTGTATAGGTTGAAATAAAATTCTTAAGCTTTTTGGGTGTGAGTAT
>NC_051408.1:20536681-20536751 GCF_015228065.2 Penaeus monodon
CTGCAGACGTAAAGTTCCATGCGTGTCTGTATTACAATAGACTTGAACAACGTTTGAAACAACCGCTGTC
>NC_051408.1:20536841-20539289 GCF_015228065.2 Penaeus monodon
CGCGTCTATCGTTTTTTCCTAATTCTTGATTAATTTTATTAATTTTCCAGTCTATTTCGTCGCCATCTTTTCCCCATTATGCTTCCATCCATTCGTTTTTTTTCATCTATTTACTTTTTTTTGCCCCGGTTCCTTTTCCTCTCCGTTCGTCTCTTCTCGCTGCTACAAAGATTGAATCGATTTGACCTTTTGTGTCTCCTAAAGTTCATCACTATTGTGCCCTTGTCCGCTGACAGCAGGGAACGCCTTGGCAGGAAATGTGTGAGAGGGCGGGGGCGGGGGACAGGGTGGGCGGAGAGGGGGATGGAAGAGGTGCAGGAAACAAGGAGGAAGAGATTGGGAAACAATTGTGAGGCAGTGATAAAGAGTAAGTGGAGAGTGTTCGATTTTAAACACTCGAATATACATGTCAAATTTAATATTACTAGGAATTAGCATGTTTGAAAATACATAAATCTATATATTCATTATATACAAATACGTAACAAACAAACAATGCGTCACTCAACAAGATTCGTTTTTCCAGCAAAAATCTATCCTTTCTGTCGCCAAACCTGTCTAATCCTCTCCTCTCTTCGACCTACCTCTGAGATCTGCCTCTGCACACTTCAAAATCTAAAACCTCCTCCCGGTCCAGGTTGCCTTCGCGGATACTGAGTTGCTATGGCAACGGCAATGGTGATGCAGGTCTAAATCAGTTTTGCCCAGAAACGACCAGAGCCTCTGGTGTAGCTAACACGGCAAACGTATTGCGTTTTCATCTGAACATTTCTCACCCAAAACTAACGGCACTGAAACTAAAAGAATATCAATACTACTGTTAAAGTATTACTCTAACTGTAGACGTTGTGTCATTTACACGCAGAAACACATTTTCCGTCCAACTATACCCTATCTCGTTTTCGTGACGGTTAAAAAGCAACGTAAATATCAACACCACCCTCTCCTCCTCCTGTTCCGTGGTAAGTCGCTTGAAAAGGCATTAATCTTATTACCTCGACTGCTTTTACTCCCAGCCTCCTTCCTCTTTTTTCCCTATCCTTTACGTCCTTTTAACGTACTTTCTAATAAAAAAATATCTTTAACACTTTTCCTATTCCTCTTGCCTTTCTCTTATCTTTTATTTTCATCTCACCTCCATTCGTGCACCCGTTCGCTAATACACTAACAACGACACTTAACAACTATAGAAAAGAGAGAGAAAGAAGAAATAACGTCAAAATAAGAACTACGATAGAGAGAGAACGAGGGAGCAATGAAAGAACACACAGGATCATCACCCAGCGTCACCACCTCAAACACCGCACAATGGCTGAGGCAATAAGATCTGGCGTTGTGGTGACGTCCTTGGCGGCAGGGGAGAGGGGGAAAAGGAAGAAAAAGAGGAAGAGAAGGGGGAAGAAGGGGAAAAGATAATGGTAACAGAATGAGGGGGAGGGGAGGAGAATGCGAGGAAAAGGGGAGAAAGGAGAGTGAGAGGGATCTGAAGGCAGAGAAGTAAGGAAAACGATAATGACTGACAAGGTAAACAGGAGGGAGTAGAACACAAAAAGGCGAGAAAGAGAGAAACAAAAACAAAGAGCAAAAACAGAGGAGAGAGTCAACATGCTGAGAAGAGAAAAGGCAGTCCAGTGCCACGGGTCAGAGGGCTAGCCTGCAGCCAAGGCACCGCCAACAGGCACTTAAGAGTCGACGGCGGCATAACGAACACTGCAGACCCGACGCCTTGCACTGCTCACTGGCTGAGGTGTAGAGTAAAATGGCGAGTGCAGAGGAAGGAAAGAAAAAAAAGAAGCAATTAATGAATACAGGAAAAGCTAGGAGGGGAAGGGAAAAGCAGAAAAATTGAGATATGAAAAGGAAACAACAAGCGAAATAAAACATGGAATTCGATAAAGAGAGATGAAAAGGAAAAGGGAAGGATTGCTATATAAAAGAAAGGAGAGGGCGATAAGAGAACAAATGAGAAAACAAAGGGAAAGAAAAATGCAAGATATAGAAAAGAGGGTGACACAGTGTAGAGGAAGAGAGAGTAGGAACAAGTGACAAATGAGCGGAATGAACAGGCGAACGGAACTCAACTGAACGGCTGGGAAACGCAATCCAGAGGAGCGACGCAAGGGAAGGGAGGACGGAGCGTGTGCCGGAACAAAGAACAAATAAGGAGAAAAGGGCAATTAAAGACAGACTGATACACCGAGAAAGCGAGGGCGAGAACTGGAAGGAGAAATAGAAAAGCGAGATAATTGTGGGCGAGAGAAACAAAGACTTTGCCACACAAAGAGAAAAGCTCACCAAATGATCCATATCGTCAAGTCATTAACGGGAAAAAGGAAAGGTCTCGGTGACCTTTCCTCCAATGAGGTCAGCAAGGTCATGTAAAGTTCAGTAACATATGATCAATTCCCACCCCACTATTACATACATATATGCACAACCTCCCCCACA
>NC_051408.1:20539509-20539876 GCF_015228065.2 Penaeus monodon
ATATCAAATTCCTAATGCTTAAAAAAAGAAAAAAAGCACATATCGCCCAACTCCCCGTGTTTTTGTTTTCTTCAGGTTTATCAGACCTTATCAACAAGCAAGAACATACAGCCGTGAAGGAAATGTGCAATCCCCTGCAGGACGAAAAAGGGAGGGGGTTGCTAACAGCTCGCCCGGGAAAATATCGCCTTCGACAAAAGCCCGTTTAACAAAGGGAACACAAGTGGGAAGCCAAATACAATTTGGCCAAATGCACTTAACTCGCAAAGTGCCTTATCGAGGATTCTTTACTTTATGTCTAGACGAAATCGAGAATTTTATTTAAGGTAAATGGTAATGTGAACCTGTCAGAAAGGAGAAAATGGGT
>NC_051408.1:20540118-20540519 GCF_015228065.2 Penaeus monodon
ATCACAACCATCGAGTATGTCTTAGCGCATTTTCAGCCATCGCAAGAGGACAATAAAAGCTCCTTTATCCTCTTCCTGGGCACCCCCCCACCCCACCCCCATGTGATCGACAGCGTCAGAGGCGTCACAAGACGACACCAAGAAGCAGAGAGCTGTGAGGGACACTCATTCACGCCCACCCTCGGCCGCCACCCAAACACACGAAGCGATTCCATCCCCGAGGGCGTACGGCGCGCTAAGGTTATCGCCATCTTCGAAGCAGCAGACTATTCGACCCTAAAAGATAGTGAAAAAAGGTCCTTTATTTTGAGGTGGAAATAGGGTGGGGAGAGGGAGAGAAAGATTATGGAAGAGGAGAAGAGGGGGGAAATAAGGAAGGAGAAGAGGGGGGAAATAAGGAA
>NC_051408.1:20540663-20540847 GCF_015228065.2 Penaeus monodon
GAGAGGCGCAGTGCAGGAGAGGGGGGGGGGAGATGGAGGAGGAGTTGAAGGAGTACATCAGAGAAGGAGGAAGAGATAAAAAAGTTAAGGATATTAAAGGGGAAGGAAATAGAATGAGGAGATAAGGATGTCAGTAAGAACAAAGTTCGAAGAGGAAAACTACTACGAGATGGGGTGGGGTTTT
>NC_051408.1:20540943-20541771 GCF_015228065.2 Penaeus monodon
AGAAAAAAGGACCACGATAGACCTGTCAATCAAAAGGTCAAAGTCAAAGGACTTCCCCCGAAGGCCCAGAGAGGTTTTCAGTCGGGAATTTTCGGACGAGTAATTAAGGGTTACATTGCCCTCTTCTAACTCTCGTCTTAGACCTTGTCTCCATCTCTTCTCAATTGCCATTTTTCTCGTTCAGATATACATTAAATATATTGCAGGAGAAAATATACTTTTTAAACGGAATAGCGAAAACAACAGAAAAACGGATGCTCAAAACGAAACAACAAAAAGAGACAATTGACCATAATATCCTTAACTTACGTGCTAATTCGCTGACGTCATCCTAGGAAAGTAAAAAATCTATATATTTATAATAAAAAGGGAACCGACAAAGGATATTTCTAAGCGAAACGTGTGTGCATGAGCATGCGCAGGGAGGTTAAAGGGAGAAGGGAAAAAGGGAGAGAGGGGGAGAAGGGAAGACGGGGGGGGGGGGGGAGAGACCCCCAACTCACTACCCACCTACTCACATCCCTTAAACATAACAATCGGCGGTTGTTTAGACGCTGCGGTCATTAACGGAACTTGTAAATTGCTCGTTCTATGGTTCACACACGTAGCAGGGAGCACAGAGGGGTGGGGTGGGGGGTCATCACGGGCTCTTGAACGGCTTTGTAAGGAAGAAAAAATGGGCGACGTGTGAGAGGTTCCGCAGCCCGTTTCCTCCGTCTCTTCTGAAATCGTTTGTCTGGATTTTCCACCGAGTCGTGCAATTGGAATATTGACACAGCCTCAGTGCGCTCTTGAATACATCGTCCTCTCCGTCTTTCTAATGACCTA